>NC_090761.1:27867196-27912196 GCF_036898095.1 Palaemon carinicauda
CTCTCCCTCTTTCTCTCTCTCTCTCTCTGTTACTAGGTCCGAATGTCCCGGCACTATTGCCCCTCCTCGCTCCACCGGTCTCCCTTTCATCACTTCATTCATTTTTTTCAGTCATTATTCATTGTCCTTGTTTGCCTTCTTTCTTTACATCTATCCTTTCTCCTTTTCCGCCTTTTGTTTTCATCTGTTTCTTGACACTTCTCGCGTCTGTCTTTAGCATATTTTTTTTTTCATAATTTATTTCTCTTCGCGTCTTACCATTAATCAGTCATTAAATCTTTTTGAGCAGAAATTATTGTTTACGAGTTTTCTTTATTTTAGGATTTATTTATTTTTTGATTTTGGGACTTATTGATTTTTTTATTTAAGGCCTTATTAATTTTTCATATTGGGACTTATTAATTTTTTTTTTATTTTGAGATTTATTGATGTTCTATTTTTACGATTTATTGAATTTTTATTTTAAGATCTATTAATTTTCTATTTTAGGACTTACTAATCTTTTATTTTAGGACTTATAATTTCTATTTTACGATATGTTGATTTTTTATTTTTGGACTATTTTTTTTTTTCATTTTAAGACAGATTATTTTATTTTAGGACTTATTGACTTCTTGTCTTAATACCTATTAATTATCATCATTAAAAGTCTTTTAATGCTAATATTATCTGTATATAATTGCATTATCTTGAATGAAATCCTTCGAGAATTTTCGTCTATCACTAATAATTTTATTATTGTTCATAAAATTTGTTCCGTGAATAAGTTCATGTACAATATGCTTTCATTGAATAATTCAAGGCTATGCTAAACAAATCCTATTCCCACCAAACCTCTTCTCTCCATATCATCCTTCACTCAATTAAGGGGTCGGTTGCCGGATGCGGCCATTTTAATGCCTTCGATCAAACCCATCCTCTTTCGCCAAACCTCTTCTCTTCATATCATCCTTCACCTTATCTCGCCATCTAATTCTCTGCCTCCCTCTTGATCTTCTCCCCCTAACAGCTTCCTCCCAAACCCTCCTCACTCCCTCCCCACCATATGTTCCTCCCAAACTATCCTCACTCCCTCCCCACCATATGTTCCTCCCAAACCCTCCTCACTCCCTCCCCACCATATGTTCCTCCCAAACCCTCCTCACTCCCTCCCCACCATATGTTCCTCCCAAACCCTCCTTACTCTCTCCCCACCATTCATCCTCACCACGTTCCCATACTATCTCAGTCAGGACACTCTTATCATTCTTCTTATTTTATCATTTTCAAACCTTTCAAATTATAGTTTCCTCTTGGCAGTACAGTGGTGACGTGTTCGCCTAGCACTCGCATGACAACAGATCAATCCCCGCCCCATACCCTGAGTTTAAGCTGTTTACTGGGGAGGCCATTGCTGTGGTTGGGCACCACAGTTGGCGGTTGGGCTTCCCCGGCTGACGTTTTGGTGAGCATCTATACTGATAAAACTGGAACTGAAACAATCACCTTTAACAAGTCCGGTCAACTACAACAATTATTAGGTCGATATCATGGTAACCAGTTTCACTTTAAAATCCAGATTAATATTATTGTGAATTTGTTAAGTATTTGACGTTTTCCTTTTATTTTATTGTTGTATATGACATTTGTTATTCGGATTTGATCCCAGCGTGGTCAGATCTGGTATGGGCAGCAATAGCACCCATTATTATTATTATTATTATTATTATTATTATTATTATCATTTTTATTTTATTATTTTTATTTTATTAATCTATTATTATTATTATTATTATTATTATTGTTATTATTATTACTGTTATTATTATTATTATTATCATTATTATTATTATTATTATTATTATTATTATTATTATTATTAAGTTCTCTTGTTTGAGGGTACACTCAGGCACACTATTTCTCTTCCTCTTGGGTTTTTCAAGTATTTTTAGTTTATATTATGAAAGATTTATTTTGAATTTGTTACTGTTCTTAAAATATTTTTTTTCTATTGTTCAATACTTTTCTCGCAGTTTATTTTTTTCCTCCCTGTTGGAGCCCTTGGGCTAATAGCATCCTGCTTTTCTAACTAGGGTTGTAGCTTAGCAAGTAATATTATTATTATTATTATTATTATTATTATTATTATTATTATTATCATTATCATTATCATTATCATTATTATTATTATTATTATTATTAGATTTGTGTCACTAGTTGGAAAAGCATTATTAAATCAAGAAGACTTCGACATGGATATAGAGGGATTAGAAAAATTTAAAATTTTAAATTAAAATCTTGAAATCACTAAGGAATATGTTTTATGCAGATCTACTATTTCCCTATTAGATACAAAAGTCTTTTAGATTTATTTTTTAATTGAAATAAAAAAACTATTCTTTGTAGATCACAAGTATAATTAAATTGCCCAAATTGCTATCTTGCGTATTTTTGTCTTCCATATTTGGTGTCTCAAATTGTTTCTGGCTATAGTCGCTGCGGAGATTCCGGGTGAAGTAAGTCCCGCCCACTGATGACGTCATAGCCAATTTTGTTTTCTCCTGCATTGATTGGCTATGACGTCATTAAGGGGCGGGGCAACCAACCCCTTATTGTAGGGATAACGGTGGCGAAGAATAAGATTGACACAAACTATATTATTATTATTATTATTATTATTATTATTAATTGCAAAACTACAACCCTAGTTGGAAAAGCACAGGTGCTCCATTAGGGAAAATAGCCCAGTAAGGAAAAGAAACAAGAAAAAATAAATAATTTAAAAACAATAACATTAAAATAAATATTTCCTATTTAAACTATAAAAACTTTAACAAAATAAGAGGAAGAGAAATAAGATAGAATAGTGTGCCCATGTGTACCCTCAAGAAAGAGAACTCTAATCCAAGGCAGTGGAAAATCATGGTACAGAGGCTATGGCACTACCCAAGACTAGAGAACAAGGTTTTGATTTTGGAGTGTCCTTCTTCTAGAAGAGCTGCTTACCATAGCTGAAGAATCCTACTCAAACGTCAATAGGATTATTATTATCCACCATTAAAACCATTCGAATACATATAAACATTTAAGGTAGAAAATATCTAGCTTCTGCAGTTGCCAAGTTATGAAAGTGAAAGTGAAGTTTGAAGTATCTATGAATTCGACGTAATAAGCGACCTTCACCCAGCTTATGCCATGCTGCTAAATCTTGTTTATTTTTATGCGCAATATCAATTTTATGGCGTAACACGGTATGTCGATTGATTTTATCTTCAATAAATTCAAGCATAAAAAAAGAAAAAGATTAGAAAATATAGAAACGTCATTTCGTATTCTGCTCGGTGATATAAGGTGCCATGATGCGTTTACAGGATTAAAATAGCCTAACTGGCAACTGCGCACAAATTTCATAACCTCATCCATGAAGCTTTTACGATCAGCTCCACTTCAGTTTTGCTTGTTTATTCTTTTCCTTTTTCTGACAGATTTTCTTTTAGAGATTAAGGAAGCAGAATGGGAATATATGATAAGATATATAATGCAGGAGGTAGTAAGCACAACGTAAGTGGAAAGTATGTGAAAGTAATATAATAGGCTTATATTTGCATACAGTGATGACATCATTCGTCTTCCGGCGCTTTCAGAGAGTATAATAGTCCAATGAGCTGCCCAAGGCTAATTGGTCACGTGATTATGCCCGTAAGACATGTTATCTTATTGTGGAGACATGAGATATGAAAGGGAGTCAGTCGAGACAAAGAGTAATGCCTACATCTGGTGGCAGCTGATAGTAACTCTCTCTCTCTCTCTCTCTCTCTCTCTCTCTCTCTCTCTCTTTCTCTCTCACTGTTTATATCTGGCCAATTTATATAATAAATCATGAGGTGGTTAATGTTTTAATAAAACAAAGACGCAGATATTAGGTAAAGGGATGTTAGTGTTTAAAGAGAAATAATTTAAGTTTTCCTTTAAGGACACTAAAATTGCATCCGCCTACAAAGTTGGGAGGGGGTTATCTTTTATCCCTTGTTTATCTGTTTGTTTGTTTGTGAACAACTTCCTAGCGACAATTTTACTCACAGAATAGTGAAACTTTGAGGGATTAATTATCATGTTGAGACGTGGAAGTGATTCAATTTTGAAAGTCCTAGTTCAAAGGTCAAAGCCAAGGTCGAGTAAAAAGGTCGACCGAATTAACCCTAACCTCGAGAAATAAGCTGCCGTGGCGGGCGTCTGCACTCTCAGGGTGCTTGTCTAGTCTACGGAAGCTATAAGCTCAGTTTTACATATCTTGTTGTTGAAGTTTACACAAAAGCAGAGAAAGTCTCTTTGTTATTTTCCCCTCGTGAAAGCACAGTAGGTGAAAAGAAGAAAAGTGTTATGCTGTGTCCCTTAGTTACTCAGAAGGGGTGAATAAAGAGTGAATGTTACAGTAACTGTTTCTCGTACTTTTCTCAGAAGTGCGCAAAAAAAAAAAGGACCATCTAGGGTTGTGATGGCCTGATGGTAGCGTCTTCGCTTAGTGATTGCCAGACTTAGGTTTGACTCCCGCTCGAACTCATTAATTCCTTTGGCCGCTGCAACCTCACCATGCTTGTGAGCTAATGATAGGGTGTTTGGGGGACCCTATAGGTCTATCTGCTGTGTCATCAGCACCTGTTGCCTGGCCCACCTTGGTGCTAGTTTGGGTGAAGAGAGGGCTTAGGCGCTGATCATATGTATATATGGTTAGTCTCTAGAGCATTGTCATGCTTGATAGGCTATGTCACTATCCCTTGCCTATGCCATTCATGAGCGACCTTTAAACTACATTTTGTCAGGAAGGAATGGCCCTCCTTGGTCCCAGTTTCCCATTGCCTGGCCTTCCCTGGTCCTATCTTGTCTGGAGAGGGGTCTTAAACCTTTAAACTAGTCTCCCTTCTTCATTTATCAGTGAATATAATTTCATTCCTGAAAAATTGTCTCCTTAATCATGCAGTTGAGTCGTTGGACCCTCAGAAGTTCAAACTTGCAGCGAATGTTTTAATGTCTTCAGTCTCCTTAGATCAGCTTTCTTTACTTTCTCTATTTTGTCGTGAAATTTTTCTTGGAGTCTTTCTGTACCAAATACAAGATCGTTCTCATCTCTAGAATTATCATTTACAGGCGCGCACACATGGACGGATCCCTAGTACACACGCAACAATCACACGCATGTGCATCCGCTCACATAGATACACACAGATACACAAACACACACACATATATATATATACATATATATATATATATATAATATATATATATATATATATATATATATATATATATATATATATACTGTAGTTATTGGTGCGTCTATATATATACATTGATTTATCTAACCTACGTGTTTGTGTGTGCGTGTGTGTGCGTGCGTGCGTTTGCAATATAGGATTCTATACACATTACTTCAAGTTGCACTCAACTACTACTTAATACAGACAACCGTAGTTTCTGACAGATTTCTTTGAGATGTTGTCCCTATTATTATTATTATTATTATTATTATTATTATTAGCCAAGCTACAACCCTAGTTGGAAAAGAAAGATGCTACAAGCCCAAGTGCTCCAACAGGGAAAAATAGCCCAGTGAGGAAAGGAAATAAGGAAAAATATAAACGTTGAGAAAACATTAACAATAAATTATGTCGAAAACAGTAACAACACTAAAATAGATATGTCATACATAAACTATAAAAAGCTTATGTCAGTCTGTTCAACATAAAAACATTTGCTGCAACTTTGAACTTTTGAAGTTCTACTAATTCTACTACCCGATTAGGAAAATCATTCCACAACTTGGTCGCAACTGGAATGAAACTTCTAGAGTACTGTGTAGTATTGAGCCTCATGATGGAGAAGGCCTGGCTATTTGAATTAATTTCATGCCTAGTATTACGAACAGGGTGGAACTGTCCAGGAAGATCTGAATGTAAAGGATGGTCAGAGTTATGAAAAATCTTATGCAACATGCATAATGAACTAATTGAACGACGGTGCCAAAGATTAATATCTAGATCAGGAATAAGAAATTTAATAGACCGCAAGTTCCTGTCCAACAAATTAAGATGAGAATCAGCAGCTGAAGACCAGACAGGAGAACAATACTCGAAACAAGGCTGAATGAAGAATTAAAACCCTTCTTCAGAATAGATTGATCACCGAAAATCTTAAAAGACTTTCTCAATAAGCCAATTTTTTTTTCTCAAGCCAATTTTTTGTGCAATTGAAGAAGAAACAGACCTAATGAGAGAGAGAGAGAGAGAGAGAGAGAGAGAGAGAGAGAGAGAGAGAGAGAGAGACTCTTCATCTCTCATTATTAGGTGATTTAATGTCTCTCTCGAGAGCGTCTTCTCTCATTAACATACCTCGGGCACATGATTTATTTGGGAAATGAAAGATGAATAATTAATTTGACTAACGAGAGGTGGATTGATTTTATTATTTCAGTTCGTGAGTGAATTATTAACAAGATCATTCAAGTGGATGTTTCGATGTTGACCTTAAAGTCCCCAATGTGAGATTTTATATTTCATTTTTATCGTGGGAATGTTTTTGTTAAAACATCAAATTTTTGAAATATGTACTTTCGTGTAAACGGGCAATAAACTTTTGGGTTTGAAACCAAAAATATTTTGGTCGAGTCAAAATTTGTTTTGAAAATTGTTTTGGTTATGAAACAAAAACTTGTTTTGGTTATGAAACAAAAACTTGTTTTGGTTATGAAACAAAAATTGTTTTTATTTATGAAACAAAAATTGTTTTATTTATGAAACAAAAATTGTTTTATTTATGAAACAAAAATTGTTTTGGTTACGAAAGAAAAATTTTGGGGGGCTACGAAACAAAAAGTGTTTTCAATCTGGCTTATTTTTTACATATTCTCCTTTGTCCTCATACACCTGACAACACTGAGATTACCAAACAATTCTTCTTCACCTAAGGGGTTAACTACTGCACTGTAATTGTTCACAGGCCACTTTCCTCTCGGTAAGGGTAGAAGAGACTCTTTAGCTGTGGTAAGTAGCTCTTCTAGGACACTCCAAAATCAAACCATTATTCTCTAGTCTTGGGTAGTGCCATAGCCTCTGTACCATGGTCTTACACTGTCTTGGTTTAGAGTTCTCTTGCTTGAGGGTACACTCGAGCACACTATTCTATCTTGTTTCTCTTTCTCCTGTTTTGTTAAAGTTTTTATAGTTTATATAGGAGATATTTATTTTCATGTTGTTCTGAAAATAATTTATTTTTCCTTGTTTTCTTTCCTCACTGGGCTATTTTCCCTGTTGGGGCCCTTGGACTTATATCATCCCGCTTTTCCAACTACGGTTGTAACTTAGCAATTAATAATAATGATAATGATACGAAACAAATATTTTTTTAAACAAAAATTGTTTTGTTTATGAAACAAAAATAGTTTTGGTTACGAAAAAAAAAAAATTGGGCTACAAAACAAAAAACTGTTTTGGTTACGTTTTTTTTTTTTTTTTTTTTTTTTTTTTTTTTTTTTTTTTTTTTAGTATGAACAAAAATTGTTTGGTTACGAAATCCTACATATATAAACCATAAAAACGTCAAACTATTTAAGTATTGTTTTAAACAAATACAAATCTTTCTTCGCCCGGATTATCATGACACAAAAAAAGGAAAAAAAGAATAATTAAAGGAGAAAAATCGCGCTTGGAAACAAGAAAGATGAAAACAGCATTTCGCTCGCACGAATGCTAGAACACTTACATGAATCAATAATTAAACTTCAGGTTTGGGTCGTGAAGTCCACCCTCTCTCTCTCTCTCTCTCTCTCTCTCTCTCTCTCTCTCTCTCTCTCTCTCGTAGAGACCGGAAGGAGGGGATATAGATTAAATGACGCAATCTGGGACGATAACAAAAATCTATTGGATTGAGTTTAAAAAAAGGCAAGAACTATTGGTCGGGGGGAACTGAGAGAGAGAGAGAGAGAGAGAAATTGGGTGTCTATTCGAAAGGCCCATGTCTGGCGATCGCTCGACTTTGGTTCGAGTCCTCCTTAAGTTCGATATTTTCTTGTAGTGTCTGCAACCTCACCGTCCTTGTGAGCTAAATATAGGTGTTTAGAGGGAGCCTTTAGGTCTATCTGCTGAGTCATCAGCAGCCATTGCTTGGCCTTCCCTGGTCCTTGCTTGGAAAGAGATTGATATATTACCAGTTTATAGGGCATTGTCCCGCTAGCTAGGGTATTATCACTGTCCCTTGCCTCTGTCATTTATGAATGGCCTTTAAACCTTTAAACTGCATTTTAATCGGAAGGACTGGCGCTCCCTGGTCCTAGCTTCCCATTGCCTGGTCCTAGCTTGGATCGAGAAGGGCCTAGGGTGCTGATCATGTGGATATATGGTTAATCTCTAGGGCAGTGGTTCCCAAACTATCTTACCTGACACCCCCTTTTTGCTTCCAGTAGACCCGTATGCCCCCACCCCTCTCTTTTTTTTTATATGAAATGATTCTTACATTTATTTCTTAGCATTGTACAGGAAAACAGATTTCTGTTTGTATTACATTTTAATAATGAAAGCCACTCAAACAAATAATAGTACATTCCAGTAACTAAAAACGAAACATTTGGTTCGAAGTGAGCGAAAAAAAAGTTTGAACATTAGCAAATTGGCAAAATTGAGTTGCAATTTTAAGAATAGATAATTTGAAAACAATGGCATATAATATTTGGAAATACTTATGAGACTAAGGCACAATTTCTGGTCAAATTTAGTGAGATGGATGCATGTATGTAATGACAGATAGTTGTTCTTTTAATGATTTTATTATTCTATTAAACAAGTAATTTCGAGTAGATTACTTCACGTCCCCCTTGTATCGTCCTCACGCCCCCCTAGTGGGGCGTGCCCCCCAGTTTGGGGACCACTGCTATAGGGCATTATCACTGTCCCTTGCCTCTGCCATTCACGAGCGCCCTTTAAACTGTCATTTGATTTGAAGGAGAGATGACAGAATTATGTTGAACAGATAATGAATAAAGCTTTCTGGAAGCGTAATGTGACAGAACAGTCGAGATCAGCAAGGACCCTTTACGAAGGAAGGTCTTTAGACTTGAGCCAAAACAGCCACCCAACAGAGCCAGGTTCTCGAGACGAAAGCGTCACTGGATGCTGAGTCTACATCCAAAGCGCTTTGCGACAGCCTTTGTCAAAGACGGAAAGAACTAGCTAGAAAATAGAAGGATTTCTTCCTTATATTGCCTGAGTGTTGTCAATGATCGTCCGGTAATAAGAGTGTTATATTTCAAGGGGCAATTGAATTGTGCAATTTTTAGAATATGGAAATATTTTGCAAATTATTGAGAGAACGCAATCCCTTTTGCAGAGGTGTACTGCCTTTGGATTAATGTTTCTTTTAGCTAATTTGATAATCCGATTTCACTGTTCATATGTTTGTTTTGCCTCAAAAATACATCGGATAAAACGCATCAGAGACAATTATCACAGCTCATTTTTCTTTCAGGTCAATTGTTTACTTTTATCCTATTGCAAGAGGGAATTTAAGAACAAAATAAAGTTTGCTGTATAAATAAATTACTTTTATTCGGTGCTATAGAACGTCAACTGTATTCGCCGGGTTTGAAACAAAATTACCGGGCCGAAAAAAAAAAGTTCTTTAAGCTGGTTTGATCGAAGTTCCATTAAAAAGAGTATCGAGAAAGACGCCTCAAACCAAACAATATTAAAAAAAATAAATAATTTTCTTGCAATCTTTGGACACATGTGTGAGGTAGAATAGAGGTTTTTAAACGCACACACAAACGCACACACAGATTACCCGGAACTTATTTCCGGACGGGGGCTCTTAGGTCAAAAGTGGTCATTTTTCGACTGTTGAACAACAAGCAAGTATTTGAAATGATGTTAGACGTCGTATTTACCGCTGCAAAAAAAAAAAAAATAAATAAATAAATAAATAAATAAATAAATAAAACGAAAAGTATTTAGAAAAAAGAAAAATTATATGATTAGTTAACGCCCGTTTCCAGGGTTTGTTGTTTGCCATGCAAATTTTTTCCTATTTATAAATCTTTGAAATCAGCGGATTGATCCCTTTGAAATGCACAAAGGATCAAAGCCATACGCTCTCTCTTTTGTTTGGTTTCATCGTATGCTATCTAAATTATCTTTACTCTAAAATTCATATTGGTAACGTCTCTGCCTGGTGATCGCCAGACTGGGAGTCGAATCCCGCTTAGACTCGTTAGTTTATTTGGTCGCTACAACCTCACCAGCCTTGTGAGCTAAGGATGGGGGGAGCCTATCTATCTACCTACGGAGTCAATAGTAGCCATTGTATGGCATTCCGTGGTCCTAGCTTGAATGGAGAGGGGATTTGGGCGCTGATATGTATATGGTCAGTCTCTAGGGCATTGTCCGGCTTGATAGGGAAATGTCACTGTACCTTGTCTCTGCCATTCATGAGTGACCCTTAAACCTGGAAAGGGAAATTGTTCGATAATGCCGTTTAAGGGATTCAGTCCTTTGACAAAAAAATTATTACCTCCGCCAAGGTGGTTATATTTTCGAGTCGGTTTGTTTATTTATTTGTCTGTCTGTGTGTCTGTGGACAGGATTATTTATTTATTTATTTGTTTGTCTGTGGACAGGATTATTTATTTATTTATTTATTTATTTGTCTGTCTGTGGACAGGATTATTTATTTATTTATTTGTCTGTGTGTGTGTGGAAAGGATTATTTATTTATTTATTTGTTTGTCTGTCTGTGTGTCTGTGGACAGGATTATTTATTTATCTATTTGTCTGTCTGTGTGTCTGTGGACAGGATTATTTATTTATTTGTTTGTCTTTGGACAGGATTATTTATTTATTTATTTGTTTGTCTGTCTGTGGACAGGATTATTTATTTATTTATTTGTCTGTCTGTGTGTCTGTGGACAGGATTATTTATTTATTTATTTGTTTGTCTGTCTGTGGACAGGATTATTTATTTATTTATTTGTCTGTCTGTGTGTCTGTGGACAGGATTATTTATTTATTTATTCGTTTGTCTGTCTGTGTGTCTGTGGACAGGATTATTTATTTATTTATTTGTCTGTCTGTGTGTCTGTGGACAGGATTATTTATTTATTTATTTGTTTGTCTGTGTGTCTGTGGACAGGATTATTTATTTATTTATTTGTTTGTCTGTGGACAGGATTATTTATTTATTTATTTGTCTGTCTGTGTGTCTGTGGACAGGATTATTTATTTATTTATTTGTCTCTCTGTGTGTCGGTGGACAGGATTATTTATTTATTTATTTGTTTGTCTGTCTGTGTGTCTGTGGACAGGATTATTTATTTATTTGTTTGTCTGTTTGTGTCTGTGGACAGGATTATTTAAATATTTATTTGTTTGTCTGTGTGTGTGGACAGGATTATTTATTTATTTATTTGTTTGTCTGTCTGTGTGTCTGTGGACAGGATTATTTATTTATTTATTTGTCTGTCTGTGTGTCTGTGGACAGGATTATTTATTTATTTATTTGTTTGTCTGTGTGTCTGTGGACAGGATTATTTATTTATTTATTTGTTTGTCTGTGGACAGGATTATTTATTTATTTATTTATTTGTCTGTCTGTGTGTCTGTGGACAGGATTATTTATTTATTTATTTTTTTGTCTGTGGACAGGATTATTTATTTATTTATTTGTCTGTCTGTGTGTCTGTGGACAGGATTATTTATTTATTTATTTGTTTGTCTGTCTGTGTGTCTGTGGACAGGATTATTTATTTATTTATTTGTCTGTCTGTGTGTCTGTGGACAGGATTATTTATTTATTTATTTATTTGTTTGTCTGTGTGTCTGTGGACAGGATTATTTATTTATTTATTTGTTTGTCTGTGGACAGGATTATTTATCTATTTATTTATTTGTCTGTCTGTGGACAGGATTATTTATTTGTTTATTTGTCTGTCTGTGTGTCTGTGGACAGGATTATTTATTTATTTATTTGTTTGTCTGTGGACAGGATTATTTATTTATTTATTTATTTGTCTGTCTGTGGACAGGATTATTTATTTATTTATTTGTCTGTCTGTGTGTCTGTAGACAGGATTATTTATTTATTTATTTGTTTGTCTGTGTCTGTGGACAGGATTATTTATTTATTTATTTGTTTGTCTGTCTGTGTGTCTGTGGACAGGATTATTTATTTATTTATTTATTTGTCTGTCTCTGTGTGTGGACAGGATTATTTATTTATTTGTCTGTCTGTGTGTCTGTGGACAGAATTATTTATTTATTTATTTGTTTGTCTGTGTGTCTGTGGACAGGATTATTTATTTATTTATTTGTATGTCTGTGGACAGGATTATTTATTTACTTATATATTTGTCTGTCTGTGTGTCTGTGGACAGGATTATTTATTTATTTATTTGTTTGTCTGTGGACAGGATTATTTATTTGTTTATTTGTCTGTCTGTGTGTCTGTGGACAGGATTATGTATTTGTTTATTTGTCTGTCTGTTTATCTGTGGACAGGATTCTTTATTTTTTTATTTGTCTGTCTGTGTGTCTGTGGACAGGATTATTTATTTGTTTATTTGTCTGTCTATTTGTCTGTGGACAGGATTATTTATTTATTTATTTGTCTGTCTGTGTGTCTGTGGACAGGATTATTTATTTATTTATTTGTCCGTCTGTGTGTTTGTGGACAGGATTATGTATTCATTTATTTTTCTGTCTGTGTGTCTGTGGACAGGATTATTTATTTATTTATTTGTCTGTCTGTGTGTCTGTGGGCAGGATTATTTATTTATTTATTTGTCTGTCTGTGTGTATGTGGACTGGATTATTTATTTATTTATTTGTCTGTCTGTTTGTCTGTGGACAGGATTATTTATTTGTTTATTTGTCTGTCTGTTTGTCTGTGGACAGGATTATTTATTTGTTTATTTGTCTGTCCGTTTGTCTGTGGACAGGATTATTTATTTATTTATTTTTCTGCCTGTGTGTCTGTGGACAGAATTATTTATTCATTTATTTGTCTGTCTGTTTGTCTGTGGACAGGATTATTTATTTGTTTATTTGTCTGTCTGTTTGTCTGTGGACAGGATTATTTATTTGTTTATTTGTCTGTCTGTTTGTCTGTGGACAGGATTATTTATTTGTTTATTTGTCTGTCTGTTTGTCTGTGGACAGGATTATTTATTTATTTATTTTTCTGCCTGTGTGTCTGTGGACAGGATTATTTATTTATTTATTTGTCTGTCTGTTTGTCTGTGGACAGGATTATTTATTTGTTTATTTGTCTGTCTGTTTGTCTGTGGACAGGATTATTTATTCATTTATTTGTCTGTCTGTGTGTCTGTGGACAGGATTATTTATTTATTCATTTATCTGTCTGTGTGTCTGTGGACAGAATTATTTATTCATTTATTTGTCTGTCTGTGTGTCTGCGGACAAGATTATTCATTTATTTATTTTTTGTATCTGTGAACAGGATTACGTCAAAACTACACGACGGATTTTGACGAAATTTTCACCATAGATACATCTTAGGTCATGGACGACTCCAATAACCTTTGCCGGAGGTCAGAAATATGTGATTGCTCTTGTTTTTAGTTCTTTTGCTTGAGGGTACACTCGGAAACACTTTTCTATTTCTCTTTCCTCTTGTTTTGTTAAAATTTTTATAGTTTATATTGTAAATATTTATATTAATATTGTTACTGATCTTAAAATGTTTTATTTTTTTCCTTCTCTCCTTTCCTCACTAGGCTATTTTCCCTATCGGGGCCCCTGTGCTTATAGCATCCTGCTTTTCCAACTAAGGTTGTAGCCTAGCAAGTAATAATAATAATAATAATAATAATAATAGTAATAATAATAATAATAATCATCATCATGATTACGAACTTAGCAAAATCCTCTAGCAAGACTATGACGTTTGATTCAAACTTCGATGTAAAAATGGCATAGATTTGCAAGTAGAGACTTGTGCAAAAAACCAGCCTCAGCGGAGGTCGGTCTCGTTGTGCAAAAGGAAATACGCCATTTATGAGGTTCTTAAGTCAACTTTAGACCAGTCCAGAGTCAACGGGGTTAGAATATTATTGGAACAGCGTTCATCCCCAATTCGACGACGAGGCTGCTCAATTGATGTAAAGTTTAATAGTTTAATAGAATAATTCATTATATCTGTGCTGGTTCCTTGCCCTTGAATCTATATCTTTTTAACACACGTGGTCCTTTTAATCTGTAATACACTTAAGACAACCGTAATGTCAATCGGAAAATCTTCGTAAAAAATCTACTGTTCAGCCGTATTTCAGTAACATACAGGCGACCGTAAATTAACTCTATTTTGTTATTATCTTTTACGGGTTGGTGACCGTAATAGCACTTCTTTATGTCAATATATCTGTTTTTAAAACGGCAAATGCCTGGCAACATTTATTCCAGGATTTTTTTTTCTTATCTTTCAACAGTGTAGATTTCTTAAAAAGGTGATGGACGTCTTAGCACATTATCATGGATAATTATATTTGTTCGGTAACAATTATATTTATGATATAGAAGAAAAAGGGCTCGTGAATCTACTGGCGGTTTTGTGAACCAAGATATATCTAAAAATAAAGTTCCTATCAGCAATGAACGATTAAAATAGTCACATTGCAAATGTTTATTGGGCATAGGCTATGTTTTAATACTATACTGCCGTAAAAAAAAATCGTGAAAATCCTGGAATAAATGTCCCCAGGCATTTACCGTTTTAAAAACGGACATATTGACATAAAGGATTGATATTATGGTCACCAAACTATAAAAGATAATAACAAACTAGGGTAAAAATTATAGTCGCCTGTATTTTACAAAAATGCGGATGAGAACAGTAGATTTTTACGGAGAATTTCCGACTAAAATTACGATTTTATTTAAGTGTAGTCCGCTACAGGTCAAAGGCCTCAGACATATATATATATATATATATATATATATATATATATATATATATATATATATATATATATATATGTGTGTGTGTGTGTGTGCGTGTGTGTGTGTGTATATGTATACATATATATATATATATATATATATGTTTATATATATATATATATATATATGTATATATTCCTCTTAATTCTTGAAACAACGTTACAGCCACAGGAACATTAAACTCCATGCCCCGCCCATATGGAATTTTTTCACTGTAACCTTTTGTATTTCTTAGCATCCACCGAGAATAAGAAGAGTGGACGGCGCAAATGTCAGGAAAAAGGGTTCATTTTTTACATGACAATGGGATAAATAGCTTGCCCCGTAGGCGATCCTTCGGTACAGTGCAATTGAATTGAGTATCATTGGCAAGATTTATTGCGTGGTAGCTCATTGGCAAACGTTCCTGTCTGGCTATCTGTTAGATGGGAGTTCGAGACCCGCTCAAGCTCGGTAGTTTCTTGTCGTGTCTGCAACCTTACTATCCTTGTGATATAGGGGTGGGAATTGGGGATAGACTGTACGTCGACCTGCTGAGTCATTAGCTGCCATTGCTTGGCCGTCATAGGTACCAGCTTCGGTGGAAAGGGGGCTTGGGCGCTGATCGTATACATAGAAATATATATATATATATATATATATATATATATATATATATATATATATGTATATATATACACACATATGTATATATATGTATGTATATATACATACATATATATATATATATATATATACATACACACACACACACATATATATATATATATATATATATATATATATATATATATATATATATATATATAAGGCATTGTCCTCCTATAGGTTTACCTGCTGAGTCATCAGCAGCCATTGCCTGACCCTCCCTGGTCGTAGCTTGGGTTGAGCGGGGCTTGGGGGCTGATCTTATGTATATGTATGCTCAGTCTTTAAGGCAAAGTCCTCTTATAGGTCTACCTGCTGAGTACTGAGTCATCAGAAGCCATTGTCTGACCCTCCCTGGTCGCAGCTTGGGTTGAGGGGGGTGGGGAGCTTATTTATGGTCAGTCTCTAAGGCAATATCCTGTCTCTTGTCTCTATCATTCATAAGCGACCGAAAAAATTAAATGGTGAAGTATTAGGATGAATCGAACCACGAACCTTGCTCATGCGTATCAAGTGCTTTACCGCTGGTATATCAAGAGAACCGAATATATAGTAAGCAATAGGGAGGGATGGTGGCAGTGGTGGTCAGCGCAGTAAGAGTGTGACAGGATGGACTTCCTCAGAACGAGGTGTACCAGGAATTCGTGTATCCAACTGTACAAGCATTGATCTTTTTAGTTTATTTTCCAGCGATTTACAGTGAAAATCTTGCAAAGTATATCAATCAATGTGGCTGCCTGATTTCCGACTGAAAACTATGACAATATAAAAAAAAAAAAAAAAAAAAAAAAAAAAACACAGATCATTATTCAAAACATTTTCCAGATTTTATTACCTCCGCTAACGAAGTTGGAAGGAGGTTATGTTTTCATCCCTGTTTGTTCGTTTGTTTGTGAACAACATTCTGGCCACAGTTTTGTTCATAGAGTAGTGAAGCCTTTGGGAAATAATTGTTAAGCTGCTACGTGGAAGTGATTAGATTTGAAAAGTCCAAGGTCAAAGGTAAAAGTCAAGGTCGAGCAAGAGGTCAAGAAATAAGCTGCCATGGGGGAGGTCACAATTTTAATCACAGAGCTGTGAAACTTTCAGTGATTAATTCTTATATTACGACGTGGAAGTGATTCAATGTTCAAAGGTCAAGGTCAAAGTCGAGCAAAATGTCGAATTATTTTATTGATTTGAAGTTTTCTGGCATCCTGACAGCAAAAGATCGAGAAATAAGCTGCCGTGGCGAAGGTCTGCGCTCTACTGGCTTCCGCCTCTAGTTAAATTTGAGTTTGTCCAAAGCTTATTTCATTTGATTTCCCTCCTTTCACATCCCATCGCCCAAGGCCTCACTGTTAACAGACGGCCAGACGTGTAATCTACCTCTTCGGTCTCTCGGGGATAATAAGGTTTTCAAGAGATGGGCTTAAATCACCTCGTTTCCCGGACGGGATCAAGCACTGAGCATCTAAATTACGAGAGAGAGAGAGAGAGAGAGAGAGAGAGAGAGAGAGAGAGAGAGAGAGAGAGAGAGAGAGAGAGAGAGAGAGAGAGAGAGAGAGAGTAATTACTCCGATATCATCATGACGTTTAGCAATGCAAATTTCCAACTGGCAAACTGCGTTTGTTTGATCGCGTACATTAATAGCGAGATAGATTTTAATTCGGCTTTTATTATTATTATTATTATTATTATTATTATTATTATTATTATTATCTAAACTACGACTCTTAGTTGGAAAAGCAGGATGCTATAGGCCCAAAGGTTCCAATCGGGAAAAAGAGCTCAGTGAGGAAAGAAAATAAGGCAATAAACTACAAGAGACGTAATAAACTATTGAAACAAAATATTCTAAGAAGAGTGACTTGAACTCCTGACTGTATTAAACAATGTAACCGATCTAAAGTGGACAGTTGGAAGACCCAGGCCTACATGGCTGTGGACTATGATGCATGAAGTAAAAGATGATGAATGGGGAGGTAATGGATTCAAAGCTCAAGATAGAGACGGCTAGTGAAATCTAGCCAAGGCCCTTTGCGTCAATAGGCGTAGGAGGAGATGATGAATGAAGAAGTAATGAATTAAAAGCTCAAGATAGAGACGACTGGTGAAATCTAACCGAGGCCCTTTGCGTCAATAGGCGTAGAAGGAGATGATGAATGGAGAAGTAATGAATTCAAAGTTCAAGATAGAGACGACTGGTGAAATGTAACAGAGGCCCTTTGCGTTAATAGGCGTAGGAGGAGATGATGAATGGAGAAGCAATGAATTCAAAGTTCAAGATAGAGACGACTGGTGAAATCTATCCAAGGCCCTTTGCGTCAGTAGGCGTAAAAGGAGATGATGATGAAAGTAAAGTGGATAATGTAAGACATATTGTTCAGTGAATTAAATTGGTCTCTGTATATACGAATATTCATCTAGTAGGTTAATCATCATAATTATTATGTATACCTTTCATATGTATAATATGTATACCTTTCTCGATTAAGAAATAGCTGGTTTTACAAACACAATATTTGATTCATGGTAACTTTCTTTTCCTATAAACCAGCTTCTTTTTTTATTCTTGCAAATTAACTTTGAAAGAAGTACATAGTGCCGATGAGTATGCAGTTAACACTATTTGTAACGGAAACAAGGGATTAATTAAACAAGGGATTACTTAGCTAATCCCAACGCGATTAATCGGGATTTAAGTCGCTACGTCATGATTACATGAGCAGTCAGCAAAAACTTTTTGGAGTGGACAGAAAATATCACGAATCTCTAATAGCAATGATGCTAAAATTTCCATCCGCCATTTTCAGCTGAGAGAGAGAGAGAGAGAGAGAGAGAGAGAGAGAGAGAGAGAGAGAGAGAGAGAGAGAGAGAGAGAGAGAGAGATTTTTTAAATCAATTTATTGCGTCCATTGACGTCAGACATTTGGGTACATAGTAACAATAATATTGTTTACATCTATATAGTAAATAGGTTATGCCAAAATAATTCATACGCAGTACAAAATAGAAATGAGAGAGAGAGAGAGAGATGGTCCACGTAAATGAAACTTTCAGAAACTGTCAAAAGGTGAGGGAGTCATAGCAAAAAGAGACTGCAGTAACCGCAAAAAGAAAATAAAATCTATAAATAGCTAAATTAGATGGAATACAACAATAAAAATGAAGAGATTAGGTTTCCGTTTTTCTTCGTTTCTTTCATTTCATCTTCGCATTTTACCTCGATGTGGAAATCAAGCACAGACCGAAGAAATCAAGCTTGCGTGCAAGAAGGTCATTACTGGCTAATAAAAGGGTAAGGGAGATGATCAGACAATCTCTCCCTCCCTCTCTCCTCCCTCTCTCCCTCCCTCCCTCCCTTTCCCTCCCGTGATAAGACGTAGGACTTGGATACCTCGCTCGACTCTAATTATCTTCAGTATTCCTTCAGATTACGGGACCTTTAGTTGAGCGGCTGCGCGCTGTGACCAAGGCGGTGAAACAAGACACATGGAACAGCTCCACTTGTGTCCAATCTAAGCAAGGTGGCTCGTTGCCTCCTTCAGTCGCTCGTCATTTTGTATATGAAGGATTGGTGTTCGATCTTGGGTTATTGTATGAAGATTATGGGCGAAAAGTGTAATTTTATATCATTATTCTCTCTCTCTCTCTCTCTCTCTCTCTCTCTCTCTCTCTCTCTCTCTCTCTCTCTCAGATCAGAATGAGAAATGTGGAAAAGAGCAAATGAGACGAATCTTGGCATTAATGAGGACGGATCAAACCGGGTTTTGTGCTCTTGAGTTTTCGTAAAAGATATCAGGGAAGATGTTCAATAAGATCAATAGGCGTCACAAGAACTGTGGTCATGGAAAGAGATAAGGCAGCACGCAAGAAGCGAAATGGTTTAAAGGTCACTCGTGAATGGCAGGAACAGGCGACAAGACAATCCCCATGTGATCAGCGCCCAAGTCACTTCTCCCCCCAAGCTAGAACCAAGGAGGGCCAGGCAATGGTTCCTGATGACTCTGCAGGTAGATCTGTAGGCTCCCCCATTGCTCACAGGGATGGTGAGGTTACAGACACAACTAGAAATTATCAAGAGTGAGCGGGGTTTTGAACTCCCGTCGTTAGTTTCTTTGATCTCTGGAACCTTACCATCCTTGTGAGCTAAGATGGGGGATTTGGGGGAGTCTATAGGTCTACATTATGTGTTGAGCCATCAGCAGCCATTGTCTGGCCATCCTTGGTCCTAGCTTGAGTGGAGAGAGGGGCTTGGATGATGATCATATGTATGCATAATCAGTCTCTAGGGCATTGTCTTACTTGCTAGGGCAATGTCACTGTCTACTGCCTTTTACCATTCATGAGCGACCTTTAAACCTTTAAACAGAGGGCTAGGAAGGAACTCTCTCCTTAGTTTTGATCCCTGTGTTCTTTCCTCCATTATCCTTCCCACAGAAATAGAAATCTCAAGAACAGCAGGATTAGGCCTTTGAAAGAAAGTATATTGGATAAAATATTGACATTCGAATGTACAAATATATGAGCGTGCACTTTTAAGTCTGGGGTTGTAGTTCCGCTCAAACTGGTTAGTTTCTTTGGTCGCTGCAACCTCACCATCCTCCGAGCTAAGGATGGTGCGTTTGGGGGAGCCAATAGGGCTACCTGCTGAGACACCAGCAGCCATTGCCTGGCTATCTTTGGTCCCTGCTTGGGTGGAGATGGGGCTTGGACGCTGATCATATGTATATACTGTGTGATCAGTCTCTATGGGGATTATCCTGCTTGATAGGGCAATGAATGTCAGTGTCCCTTGCCTCTTACCATTCATGAGTGTTCTTTAAACCTTATTTTAATGTTGTTACTATACTATACTATACTTAAAATATTTTATTTTTCTTTGTTTCATTTCCTCACTGGGCTATTTTCCCTGTTGGAGTCCCTGGGCTTATGGCATCCTGCTTTTCCAACTGGGGTTGTAGCTTAACATTTAATAACAATAACAACCATCCTCAACTTGGAAGCCTATTAAAGACCATTAGCAAAATGGAAAACTTTTGCAACAATTAGGAAACACAAAACATCTGCATTCATTTTGCCAAAATTTTCTCAGGGATAACCCACGAATCTCTGTTTCATTTGTGCCGGGAACCTAATAGTGAAGGGGAATGATAAAGAATCAAGAAGTAATTGATCTGTCAATCAAAGAATAAAATTGTAAGGAAGGAATAAGTTTCTAAATTTAGGCTGCAAGGTAAATAAACTTATAACATTTGTTCATTCTTTCAAGGGAAAATCAGTAGATATGCGAAGGCTACAGAACTTTCAGGCATTATTCAAGGCACTAGGAGAGTTGGAAGGACCAGGCCTACGTGTCTGAGGACTAAGCTATAACCCTAGTTGGGAAAGCAGGATGCTATAAGCGCAAGGGCTCCAACAGAGAAAAAATACCCTAGAGAGGAAAGGAAATGAGGAAATAAATAAACTACAAGAATAACGAACAAACAAAATATTTTAAGAACAGTAACATTATTAATATGAACCTTTCATTTAAAAACTATAAAAAACTAAAAAAAATCAAGAAGAAGAGAAATAAGAAAGAAAAGTGTGGTTGAGTGTACCCCCAAGCAAGAGAATTAAATTCACGTATGATCAGTATTTTGATACGGGTGTGCTGAATATGGCTGGCCTTATTCCAGCATGGACTCTTGGCCAAGAATATATAGAATATGAAAAAAGAACACATATTTTAAATACTCGCTTAATATTGCAAAAATATAAACATTTTTCTCTGTCCTCTTACATCTGACAACACTGAGATAACCAAACAATTCTTCGCTTAAGGGGTTAACTACTGCACTGCAATTGTTCAGTGGCTATTTTCCTCTTGGTAAGGATAGAAGAGAGACTTTAGCTATGGTAAGCAGCTCTTCTTGGAGAAGGACACTCCAAAAGCAAACCATTGTTTCCTAGTCTTGGTTAGAGTCATAGCCTCTGCACCATGATCTTCCACTGTCTTGGGTTAGAGATCACTTGCTTAAGGTGCACTCAGGCATGCTGTCCTATCTTATTTCTCTTCCTTTTGTTGTTTTTAAGTGTTTTTTTAGTTTATAGATAAAAAATCTAATTTAATGTTGTTACTGTTCAAAAAAATTATCATTTTGATTGTTTATTACGTCTCTTTTAGTTTGTTTATTTCCTTGTTTCTTTTCCTCTCTGGGCTATTTTACTACGTTGGAGCCCTTGGGCTTATAGCATCTTGTTTTTCAAACTAAGGTTATGGCTTAGCTTATAATAATGATAATAATAATGATTATTATTATTATTATTATTATTATTATGATGATAATAATAATAATAATAATAATAATAATAATAATAATAATAGTTTCTTTGTAAGAGACCAATGACCTCAGTTGCCCCAGAGAACAATTCTTTTCAGAGTGAATATAGCCCAAACCGGATTTTTTTTTCGTTTATACTTATAATCATCTTCTTTTCTTTCCACGATGGACAGCTTGCCCTATTGGGGGCCAAGGTCTTGAGATATTCTGCCTTCCCATTAGGAAGGAAACATGGTCTGATAATCAGGAACTGTCATGGGAAAACGAATAGGATTATTTAGCATTTTAGAGATACCGGTCACTCCACATGAATCAATCGTTCTAAATTTGATGGTTGAAAACGACTCGTACTCTTTTTGGACTCTAGTTTTGTCCTGTTGGAACAAACAATGGCTTAATTTGCGGCCATGAGACTATATAATGAGCCCCCACTAGACATCCGAAAGACTGAAGATAATACGCTCCCACTAGACATCCGAAAGACTGAAGATAATACGCCCCCACTAGACATCCGAAAGACTGAAGATAATACGCTCCCACTAGACATCCGAAAGACTGAAGATAATTCGCTCCCACTAGACATCCGAATGACTGAAGATAATACGCCCCCAATAGACATCCGAAAGACTCAAGATAATACGCTCCCACTAAAAATCCGAAAGACTGAAGATAATTCGCTCCCACTAGACATCCGAAAGACTGAAGATAATACGCCCCCACTAGACATCCGAAAGACTGAAGATAATTCGCTCCCACTAGACATCCGAAAGACTGAAGATAATACGCTCCCACTAGACATCCGACAGACTGAAGATAATACGCCCCCACTAGACATCCGAAAGACTCAAGATAATACGTTCCCACTAGACATCCGAAAGACTCAAGATAATACGTTCCCACTAGACATCCGAAAGACTCAAGATAATACGTTCCCACTAGACATCCGAAAGACTGAAGATAATACGCCCCCACTAGACATCCGAAAGACTCAAGATAATACGCTCCCACTAGACATCCGAAAGACTCAAGATAATACGCTCCCACTAGACATCCGAAAGACACAAGATAATACGTTCCCACTAGACATCCGAAAGACTGAAGGTAATACGCCCCCACTAGACATCCGAAAGACTCAAGATAATACGCTCCCACTAGACATCCGAAAGACTCAAGATAATACGCTCCCACTAGAAATCCGAAAGACTGAAGATAATACGCCCCCACTAGACATCCGAAAGACTGAAGATAATTCGCTCCCACTAGACATCCGAATGACTGAAGATAATACGCTCCCACTAGACATCCGAAAGACTGAAGATAATACGCTCCCACTAGACATCCGAAAGACTGAAGATAATACGCTCCCACTAGACACCCGAAAGACTGAAGATAATACGCCCCCACTAGACATCCGAAAGACTGAAGATAATACGCTCCCACTAGACATCCGAAAGACTGAAGATAATTCGCTCCCACTAGACATCCGAATGACTGAAGATAATACGCTCCCACTAGACATCCGAAAGACTGAAGATAATACGCTCCCACTAGACATCCGAAAGACTGAAGATAATACGCTCCCACTAGACACCCGAAAGACTGAAGATAATACGCTCCCACTAGACATCCGAAAGACTGAAGATAATACGCTCCCACTAGACACCCGAAAGACTGAAGATAATACGCTCCCACTAGACATCCGAAAGACTGAAGATAATACGCCCCCACTAGACATCCGAAAGACTGAAGATAATACGCTCCCACTAGACATCCGAAAGACTGAAGATAATTCGCTCCCACTAGACATCCGAATGACTGAAGATAATACGCCCCCAATAGACATCCGAAAGACTCAAGATAATACGCTCCCACTAAAAATCCGAAAGACTGAAGATAATTCGCTCCCACTAGACATCCGAAAGACTGAAGATAATACGCCCCCACTAGACATCCGAAAGACTGAAGATAATTCGCTCCCACTAGACATCCGAAAGACTGAAGATAATACGCTCCCACTAGACATCCGACAGACTGAAGATAATACGCCCCCACTAGACATCCGAAAGACTCAAGATAATACGCTCCCACTAGACATCCGAAAGACTGAAGATAATACGCTCCCACTAATCATCCGAAAGACTCAAGATAATACGTTCCCACTACACATCCGAAAGACTGAAGATAATACGCTCCCACTAGACATCCGAAAGACTCAAGATAATACGTTCCCACTAGACATCCGAAAGACTGAAGGTAATACGCCCCTACTAGACATCCGAAAGACTCAAGATAATACGCTCCCACTAGACATCCCAAAGACTGAAGATAATACGCCCCCACTAGACATCCGAAAGACTCAAGATAGTATGCCCCCACTAGACATCCGAAAGACTGAAGGTAATACGCCCCCACTAGACATCCGAATGACTCAAGATAGTACGCTCCCACTAGACATCCGAAAGACTGAAGACAATACGCTCCCAGTAGACATCCGAAAGACTCAAGATAGTACGCTCCCACTAGACATCCAAAAGACTCAAGGTAGTATGCTCCCACTAGACATCCGAAAGACTGAAGATAATACGCCCTAACTAGACATCCGAATGACTCAAGATAGTACGCTCCCAGTAGACATCCGAAAGACTCAAGATTGTACGCTCCCACTAGACATCCGAAAGACTGAAGATAATACGCCCCAACTAGACATCCGAATGACTCAAGATAGTACGCTCCCACTAGACATCCGAAAGACTCAAGATAATACGCCCCCACTAGACATCCGAAAGACTGAAGATAGTACGCCCTCACTAGACATCAGAAAGACTGAAAATATTACGCTCCCACTAGACATCCGAAAGACTCAAGATAATACGCCCTCACTAGACATCCGAAAGACTGAAGATAATACACTCCCAGTAGACATCCGAAAGACTGAAGATAATACGCCCCCACTAGACACCCGAAAGACTGAAGATAATACGCCCCCACTAGACATCCGAAAGACTGAAGATAATACGCCCCCACTAGACATCCGAAAGACTGAAGATAATACGCTCCCACTAGACATCCGAAAGACTGAAGATAATACGCTCCCAGTAGACATCCGAAAGACTCAAGATAATACGCTCCCAGTAGACATTCGAAAGACTCAGGATAATACGCTACCACTAGACATTCGAAAGACATAAGATAATACGCTCCCACTAGACATCCGAAAGACTAAAGATGATACGATCCCAGTAGACATCTGAAAGACTGAAGATAATACGCGCCCACTAGACATCCGAAAGACTGAAGATAATACGCTCCCACTTAGACATCCGAAAGACTCAAGATAATACGCTCCCACTAGACACCCGAAAGACTGAAGATAATACGCCCCCACTAGACATCCGAAAGACTGAAGATAATACGCTCCCACTAGACATCCGAAAGACTGAAGATAATACGCTCCCACTAGACATCCGAAAGACTGAAGATAATACGCTCCCAGTAGACATCCGAAAGACTCAAGATAATACGCTCCCAGTAGACATTCGAAAGACTCAGGATAATACGCTCCCACTAGACATTCGAAAGACATAAGATAATACGCTCCCACTAGACATCCGAAAGACTAAAGATGATACGATCCCAGTAGACATCCGAAAGACTGAAGATTATACGCCCCCACTAGACATCCGAAAGACTGAAGATAATACGCTCCCACTAGACATCCGAAAGACTGAAGATAATACGCTCCCACTAGACACCCGAAAGACTGAAGATAATACGCTCCCACTTAGACATCCGAAAGACTGAAGATAATACGCCCCCACTAGACATCAGAAAGACTGAAGATAATACGCTCCCACTTAGACATCCGAAAGACTGAAGATAATACGCTCCGACTTGACACCCGAAAGGCTGAAGATAATACGCTCCCACTAGACTTCCGAAAGACTGAAGATAATACGCTCCGACTTGACACCCGAAAGGCTGAAGATAATACGCTCCCACTAGACTTCCGAAAGACTGAAGATAATACGCCCCCACTAGACATCCGAAAGATTGAAGATAATACGCTCCCACTAGACATCCGAAAGGCTGAAGATGATACGCTTCCACCTAAACATCCGAAAGACTGAAGACAATACGCTTCCACTGAGACATCCGAAAGACTGAAGACAATACGCTCCCACTGAGACATCCGAAAGACTGAAGATAATACGCTCCCACTAGACATCCGAAAGACTGAAGATAATACGCTCCCACTAGACATCCGAAAGGCTGAAGAGGATACGCTTCCACTTAAACATCCGAAAGACTGAAGACAATACGCTTCCACTGAGACATCCGAAAGACTGAAGACAATACGCTCCCACTGAGACATCCGAAAGACTGAAGATAATACGCTCCCACTAGACATCCGAAAGACTGAAGATAATACGCTCCCACTAGACATCCGAAAGGCTGAAGATGATACGCTTCCACTTAAACATCCGAAAGACTGAAGACAATACGCTTCCACTGAGACATCCGAAAGACTGAAGACAATACGCTCCCACTGAGACATCCGAAAGACTGAAGATAATACGCTCCCACTAGACATCCGAAAGACTGAAGATAATACGCTCCCACTAGACATCCGAAAGACAGAAGATAATACGCTCCCACTAGACATCCGAAAGATTGAAGAGGATACGCTCCCACTAGACATCCGAAAGGCTGAATATAATACGCTCCCACTAGACATCCGAAAGACTGAAGATAATACGCTCCCACTAGACATCCGAAAGACTGAAGATAATACGCTCCCAGTAGACATCCAAAAGACTGAAGATGATACGCTCCCACTAGACATCCGAAAGACTGAAGATAATACGCTCCCACTAGACATCCGAAAGACTGAAGATAATACGCTCCCACTAGACATCCGAAAGACTGAAGATGATACGCTCCCACTAGACATCCGAAAGACTGAAGATAATACGCTCCCACTAGACATCCGAAAGACTGAAGATAATACGCTCCCACTAGACATCCGAAAGACTGAAGATAATACGCTCCCACTAGACATCCGAAAGACTGAAGATAATACGCCCCCACTAGACATCCGAAAGACTGAAGATAGTACGCTCCCAGTAGACATCCAAAAGACTGAAGATGATACGCTCCCACTAGACATCCGAAAGACTGAAGATAATACGCTCCCACTAGACATCCGAAAGACTGAAGATAATACGCTCCCACTAGACACCCGAAAGACTGAAGATAATACGCTCCCACTAGACATCCGAAAGACTGAAGATAATACGCTCCCACTAGACATCCGAAAGACTGAAGATAATACGCTCCCACTAGACATCCGAAAGGCTGAATATAATACGCTCCCAGTAGACATCCGAAAGACTGAAGACGATACGCTTCCACTTAAACATCCGAAAGACTGAAGACAATACGCTCCCACTAGACATCCGAAAGACTGAAGATAATACGCTCCCACTAGACATCCGAAAGACTGAAGATGATACGCTTCCATTAGACATCTTGTTTTCTGAGTGCTTTGATAATGTGGATTGGTCAATAAGTGAGCAATATGCAGTGTGAAATGTTGAATGCTTTCGAATGAACATGGTAAACTGACTATGGAGATCCTGTAGGGAGTAGGGTAAGTATTAATGTATTACAGAATTGCCAATTGCTACAAATTAGCATTATCGTTATTGCTATGAAGCCATTGAATTGCTTTCGAAAATCTGTTGATAAAAACATAAATTTAATCGATAGTTCTCCTTAGGTATCTACTGTTCCCAGTCATATTTCAGTAAATACAGGCGACCATAATTTTTACCCTACATCGTTATTATCTTTATCGGGTTGGCGACCGTAATATCACTCCATAAGGTCAATATATCCGTTTTTAAAATGGTAAATGCCTGCCAACATTTATTCCATGATTTTTACGGAACAATTTTCATGTGAAACAATATGCCAAGTTAGTAATTTTGCAATTACTAGTATGGTTTTAGCAAAATCACCATTGTGTTTGTTAATAATGGCCTGCGGTTGATTGCATAAAAAACTAGAGGGACACTCAGTAGAGTGCAAACCTCCGCCGCAGCAGCTTATTTCTCGATCGTTTGCTCGACTCTGACCTTTGACCTTAGCGTGTATTAATTGGCGTGGATTTTCACACACTCGAATATGAACCAAGTTTGAAGTCTCTGTGACAGCGATGTCCAATCTTATGGCTGATTATGTGAATTGGACATTTTGCTTGATCGTCCCCTTGATCTTTGACCTTGACCTTCCAAAATTTATTCATTTCTAACGTATTACATAACGGTTAATCCCTGAAAGTTTTATTACGATTAGGATTTTGGCCAAGAAGCTGTTCACAAACACACACACACACAAACACAAACACATAAACACGCAAACAGAGGGTAAAACATAACCTCCTTCCAAGTTTGTTGGCCGAGGTATTTAAGGCTGCTCATATATTTTTTATACCAGTTTTTAAATGTTCACCCTTCTCACACCCCACTGCCAAAAATAAAATACTTCTAGATTTTTAAGGGGACTTGGCCTTTTTCTCCTGCCGTTTAGCTGTAAAAATAGATTTTTACTCAAGATACACGAATTCATTTAAAGATCCTCTTTTTGAGCGTTAGTTGCTTAGTTGGATGTAAATTCTTCTTACACGGGCTCTTGCTACTAAGAATCCCATAATTTTTCAGAACATTGTCAAGATACTTTGTTATAAAGGTTGTTCTTGTTTATTTATTTCAACTATGTTGATAATCTATTTACATGTAATTTTTCCAATTGCTTTTTTATTTGTTCTTTGATTGTATATGTTTAAGGAGGCAGAAAGATATTTCCAGTTTGATCTAGTTTTTAGAATATTAGTAGAATATAAATAGAGACCAAGTCATGTAAAGAAGAGAGATTCACAGACTTTCACAGAGAGAGCTTAAAAGATTTCCATAGTATTCACCTGTTACTACCTACTATAGTCAATTTCTTTTATCGAGGCAGATTTGCACCGACTCGCAGCAGTGCCCTTTTAGCTCGGAAAAGTTTCCTGATCGCTGATTGGTTAGAATTATCTCGTCCAACCAATCAGCGATCAGGAAACTTTTCCGAGATAAAAGGGCACCGCTGCGAGTCTGTGCAAATATGCATCGCTAAAAGAAATTGATTATAGGAGCCTCACTTATTCGTACTTGTGTTTATTGTGCTTGGCGAGTGAGGACTATAAGAGACATTGTGAATGTGTAAATTATTATTCCAGTTTTGTTAATAAATTCTCTTAAATTACATTATTGTGTTTTGATCTTAGCTGGAATACTTATGGGTAATTCTGACCCATAGCAACTGACTCTCCTCTGTCACTCCTCAGCAGACACAGCAAGAGTTTTTGATCTCAGTAGAGTTTTGTGTAGACTGAAGGCCTCAAAGGAAAAATAATATGAACAAATTTTGGAGTCCGAGGCACTACAGGAAGTTTTATAGTTCAGTCTTTGAAATATTATTATTATTATTATTATTATTATTATTATTATTATTATTATTATTATTGTTGTTGTTGTTGTTGTTATTAGCTAAGCTATATCCCTAGTTGGAAAAGCATGATGCTATAAGCCCAAAGACCGCAACAGGGAAAAATAGCACAGTGAGAAAAGGAAATAAGAAAATAAATACACTATATAAGAAGAAATGAACATTTCAAATAAAATATTTTGAGAACAATAACAACATGAAAACGGATCTTTCATACATAAACTATAAAAAGAGACTAATGTCAGCCTGTTCAACATAAAAACATTTGCTGCAAATTTGAACTTTTAAAGTTCCACCGATTCAATTACCCAATTAGGAAGAGAATTCCACAACTTGGTCACAGCTGGAACAAAACTTCTAGAAAATGAGTTAAAATGAATCAGAATCATATGGAGATTCGATAGACATATGCTGATATTTTGCAATCTTGGCGAATCATTTCTAGCAATGGTCTTTCACAAAAAAAGTAATACTTTACGTATGTAATGACGTTGAAAACTATTCCCCAAAAGCGAAAACGTTTCCTACAAATGCTAAAAAATAAAACGTACAAATGTTCAAACGTTCAAAACTAAAATAACATCTTGAACATATTGATTGATTGCTTCAATCTGCAGTTTTGCGGCAGTATAAATCGAACTGATTTTAATATTATTATCGTTTTCCGGAATAGTACGAAAAAATAGTATTGGGCGCTGATTATATGCATACATGGTCAGTCTCTAGGGCATTGGTTTGTTTTCCTGCTAGGGCAATGTCACTGTCTCTTGCCTCTGCCAATGTTGAACGGCCTTTAAAATTCTTAAAAATAAGATGAATTATTCAGTTCAAGTTAATTATCTATTACTTATTCGCATAAGATATTTTACTGGAAAATTACATAATAAAAAGGACACATTAATTTTACGATAAATATCTATTTTGAAAATACTTAATTCTTTTGCTTGATATGATTATGACCATTCTCTCTCTCTCTCTCTCTCTCTCTCTCTCTCTCTCTCTCTCTCTCTCTCTCTCTCTCTCTCTCTCTCTCTCTCTCTCTATATATATATATATATTTTATATATGTATATATATATATATATATATATATATATATATATATATATATTATATTGTATTAGATATATTTATACGTATATAGAAAAAATATGAAGAAAATTGTGAATACCAAGGAAAACTTTCCAAAGAAAAATTACATTTTTGTTTCCTTAATATATCGAAACAAAGTAATTGGTAATTTCTCCACGACTGCGAATTCATCTGAAGTTGCAAGTCTCCCTAAATCAAGCAGAAATACGTCTTCAAGATTTTCCCTGTCAACAACATACGTTCCTTTTGTCTCTTCTCCCTCTCCTGCAAAACTAAGTATCCGGATATTTGTGGTCGTGCACCGATGCTCCCTCATAATCGCTGGTCGAAGCTTCGAGGTGAGGTATTTTTGAGGGTTCAGAACTATGCAAGATGCGACATTACAATAGCCATTGAAGAGAGAAAAGAGGACAATGCATAACGGAAGGCCGATCAAAGTTGTCATTGAAAGAAAGAAAGGCGCATTGTGTGCCGGAAAAGCGATCGAAGTCATCATTGAAAGAAAAAAAGGAGCATTGCGTTACGAAAAGGCAATCGAAGTCGTCATTAAAAGAAAGAAAGGCGCGTTGCGTAATGAAAGGGTGATCAAAGTTGTCATTGAAAGAAAGCAAGGTGCATTGCGTAAGAGAAAGGTGATCGAAGTCATGAAAAGAATGAGAGGCGCATTGCTCAAAGGAAGGGGGATCAAAGTCATCCTTGAAAGAAAGAAAGGCGCATTGCATAATGGAAGGGCAATCAAAGTCGTCATTAAAAGAAAAAAAAGCATTGCATAATGAAAGGGCGATCGAAGCCGTCATTGAAAGAAAGAGAGGCGCATTGCCTAACGGAAAAGTGATCGAAGTCATTATTAAAAGAAAAAGAGGAGCATTGCATAACGAAAAGGCGATCGAAGTCGTCATTGAAAGAAAGAAATGTTCATTGCGTAGCGGAAGGGCGATCGAAGTCATCATTGAAAGAAAGAAAGGCGCATTGCGTAATGGAAGGGCGATCGAAGTCGTCATTGAAAGAAAGAAATGCGCATTGTGTAATGGAAGGGTGATCGAAGTCATCATTGAAAGAAAGAAAGGCGCATTGCGTAACGGAATGGCGATCAAAGTCGTCATTGAAAGAAAGGCGAATTGCTTAACGGAAAGGTGATTGAAGTCATCATTAAAAGAAAGAAAGGCGCGTTGCGTAACTGAAGGGCAATCAAAGTCGTTATTGAAAGAGAGCAAGGTGCATTGCGTAAGAGAAAGGTGATCGAAGTCGTTATTAAAAGAAAGAGAGGTGCATTGCGTAACGGAAAAGTGATCGAAGTCATCATTAAAAGAAAGAAAGTCACTTTGCGCAATGGAAGGATGATCGAAGTCATCATTGAAAGAAAGAAAGGCGCATTGCATAACGGAAGGGCGATCGAAGTCATCATAGAAAGAAAGGCGCATTGTGTAACGGGAGGGCGTTCGAAGTCGTCATTGAAAGAAGGCTCATTGCCTAATGGCAACGCAATCGAAGTCGTCATTAAAAAAAAAGGAAGGCGGGCTGTGTAACGGAAGGGCGATCGAAGTCATCATTGAAAGAAAGAAATGTGCATTGCGTAACGGAAGGGTGATCGAAGTCATCATTGAAAGAAAGAAAGGCGCATTGTGTAACGGAATAGCGATCAAAGTCGTCATTGAAAAAAAGAAAGGCGAATTGCGTAACGGAAAGGTGATCAAAGTCGTCATTAAAAGAAAGAAAGGCGCAATGCGTAATGAAAGGGCGATCAAAATTGTCATTGAAAGATAGAGAGGTGCATTGCGTAAGAGAAAGGTGATCGAAGTCATCATTAAAAGAAAGAGAGGTGCATTGCGTAACGGAAGAGTGATCGAAGTCGTCATTAAAAGAAAGAAAGGCACGTTGCGTAACTGAAGGATGATTGAAGTCGTCATTGAAAGAAAGAAAGGCGCATTGCGTAACAGAAGGGTGATCGAAGTCATCATTGAAAGAAAGAAAGTCGCATTGCGTAACGGAAGGGTGATTGAAGTCGTCGTTGAAAGAAAGGCGCATTGCGTAACGGAAAGCCAATCGAAGTCGTCATTATAAAAAAGAAAGGCAGGTTGTGTAATGGAAGGGCGATCGAAGTCGTCATGGAAAGAAAGAAAGGCACATTGCGTAACGGAAAAGCGATTGAAGTTGTCATTAAAAGAAAGAAAGTGCGTTGCGTAATGGAAGGGAGATTGAAGTCATCATTGAAAGAAAGAAAGGTGCATTGCGTAATGGAAGGGTGATTGAAGTCGTCTTAGAAAGAAAGAAAGGCGCATTGTGTAACAGAAAGGTGATTGAAGACATCATTAAAAGAAAGAAAGGCGCATTGCGTAACAGAAGGGTGATCAAAGTCATCATTGAAAGAAAGAAAGGCGCATTGCGTAAAGGAAGGGCAGTTGAAGTGGTCATTGAGAAAAGAAAGGCGCATTGCCTAATGGAAGGGCAATCGAAGTCGTCATTGAAAAAAGAAAGGCCCGTTGCGTAACAGAAGGGCAATCGAAGTCATCATTGAAAGAGAGAAAGGCGTATTGCGTAGCGGAAAAGCGATCGAAGTTGTCATTAAAAGGGAGATTGAAGTCATGATTGAAAGAAAGAAAGGTGCATTGCGTGATGGATGGGCTATCGAAATACGTCATTGAAAGAAAGAAATGCGCAGTGCGTAAAAGAAAGGTGATGGAAGACATCATTAAAAGAAAGAAAGGCACATTGCGTAACAGAGGGCGATCAAAGTCATCATTGAAAGAAAGAAAGGCACATTGGGTAACAGGAAGGTGATCAAAGTCGTCATTGAAAGAAAGAAAGGCTCATTGCGTAAAGTAAGGGCGATTGAAGTCGTCATTGAAAAAAGAAAGGCGCATTGCGTAACGGAAGGGCGATCGAAGTCGTCATTGAAAAAAGAAAAGCACATTGTGTAACGGAGGGGCAATCGAAGTCGTCGTAAAAAGAAAGGCGCATTGCGTAACGGAGGGGCGATCGAAGTGGTCATTGAAATGAGAATGGCGCATTGCATAACGGAAGGGCCATCGAAGTCGTCATTGAAAAAAGAATGGCGCATTGCGTAACGGAAGGGCAGTTGAAATCGTCATTGAAAAAGAAAGGCACAGTGGATAACGGAAGGCTGATCAAAGTTGTCATTGTAAAAAGAAAGGCGCATTGCATAACGGAAGGGCGATCGAAGTCGTCATTCAAAAAAGAAAGGCGCATTGCGTAATGGAAGGGCGATTGAAGTTGTCATTGGAAAAAGAAAGGTGCATTGCATAATGGAAGGGGATCGAAGTCGTCATTAAAAAAAAAAGGCGCATTGCATAATGGAAGGGCGGTCGAAGTTGTCATTGAAAAAAGAAAGGTGCATTCTGTAACGGAAGGCCGATCAAATTCATCATTGAAAAAAGAAAGGCGCATTTTGTAACGGAAAGGTGATCGAAGTCGTCATTGAAAAAAGAAAGGTGCATTGCATAACGGAAGGGCAATTGAAGTTGTCACTGAAAAGAGAAGGGCGCATTCCGTAAAGGAAGGGTGATCGAAGTCGTCATTAAAAAAAGAAATGCGCATTTTGTAACTGAAAGGCGATGGAAGTCGTCATTGAAAAAAAGAGGCGCGCATTGCGTAACGAAAGGGCGATCGAAGTCGTCATTGAAAAAAGAAAGGTGCATTGCATAACGGAAGAGCTATAGAAGTCGTCATTGAAAAAATCTTGCTCCAGAATACTGTTCTTGTTATTTGGAAGTTCGACTGAAATAGCAGCATTCTTCGTGTATTTCTTTGCATTATCCTGTACTAAAACTCGATTTTCGAGGTGTATCTACAGTCTTCTTTGCATATCTTCTTCCTGTATTAACGTGCTATTTTCCCATTTTGTATGGGGTAAGCATGGTTGCCTTCTTTTGGCTTAGGGGTAAACCGTAGTCCTGATCGTCTGGCTGCCCTGCCTGACATCGCCTAGACCCCGGTAGCGTATGTTTATGTGTTGTACCATATAGTTAGTTCTAAATTGATATTATAAACTACTATCTTCGACTGCTACTAAGATAGGTTATGTCGTTTTTATACTACGTGTTTTTACTGTAGGTGCTATTGCTATTTCTTTCAGGTTCTGGTCTAAATGGCTTTTCCAATCGAGGTGGTACTTCTGAGAAATTCTCAAACTTGACTTCCTTCTTGAGACCTTATTATAAAGATTTTCCAGTCTTATAATCCATTTATTTGTAGCTATTTTTTTTAAGTTATCTATGAGGCTTTTGTGCTGATTTGCAAGTTTCCTGCACGAGGTAGACTTGATAATTCAAGAAGTAGTTTATTAGTCTTGTTATTGTGACCACATTTAAAAATTTTCCGTAAAAAAATTTAAAACTCTTGAAATAAATATTGCCAGATATTTACCGTTTTGGAGACAGATATATTGACGTTAAGGAGTGATATTACGGTCACCAATTCTTAAAAGATAATTACAAAGTAGGGGAAAAATTACGGTCGCCTGTATTTACGAAAATATGGCTGAAAACAGTATATTTTTACGGAGAATTTCCGTTTAAAATTGCGGCTTTTTTTCAACAGTGCAGGTAGAAGTGATGAGCACATTATTAATGCTTTTGATATTTTGAACAGGAAAAGTAATTAATTTCGTTTTCAGTTTTTACTAAAAAGTTGCCTTGTGAAATAAATTCATAGAAAACTGTACTTTTTGGAAAAAATAGTTTCATAGGAAAAGCTTTCAATTATTGTCGATTTTCAACCAGATCAGAAAAAGCTGAAGTGTCGACATCATGCTAACGTTTTTCTGCAATTTTAGAATCAAATTTCGTTTAATTCCTTTTATTTACTGGTAAATATTTTGTCTGTTATTTTGGTTTTACTGTTGCATTGGTCATTCTTTTGATTCTGATGTTCTTGATTTTTTTTCTTATTTTTTTTGTGTGCAAATATCAAAAGTAGTAATATACCTTTAAGATTTCTTTCAGCAACTATATATATATATATATATATATATATATATATATATATATATATATATGTATATATATATATATATATGTATATATATGTGTGTGTGTATATACATGTATATATATATATATATGTATATACATACATATATATATATATATATATATATATATATATATATACACACACATATATATATATATATATATATATATATATATTAAATATTTTTAATGTTAGTTGTCAATGACCATCAAAATACGACTTCAGTTTATGATCCAAAATCCAACTATAGTCCATTTTTATTAGCTAGGCAGATTTGCACCGACTCGCAGGGGTGCCCTTTTAGCTCGGAAAAGTTTCCTGAATTCTGATTGGTTGGACAAGATAATTCTAACCAATCAGCGATCAGGAAACTTTTCTGAGCTAAAACGGCACCGCTGCGAGTCGGTGCAAATGCGCCTCATTAAAAGAAATTGTCTATAGCAGTTAGTCAGTAATCTCATCCTTTTGTCATTTTCAACCCTCAACTCATTTCTTTCCATGGGTATTTATGATACTTTCAGGATATTTATTAATGAAGGCAATATATGTCAGTCAGATGTATAAATGAACAGTGAAATAAATTCTCGTTTAATAGTAATGAAACAACTTTTGAGTTTAAATGCGCCTCAGTAATCCATGAATTTGGTAATCACGAACATTTATTTAATTGCAGGAGCTTCAAGTTAAATACTGTTATCATTTGAAACCGTAGGAAAAGTCAGTAGCTCTTAATCCCCTTTGTTATAAAATGATTTTTTTTTTATTGTTAAACTTAATATTTATTGTACCCTCTTGCTTAAGGGCACACTCGGGCACACTATTCTATCTTATTTTTCCTTCCTCATGTTTTTATTTTTTATTTTTATAGTTTATGTGTAAGAGGTCTATTTTAATGTTACTGTTCTTGAAATATTTTAATTGTTTATTAGTTCCCTTGTAGTTTATTTATTTCCTTTTTTCCCTTACCTCCCTGGGATGTTATCTCTGTTGGAGCCCTTGGTCTTACAGCATCTGCTTTTCCAACCAGGGTTGTAACTTAGCTATTAGTTGTATTAATAACAACAACAACAACAATGGCAGACGCGTACGACTGACTAAACAAACTCCATTATTATTATTATTATTATTATTATTATTATTATTATTATTATTATTATTATTATTATCTAAGTTACAACTCTAGTTGGAAAAGCAGGATTATTATTATTATTATTATTATTATTATTATTATTATTATTATTTGTGGTAGCAGTAGCAGCTAAGCTACCGCCCTAGTTGGAATAGTAGGATGCTATAAGCCCAAGGGCTCCAACAGGGAAAAATATTCCAGTGAGAAAAGATTTTCGGGAAATTAATGAAAAACGAGAGAAGTAATGAACGGTTAAAATAAAATATTTTAAGAACAGTAACAACATTGAAACTTATATTTAGTAAATAAACTATAAAAAGAGACTTAGGTCAGCCTGTTCAACATAAAAAACATGTTTTGTAAGTTTGAACTTTTGAAGTTCTACTGATTCAGCTACCTAATTTGGAAGATCAGGAAAATTATTCCAAAATCTGATCACAGCTGGAATGAAACTTCCAGAATACTGCATAGTATTGAGCCTTATGATGGAGAAGGCCTGACTATTAGAATTAACTACATACCTAGTATTACGAACAGGATGTACTTTCCTGGAAGATCTGAATGCAAATAATGGTTAGAATTAGGATATATCTTATGTAAAATACACTGTTAAAAACAATCGTAATTTTAATTGAAAATTCTCCGTAAAAATATATTGTTCTCAGCATTATTTCAGTAAAATACAGACGACCGTTATTTTTACCCTACTATGTCAATATCTTTCGATAAAAGCCTGGAAATTTTATTCCAGGTTTTTTACCGTTTTTACGGCGAATTTTTAAGTGTCCATAACTATTAACGGTAACTAGATTCTTTATAAGTGTATTAAGTATACAGGTACAACTAACTGTCCATTGCCAGTAACATTCAGTCATTTGACTGGTGAACGCCAGACTGGGGTTCGAGTCCCACTCAAAATCGTTAGTTCCTTTGGTCCCTGCAAATTCACCACTCTTGTGAGGGAAAGGAGGTGGGTTTGGGGAGCCTATAGGTCTATCTGCTGAGTCATTAATAGCCATTGCCTGGCTCGCCTTGATCTTGGCTTGGGTGGAGAGGGGGCTTGGGCGCTGATAGTCTGTATATATGGTCAGTCTCTAGGGCATTATCCTACTAGCTAGGGCAATGTCACTGTCCCTTACCTCTGCCATTCATAAGCGGCCTTTAAACCTTTAAGCCTACTTGGTCCTAGCTTTGGGGGAGAGATGGGCTTGGGCGCTGATATTCTGTGTATATGGTCAGTCTCTAGGGCATTATCCTACTAGCTAGGGCAATGTCACTGTCCCTTACCTCTGCCATTCATGAGTGGCCTATAAACCTCCAAACATTCAAGCGTTCTCTTAAAATACCACGAATCATTTCATGCTACTGATTCCACGAAATGCGGCTTGTGATATATAGGCAATTCTAGGTCGATCAAAACTTAATTAGGACTTATTCCTGAGTCATATGTCCTCAGGTGTTCTCCCAATCATTAACGAAGCTTAATATATTCGAGTTTAATATTATTAAAGGGAGGAGGTAAAACAGCATAGTGAGTCAAACTCGACACCTACAGAGCTCCATTGTTAATAGATTGCCATAAAAATACAGTAAAAATATTAGAATAAATGTTGCCAGGCATTTCCTGTTTAAAAAACGGATACATTTTATTGATAAAACCTTTTTATTGATAAAACTAGATCATAGTTCAAAAAGTCATTCTAAATTTGCTTACTTATTTATCTATTTTAAACTTATTCTATATCGTTTATATCTGCTGACAAATGATGAGGTTATATTTTTATCTCTAATATTTCCTTTTTTTTTTATTCTAAAATAGAAAGTGTTTTATGTATATAAATTGTCATCTCAAAATTTTACATTTTTAGTTTTTTGTGATTCTATAGCATTTTTAAAATTATATTGTTTATTCCTTATTTTTGCTTTTAAGAATGTAAGAGGGTATAGCTAAAAAATATGTTTTTCCTATTAATGTATATTATAAAGAATTGTATTTCTCTATGTATATTAAGTATACGAAATAAAGTTGATTGATTGATTGATTGATTGATTGATATTACCGTCACAAAACCACAAAACATAATAACCAAGTAGGGTAAAAATTACGGTCGCCTATATTTTACTGAGATATGACTGAGAACCGTATATTTTTTCGGAGAATTTCCGACTAAAATTACGGTTTCTTTTAACAATATAGCCTATTAAAAAGTGATTATCCTTTTTCTTTGTCATTCACTGCTGTGTGAACACATTTTTACTCTAACGATGCACTTTTAATTTTTCATGCTTCAGTGGCGATCAGAACATTTGTGGTACTGTTTATGGGGGTTATTTATTTTATATAAATATTACTTTTCAAGTATCTAAATATTAGGGTTATTTTGACCAATCGTCAGACGCTTGCTGTAATTTTTGGCTGTACGTTACGGTAAGATTTTATACATAATGGTTGTAGGTCATTATCACATTGAAATTTATTATGATTGTTTTACCTCACATTTTGTATCTGCAGCGCAATTATTATTATTATTATTATTATTATTATTATCTAAGCTACAACCTTAGTTGGAAAAAAAGGATTCTATAAGCCCAGGATCTCTAACAGGGAGAAATAGCCCATTAAGAAAAGGAGATAAGGAAACAGATGGCATAGTGTGCCCGAGTGTACCCTCAAGCAAGAGGACTCTACCCAGAGACAGTGGAAGATATGGTACAGAGGCTATGGCACTACCCAAATCTAGAGAACAATGGTTTAATTTTGGAGTGTCCTTCTCCAGTAAGAGTTGCTTATCATCCGCACATAATCAAGAGCAAGTGTCTGGCTATGTACAGTATATCTTTCCGGTCATGCTCAGTGCCATTGCCAGATGTGTAACTACTCGGTCTCTTCCAGTCCCCTCGGGTATGGGGGAGAGGGATTAGTCCTACTCTGGTGAGAGGGGTTGTAGTTAGGAAGGGGGGGGGGAGGAAGGGTTTAACCTGTAAGTGCGTGTACATATGTATATAAATATTTAGCCGTCATTTTTGACAGGTCGCACACACTAGTAGCTGGAGAGTCTCTTCTACCCATACCCAGTAGAAATTTGCCACTAAACTATGGCCAATTGATAACATCCTTGCCTGGTGATCGCCAGACTGGGATTCGAGTCCCGCTCAAACTCGTTAGTTCCTTTAGTGTTTACAACCTCACCATCCTTATGAGCTAAGGATGGATGGTTTGTGGGAGTCTGTAGGTCTACCTGCTAAGTCATCAGCAGCCATTGCTTGGCACTCCCTGGTCCCAGTTTGGATGAAGAGGGGATTTGGGGGCTGATCATAAGTATATGTATATGCATATGTATATGTATAATACATCTAATATAATGTTAATGTTCTTAAAATATTTTGATTGTTATCTCTTATTTTGTAGTTTATTTATTGCCTTGTTTCCTTTCCACAATGGGCTATTTTTTCCCTGTCGGAGCCCTTGGGCTTATAGCATCCCGCTTTTCCAACAAGGGTTGTAGCTTAGCAACTACTACTACTACTACTACTACTACTACTACTACTACTACTAATAATAATAATAATAATAATAATAATAATAATAATATGGTCAGTCTAGGGAATTGTCCTGTCTAATAGGGCATTGTCACTGTCCCTTATGACTGCTATTCATGAGCGGCTTTTAAACAATTACATTGCAGTACTTAACCCCATCAATGAAGAATTCTTGTTATCTTATCAATTGCAAATGAAGAATCACTTGTGTTGGGGATACTAGTACAACTGGAAAAAACATAAAACTTAACTCTCTATTGTCATGAAGTTAAGATAAGCTCTGTCTTCTAGCTGCTTCTTTGACATCTCTCAGGAAATTAAAATAAAGGAGAGGAAGTTCCCAGTCCCCTCGTCCCCTTCCCTTTTAAAGGTTTAAAGATCGCTCTTGATTGGCAGAGGCAAGGGACAGATATTGCCCTAGCAAGTAGGACAATGCCCTAGAGACTGACCATATATATGATCAGCGCCCAAGCCCCCCCCCCCCTCTCCATCCAAGCTAGGACTAGGGAGGGAGAGGCAATGGCTGCTGATGACTCAGCAGATAGACCTATAGCAAGGCCGTCTCGGGAGAAGGCTGGGTCATTTGGGGGGTAAGAAATACGAGTAGTGCTTTCACAAAGCTACTATAGGCTGTGAGTAAAGGGGTCTCGCTCAATTTCTTCACAGTTTTTGGTGTTATTCCAGAAAATTTGACTATTTTGGAATCCAGGATAATCCCTTTTATGTGCTGTGTGCCAAACTGCAAAGGAAATTAACGAAATGGACCAAAAGTGAGTGTTTTCGTTTCCAAATGGTAATTAAGAAATGGCGTAGTTATTGCACGCCATCAAGAGAGCCCGATATGTTCCTAACTATAATAGTAGGGGAAGTACTATATTTATCGTTGTAATGATTATAATTGCATTATATTGTTCATGTGGTATCGGATACAGAATATCAGTCTCTTGTATAATGATGAAAAGATTACGAAACTGTTTACAAAATTACTTTGGTATTCACACACTTTTTCCCTTGTTACTTACTACTTCATTCTCTCTTTGATTTCTTCTCTTTCAATTCTTGCTTCCTCATTCTTCGGTAGCTCTCTCTCTCTCTCTCTCTCTCTCTCTCTCTCTCTCTCTCTCTCTCTCTCTCTCTCTCTCTCTCATGAAAATGCGTTTTGCACTTTAATATTGCATTTAAACACTTCAGGTGTGCCAGCGACACTTCAGATCTAATTATATTGAATCAGAGACATCAGAGTCATAGGTAGGAGAATTGCAAACAATAACAGTGGAAAAAATAAAAAATAAATCGTCAAAAATTTCAAGTACAGAAAATGTACAGTAATGTCAGGTGATTGTGGGTGATTGTGCAAAAGATATTAAATTATTTTAAATTGCCGGAATTGTTTACGTTTTATTTCTTTTTCAAAATTAAATTGTAAGAATCATTCTGTTTTTTTTTTTTTTTTTTTTTTTTTTTTTTTTTTTTTTTTGATTGCACGCGCAGTTTGGTATTAGTGGGTCATGAAATTAGACTACTGCCACGGGAAAGATTATTTTAATTCTATTACTTTTTTCTCTGACTAATTTTTCGTAGCCCGATTATTGAAAGTCGTCTCCTTTTGGTGTATATAATCTCCTATTTTTCTATGATGATTATCAGCTGTAGATTGTGAAGAGAAACAAAGTGTGTATGTATAATGAGTTGATGTCACAACCAAACTCTTTTTCCGTCTCCATATCAATCGACCTACTCATGCCGACTTCTTACCCCACTGACCAGGCCTGTATTCGAGACGGCCTTGCCTATAGGCTCTATCAAACCCACCAAACCTTAGCTCACAAGGATGGTAAGGTTGAAGACGCTAAAGGCACTAACGAATCTGAGCGTGACTCGAATCCCCGTTTGGCATACACCAGGGAGAGACGTTACCATTCAGGTCGCAACTCTTTTTAGTCGACTCTTGCGACACGCAGTGATACGTAATTTAACATCCTTATTACAGCAGGGCTAGATGCGTGAACCAAAAAACCCTTCCTTTCCTTTCCTATCCACTCTGCCTTATTCTACCTAACATTGCACGAGGGTCTGCCCCTCTCTTTTACTCTCCTCCTATACTTCTTTTCCCCCCTTTTTTTTCTTACTCTTTCCCATCCCGAGTTCCTGCCTTCGGGCTATAAACTGGATTGTATCCAGGGGTACTCATCCTTTCCCCCATTCCCCACTTCCCCATCCTTACCAAGGCCAAGGCCCCCGCAGCGGGAGGGATCTCCTGTGAGCCCTGCTGCTCTCTCCGGTCGCCTTGGTGACCGCTGAGGTGACAGGAGTATGGAATTCAGCATATGAAGCTTCATTTGTGGTGGGTAATGAGGGAGTGAGGGTGGGCTGTGGCACCTTAGCAGTATCAACTATTTATGTTTCGGAGTTATTATTATTATTATTATTATTATTATTATTAGTAGTAGTAGTAGTAGTAGTAGTAGTAGTAGTAGTATTAGCTAAGCAACAACACTAGTTGGAAAAGCAAGATGCTATAAGACCCAAGGGACCTAACAAGAAAAAATAGCCATGTCAAGAAAGGAAACAAGGAAATAAATAAATTAAGAGCGAAGTAATGAACAGTCAAAATAAAATGTTTTAAGAACAGCAACGACCATAAATTGGATCTTTCATATACAATATAAACTGTAACAATTAAAAAAGAAAAATGAGGAAGAGAAACAAAATAGAATAGCGTGCCCGAGTATAACCTCAAACAAAAGAACTCTACCCAAAGACAGTGGAAGACCATGGTATAGAGACTATGGCCCTACCCAAGACTAGAGAACAATGGTCGGATTTAGGACTGTCTTTCTCCTGGAAGAGCTGCTTACCATAGCTAAAGGAAAGGTCATGGTAAATAGGCTATGGCACTACCCAAGACTAGAGAACAATGGTCGGATTTTGGAATGTCGTTCTCCTGGAAGAGCTGCTTGCCATAGCTAAAGGAAAGGTCATGGTATAGAGGCTATGGCACTACCCAAGACTAGAAAACAATGGTCGGTATTTTTAGTGTCCTTCTCCTGGAAGATCTGCTTGCCATAGCTAAAGGATAGCCCATGGTACGGAGGCTATGGCACTACCCAAGACTATAAAACAATGTTTACATTTTGGAGTGTCCTCCTAGAAGAGCTGCTTGCCATAGCTTAAGGAAAGGCCAAGGTACAGAGGCTATGGCACTACCCAAGACTAGAGATCAATGGTCGGATTTTGGAGTGTCCTTCTCTAGAAGACCTTCTTGCCATAGCTAAAGGAAAGGCCATGGTACAGAGGCTATGACCCTGCCCAAGACTAGAGAACAATGGTCGGATTTTGGAGCGTCCTTCTCCTAGAAGACCTTCTTGCCATAGCTTAAGGAAATGCCATGGTACAGAGACTATGGCACTACCTAAGACTAGAGAACAATGGTTGGATTTCGGAGTGTCCTTCTCTTAGAAGAGCTGCTTGCCATAGCTAAAGGAAAGTCTATGGTACAGAGGCTATGGCCCTACCCAAGACTAGAGAACAATGGTCGGATTTTGGAGTTTCCTTCTCCTAAAAGAGCTGCTTCCCATAGCTAAAGGAAAGGCCATGGTACAGAGGCTATGGCACTACCCAAGACTAGAGAACAATAGTCTGATTTTGGAGTGTCTTTCTTCTAGAAGAGCTGCTAATGATGGGAGGAAGAGTTGAAAACGGTGAACATAAAGCAGCCTAGAAGATGCAGAGCCCAGGACAGGCACATAATAATATACGAAGGACAATCCACACAAGACTGAGGAATTGTTTGCATAGTCTAGGCACTTCACTTCAAACGGTAACAACTTGACCACTTCAGGGAAAGCCAAGGAGATCCCTGACAGCTGTACATTTGTAGCAGGTAACGATGTGTTTAGCCAAAGATAAACGGTTGGCAGCCTGCTTGTAAAAACAAAGCCGCTAACTTGTAAACACGTGATTAAAAGCAGTTTTATTTATTAGACTAAGTGCTGTTGAGAAAATAACAATACTTTTCTTCATAGCACTCCGTAAAATTGATAAAAATGTCTTTGATTATATGTTTACAAGCTCAGCGACTTTGTTTTACAGGCAGCGTTGCCAAAAGTTTCACTTTTGCTAAACTCAGCGTTACCTGCTAAAATTTACAGGGGGGTCAGACATCTCCTAATTTTAGGGGCTATGACTGTGTGACGGGCCGAGAGAAGGTTGTGACTCAAAGGCAGGTTTAAAGCAACTGAGTTAATTTATTATAGAACACTCTCCTTTATATACAAAACCTCAAGGCAACAGGAAATTACATGTTCGAGAAACAGACAATGTTACATAGGAGAAACGCAGACATGTTTATTCTGGTTCTTTTTAGTGCGAGGGAAGAGCGAAGATACAAGCATAATATATACAAAATGAATTATGTACGATCGGGTGACACACGGTTGGTACAACTGAATCTAAGAGCCCCCGTCGGGAGTATCCTACATCTCTGGGCAATCCACGACGGTGAAGTTTCCGTAGCTTCCCATAAAGTGTACCGAAATGAAAGAAGCCGACTGTACCAAGCAGTAATAATAACATTCCATAGACTCATATAAAAAAATGAATATTGAAATTTTATTCCAGCTGTGACCAAGGTGTGGAATAATCTTCCTCATCGGGTACTTGAATCGGGAGAACTTCCAAAGTTCAAACTCGCAGCAAATGTTTTTTATGTTGAACAGGCTGACAGAAGTCTTTTTTATAGTTTATATATAAAATGTTTGTTTC
>NC_090761.1:27922196-27924696 GCF_036898095.1 Palaemon carinicauda
AACCCCCTCCCTCTCCGATTCTCCTCCAGTCCAGGAGGGATCACCCGACGTGGCCTTTCTTCCTCCCACCCACCCATTTCCTCACCTCAACTTTTGCTTAAACAAGGATAGCCAATATTATTTCTTTGACGCCAAATTATTTGAAAAAATCTCTCTCTCTCTCTCTCTCTCTCTCTCTCTCTCTCTCTCTCTCTCTCTCTCTCTCTCATTATTCCGTTCTGGAGGGAAAGTTGCACCGCCCTTTACAGTGGACTCATTTGTATTGCTCCACGGTGTCACATTTTACATTTCATTTAGTTGCTAATTGGGGGAAATATTTTCATCTCCTTGTTTCTGATATTGTTATTTTTATTGCATGTGAGTTTGTATGTTTGATAGGAAAGTTCCTGCTTTTGGAAGCACGAGAGCTCCGCTGAATATTACCCTCTTACGCGCTGCTGTTGCTAGGCTCAGTCACCTCTTCTTCTTTTCCCGCTGCTCTTTTTTTTTCCCTCGTTTCACGCTCTTAGCAGCCCTGCTGCTTTTTGGATTTTCGTTACTCTGTCACAGATGAAACGTTTTAAAGATTTTAATTTAAGCCTCGAGGATTGTTTTGGGGAAGGAATTTTGAGGTGTTTGGAAAATTTAAAAGGGAAATTTTTGTGTTTATTGTCAGCCGTCTGGTGCATAGCGGTGGGTGCTGTTTATTCAATTTATTATGAATTAATATATTCATGCAGTCTCGTCTGGTATATCAGTCGCTTTCATTCACAGGTGGTGTTTTTTTTTTACGTAATTACAAATAACAATATAATTTATTTACTCTTCAACGACCTAAACAGAAATATTTCCAATTTTGAAATAAAGTAATATTTATTTTCTAGTTTTAATACTTGCATATATAAAAGAGAATAAGTTTGATAAGCCTTCTACTGAAATAGTTCAAACTTGCAACTAAGGTTTTTATGTGGAACAGGCTGACATAAGTCTCTTTTTTTATAGTTTATATATGAAAGAGGTATATTAATGTTGATACTGTTGTCAAATTATTTTATTTTGATTACTCATTACTTCCTATCCAGTTTATTTACTTATTTATTTCGTTTCCTCACTGGGCTCGTTTTCCCTGTTGGAGCTCTTGGGCTTATAGCATCCTGCTTTTTCAACTAGGGTTGTAGCTTAGCTAGTAATAATAATAATAATAATAATGATAATAATGATAATGATAATAATAACAAAAATCTTAGTAATAATAATAATAATAATAATAATAATAATAATATAAAGTCATCATAATTTAAAACTCTCACTGTTATTAATTATGTAGAATATTGTTAGCATGTATATTTCATAGTAATTTATGGAATTTGGTCCATGTAGGTCAGCGTTAGGAGCAGGGTGGGTCATTCATTGAAAAAAAGTCCTTCATTTAAAGATAAAAAGCAATAACGATTAGATTAAACTAAAGGACTTTATTGAGTTGATTTTCTATATAGGCCTAAGTACAGAAAGGGCATTACTCCACTATGGCATATATAAGCTGTGTAATATTAGGCTAAGTGATGAAAGGATTGGAATATTAACTCTCTCTCTCTCTTTCTCTCTCTCTCTCTCTCTCATACGAACTTTCTAAATGCTTAAACTAAATCGCTCTACCAAAGAGCAAATGGGGCTCAACGGATCGACTAAAAAGTCTTTGAGACATCCAAAATCCTTGTAACTCTCTCTCTCTCTCTCTCTCTCTCTCTCTCTCTCTCTCTCTCTCTCTCTCTCTCTCTCTCTCTCTCTCTCTCTCTGTCGTGTTCCTATGGTGATTTGCACCCAAGCAGACATTTTTCACTAGAATCAATCTTTAGTCCCCGCCCACAAAGAGCCTGAGGGGGATAAGGTGTCTGTCTCTCAGCCAGTCCATTTATTCGATAACACCGGGTGATCACCGGAACTAATGATCGAGTTCGAATCGCTGGCATATTTCTGAAGCGAGAATCACGAGTTTCCGATTCGAGCCTTTCTTATTATTGCTTCCACTCTTCCGCGAAACTGGAAACTTACTAAAAATAAGTTTTTTTATTTCATTAAATGGGAATTAAAATGAAGAAATAAACGTTCCTATGTCATGCCGAGCTAGGATACCTGATCAGTTATGTTTTCTTTTGCAAACAACACTTTTTTTCTATAAGAAATTCGTTTCCCTGTTACTGAATACTGTTATTTCTGAGCCCATTTATAAACTCGTTTTATTTTAAGTGTGTTGAATAGAATGACAACACACATATAGTTCAGTGGGACTAGCTGTAAATGAAATGATTTTTGCGTCCCAATAAACGAACAAATAGTAGAAGAAAATTCAAGATGGCGTCCGAGATGTTGGTACACACATAGTTCACTGGGACTAATTGTAAATGAAGCAATTTTTGCGCCCTAATCAACTTACAAAAAGTAGAGGAAAATTCAAGATGGCGTCCAAGATGATTTCAAGATGGCGACCAAGATGGCTGCCACAACCATACATGCCTTGTAA
>NC_090761.1:27927196-28027196 GCF_036898095.1 Palaemon carinicauda
TACCTAAGACTAGAGAACAATGGTTTGATTTTGGAGTGTCCGTCTCCTAGAAGAGCTTATTACCATAGCTAAAGAGTCTCTTTTACCCTTACAGTAACTAGGGTTGTGATGACCTATTTAGTAACGTCTCTGACTGGTAATTGCCAGACTGGGGTTCGAATCCCACTCGACTTTGTTAGTTCCTTTGGTCGCTGCAACCTCACCATCCTTGTGAGCTAAGGATGGTGTGGTTTGGGGGAGCCTGTAGGTCTACCTGCCGAGTCATCAGCAGACCTTGCCTGACCCTCCTTGGTCCTAGCTTAGATGGAGAAGTGGCTTAGGCGCTGATCATATGTATATATGGTCAGTCTCTGGGGCATTGTCCTGCTTGCTATGGCAATGTCAGTGTCCCTTGCCTCTGCCATCCATGAGTGGCCTTTAAAAATTTTAAACTAAGTCAGATTTTCATCATAATCTACATTGTTTTTCTTTATATCATAATAAAACGTCACCATCGTAATTTCAGCCAATTCTATTCATTATAAAGATTTTATTTTGTTACCTGAAGTCTCCTTTGGTGCATATCACAATCAAAAGTTCTTTTTATCAGCTTATCTGTTCTGTGGATAGACAAAAGGATCACATATATTTAAGGTAAAGAAATGCCTTGGATCCTGGCAGGGATATGAATTGGCCTTATAACACAAACACAAGTATTGTAGTCTCCAAACACCATTTCAAACTTGTCTTCTAAGGTAGCGAGTCACACTGTAATTACTTTGTTCGATTGGCTGAGGAGAGAGAGAGAGAGAGAGAGAGAGAGAGAGAGAGAGAGAGAGAGAGAGAGAGAGAGATTGCCCCCAGGATTTGTTCCTCAACTACTTCGAAGAAATCGGTATTTAACTTTGATGTGTTGATCACAAATCACTTCTTCTTCTTCTTCTTCTTCTTCTTCTTCTTCTTCGCCTTCTTCTTCTTCTTCTTCTTCTTCCTTTGCATTAGAAAAAGCACTTCTTTACTCCCCTTACTTTTCTTAGTGTTAGCAACTACAACTGTCTATTGTTTAATTGTACTGCATGTTGCTAGAAGCGCGCTTGCTTTGATATTTGCTCGATAAGAAAACTTGAAGCTTAGAATCTATCTCATGCCGTTTGATTTCATAACTCTGTAAGCACCCTGAAATCCAATATTAGTGACTGAACTCATTCATGGAATCCATTCAAAGATTGATGGGAAATCTAACATTGATAATAAAGATATTTGGACATGACATAGACAAGGTCAATGAAGTCATTTTTCTATTTTTCATATCTTCTAGCGTATCGTCTGTTTTATGCAAATAAATTGAATTACAATTTCCTATTTCCAAAATGGGAAAAACATCTTGTGAGGATATTAAAGTTAGTAACTTTAATTATCTATTAAACAATGGAAGGTTGATACCAAATACATCGAACTGTGAGGCTATGGACTTGAGAATTAGTCTCCTAGAATGAGCTTCTGAAACAAGGGAAATTGGTTTAGTATATATTTCAACAGAAAGTATGTTTCATTTAAAGGTTTAAAGGCCACTCATGAATGGCAGAGGCAAGGGACAGTGACATTGCCCTATCGAGCAGAACAATGCCCTAGAGACTGACCATATATACATATGATCAGCGCCCAAATCCCCTCTCCACCCTAACTAGGACCAATGAAGGCCAGGCAATGGCTGCTGATGACTCAGCAGATAGACCCATAGGCTCCCCCAAACCGCCCCATCCTTAGCTCCCAAGGATGATGAGGTTGCAGCGACCAAAGAAACAAACGAGTTTGAGATGGACTCGAACCCCAGTTGGCATTCACCAGTCAGGGACGTTAACACATCGGCCAGACGAAATAATTTGTTTATTTCAGAAGTAAGAATTTTTGCCTGATTATCTCTGTCAAGCGGTAAATCATTAGTCACCAGTTGATGTATATATGTTACAGGCAAACTGTGTAACCAGGCATTTCGCGACTAAATATTTTAGACATTTCGTGAAATGACTGATTCACTTAGGGATTTCGCGAAATGACTAAAATTTCCAGGAATTACGCGAAATGACTGGTTTTATAGCCCGGGGATTTCGTGAAATGACTAGTTCATATGAATTTTAGGTCAATAGTGTAAATTTGCTTGTATGTAGTATATGCTTCCGCCAAACGAGCCAGTGAGCTGCACGGGCTGTCGTACGAGGTCTCACACTCGAAGTGTTGGAAAGACCTGAGTTTTAAGTTTCTCCTGGACTTTGTAGCCAAGACCCAAAATCCGGCCTTCTGGGATCCCAAGTTCGAAACCTTTTCGGTCCCAGCTATCCCATGTTCGGACAATCCAGAAGACTTGTTGTTATGCCTGGTCAGGTCGGTCAGAAAGTACCTAGAAAGGACAGCCAGACTTCGCCCTGAGATCAAGAGTCTGTTCGTCTCCGCAGGCCCGGTTAAGAAAGCGGTGTCCAGAAACACCATCTCCTTCTGGCTCAGACAGGTCATAAAGAGGGCTTATGACAGTGACGGTTCCACGTTGCCAGGTAAACCTCGACCCCATGACAGCGGTCTCAGCACCTCCTTGGCCTTCGACAAGAACATGGCATTGGGCCAGATCCTGAAAGCAGGTACGTGGGCCAGGCAGTCTACGTTTACTGCCCATTACCTGAAAGACTGTACAAGGAAGTCCCTGGACTCCTTCTCCATCGGACCGGTCATTTCCGCGCTTCAACAGGTTTAAGGTCAAAGCCCCTGGGAAGATCGTGGGAAGTAATTCCAAGCGACACAAGTTCCTCCTTACCACCCCCTTTCCTGCTTCCCCCTGTTCCCTTTCCTTATCCTCCGCCCATGTGAGAGTTGATCATTGGAGACGCCCATGCTTGGATGAAGATTATAAAGAGGTGAGTTACAGTAGCACTAAATAAAGAGGTTTTTGCGTAGTTCTCCCCGAGTCTCCTATCCCGTTTTTTTGTGGTCTGTCAGAACCTAGCCTCCTATCTAGGTTCTATCAGAAAGTTTCATTTCGGGTCTCCCGACCTGTAAGTTCACTAACCTCCTCCTAAGGTATAAGTCTCCTAAGAAAGTAGTTTGAGGTAAGTACTCCGTGTTGCAACAAATCACAAATTTTAAGTAATTTGTATTTTTCCTAACAGTACTTACCTCGAACTACTTTCGGGTTATGGCCCGCCCAGCCTTCCCCGAGTGTCTTACAGAAGTTTGAATGTATAGTTACCAAAGCTTACTGACGACCGAGACCTAGGTCCATGCTCTCGCACTCTGACCCGGGTCGCCTCAGGGCGAGTATGCATCCACCACGGAGGGACCCACTAGAGAAAACGGAGATAGGGTAAATTACTCAAAAATCTGGTCGGTTGGGAGGAGAATCCCAGATACTCCTAAGAAAGTAGTTCGAAGTAAGTACTGTTAGGAAAAATACAGATTACTTAAGATTTGTGATTTTGTTAATTACTTTTCCTCACGGGGCTATTTTCCCTGTTGGATCCCTTGGCCATATGGCATTCTGCTTTTCCAACTAGGTTTGTAGCCTATATTATATTATATATATATATATATATATATATATATATATATATATATATATCTAAACATATATATATATATATATATATATATATATATATATATATCTAAACATATATATATATATATATATATATATATATATATATATATATACATACATATATGTATATGTATATACATATATATATATATGTATATATATATATATATATATATATATATATATATATATTAAACTTATACATGTATATATATTACATATATATATATATATATATATATATATATATGTGTGTGTGTGTGTATGTGTGTGTGTGTGTTTGTGTGTGTGGATGGACTGTATCAAGGATGACCTTCCATCCAAGGGATTAACAGGTGATGATGTATGAGACAGAGGTAGATGGAGAACGCTGGCCAGAAACATCGACCCCACATAGAAGTGGAAAAAGATGCAGATAAAGAAGATATATATATATATATATATATATATATATATATATATATATATATAATATGTATATATTATACACATTATGTCCCCACATAATCTAGCACACACTTGGCCCACACATCACCGCAGAGATTATCTATACGGCTTTCTGCTAGAAGGGAGCGTATAATCAGAATCCCATTGAATGTTGAGAGTTGGCCTTTGGAGGGTGATGCTTACAGCTTCAGGTATTATGAGCCGGCCGTAGGCACTTGAGTTTTGAACAATGTAGGTTCCATCAAATACGGTTTAGAATAGTTGAAGCTGTAAGAAGAGCCCTCTGATGGCCAACAGTCGAAAGTCAATGGGATTCTAATTACACATTCCCTTCAGATAAAAGCTATACGGATAATCTATATGGTGGTGTGGGCCTTCATGTGTGTCTGAGTTTGTGTGCAAATATCCATGCATATATATATATATATATATATATATATATATATATATATATATATGTATATATATATATGTATATATATATATATATATATATATATATACATATATATATATATATATATATATATATATATATATATATATATGTATATATATATATATATATATATATATATATATATATATATACACTTATATATATAAATTAATTCATACATACTACTACCAGAGTGACATACATAGGGTTTCGCCCTTACCAAGGGGCTCATCAGGTGGGTATTGCCTACATCCATTATTGCAGGCTTGGTTCCCACGACCCTTCTTCTTTCCCTCCTCTTTTCTATTTTATTTTCATCTCAATTCAAAGGTCATCAGTACTTCATGAATATCTTATGATAACTCATGACTTATATTTGAGTTGGATTACTTAGAGAAGCAATTTGAAACCTACTTCAGCAGTTTGGGCATTGAACTTATGGGTTTACCGCCACGCCAGAGGTTGCCCTTCCTTCAGAAATAGCTTTCGGCCAACTCCAGCTAGCTTATTAGTGGTGTCATGACTTATATTTGAGGTGGATTACTTAGAGAAGCAATTTGAAAGCTACTTCAGCATTTTGGGCATTGAACTTACGGGTTTTTCCGCCGCGCCAGAGGTTGCCCTTCCTTCTGAAATAGCTTTTGGCCAACTCCAGCTAGCTTATTAGTGGTGTCATGACTTATATTTGAGTTGGATTCCTTAGAGAAGCCATTTGAAACCTACTTGAGCACTTTGGGCATTGAACTTACGGGTTTTTCTGCCGCGCCAGAGGTTGGCCTTCCTTCTGAAATAGCTTTCGGCCAACTCCAGCTACCCTACTAGTGGTGTCATGACTTATATTTGAGTTGGATTGCTTAGAGAAGCAATTTGAAACCTACTTCAGCATTTTGTGCATTGAACTTACGGGTTTTTCCGCCGCGCCAGAGGTTGCCCTTCCTTCTGAAATAGCTTTCGGCCAACTCCAGCTAGCCTATTAGTGGTGTCATGACTTATATTTGAGTTGGGTTACTTAGAGAAGCAATTTGAAAGCTACTTCAGCATTTTGGGCATTGAACTTATGGGTTTTTCTGCCGCGCTAGAGGTTACCCTTCCTTCTGAAATAGCTTTCGGCCAACTCCAGCTAGCCTAATAGTGGTGTCATGACTTATATTTGAGTTGGATTGCTTAGAGAAGCAATTTGAAACCTACTTGAGCAGTTTGGGCATTGAACTTATGGGTTTTTCCGCCGCGCCAGAGGTTGCCCTTCCTTCTGAAATAGCTTTTGGCCAACTCCAGCTAGCCTATTAGTGGTGTCATGACTTATATTTGAGTTGGATTACTTAGAGAAGCAATTTGAAAGCTACTTCAGCATTTTGGGCATTGAACTTACGGGTTTTTCCGCCGCGCCAGAGGTTGCCCTTCCTTCTGAAATAGCTTTTGGCCAACTCCAGCTAGCTTATTAGTGGTGTCATGACTTATATTTGAGTTGGATTACTTAGAGAAGCAATTTGAAAGCTACTTCAGCATTTTGGGCATTGAACTTATGGGTTTTTCTGCCGCGCTAGAGGTTACCCTTCCTTCTGAAATAGCTTTCGGCCAACTCCAGCTAGCCTAATAGTGGTGTCATGACTTATATTTGAGTTGGATTGCTTAGAGAAGCAATTTGAAACCTACTTGAGCAGTTTGGGCATTGAACTTATGGGTTTTTCCGCCGCGCCAGAGGTTGCCCTTCCTTCTGAAATAGCTTTTGGCCAACTCCAGCTAGCTTATTAGTGGTGTCATGACTTATATTTGAGTTGAATTCCTTAGAGAAGCCATTTGAAACCTACTTGAGCAGTTTGAGCATTGAACTTACGGGTTTTTCCGCCGCGCCTGAGGTTGGCCTTCCTTCTGAAATAGCTTTCGGCCAACTCCAGCTACCCTACTAGTGGTGTCATGACTTATATTTGAGTTGGATTGCTTAGAGAAGCAATTTGAAACCTACTTCAGCATTTTGTGCATTGAACTTACGGGTTTTTCCGCCGCGCCAGAGGTTGCCCTTCCTTCTAAAATAGCTTTCGGCCAACTCCAGCTAGCCTATTAGTGGTGTCATGACTTATATTTGAGTTGGATTACTTAGAGAAGCAATTTGAAAGCTACTTCAGCATTTTGGGCATTGAACTTATGGGTTTTTCTGCCGCGCTAGAGGTTACCCTTCCTTCTGAAATAGCTTTCGGCCAACTCCAGCTAGCCTAATAGTGGTGTCATGACTTATATTTGAGTTGGATTGCTTAGAGAAGCAATTTGAAACCTACTTGAGCAGTTTGGGCATTGAACTTATGGGTTTTTCCGCCGCGCCAGAGGTTGCCCTTCCTTCTGAAATAGCTTTCGGCCAACTCCAGCTAGCTTATTAGTGGTGTCATGACTTATATTTGAGTTGGATTACTTAGAGAAGCAATTTGAAACCTATTTCAGCATTTTGGGCATTGAATTACGGGTTTTTCCTCCGCGCCAGAGGTTGCCCTTCCTTCTGAAATAGCTTTCAGCCAACTCCAGCTAGCCTATTAGTGGTGTCATGACTTATATTTGAGTTGGATTGCTTAGAGAAGCAATTGGAAACCTACTTCAGCATTTTGGGCATTGAACTTATGGGTTTTTCCGCCGCGCCAGAGGTTGCCCTTCCTTCTGAAATAGCTTTCGGCCAACTCCAGCTAGCCTATTAGTGGTGTCATGACTTATATTTGAGTTGGATTGCTTAGAGAAGCAATTGGAAACCTACTTCAGCATTTTGGGCATTGAACTTATGGGTTTTTCCGCCGCGCCAGAGGTTGCCCTTCCTTCTGAAATAGCTTTCGGCCAACTCCAGCTAGCCTATTAGTGGTGTCATGACTTATATTTGAGTTGGATTGCTTAGAGAAGCAATTTGAAACCTACTTGAGCAGTTTGGGCATTGAACTTACGGGTTTTTCCGCCGCGCCAGAGGTTGCCCTTCCTTCTGAAATAGCTTTCGGCCAACTCCAGCTAGCCTATTAGTGGTGTCATGACTTGTATTTGAGTTGGATTGCTTAGAGAAGCAATTTGAAACCTACTTCAGCATTTTGGGCATTGAACTTATGGGTTTTTCCGCCGCGCCAGAGGTTGCCCTTCCTTCTGAAATAGCTTTCGGCCAACTCCAGCTACCCTATTAATGGTGTCATGACTTATATTTGAGTTGGATTGCTTAGAGAAGTAATTTGAAACCTACTTCAGCATTTTGGGCATCGAACTTACGGGTTTTCCGCCGCGCCAGAGGTTGCCCTTTCTTCTTAAATAGCTTTCGGCCAACTCCAGCTAGCCTAATAGTGGTGTCATGACTTGTATTTGAGTTGGATTGCTTAGAGAAGCAATTTGAAAGCTACTTCAGCATTTTGGGCATTGAACTTACGGGTTTTTCCGCCGCGCCAGAGGTTGCCCTTCCTTCTGAAATAGCTTTCGGCCAACTCCAGCTAGCCTATTAGTGGTGTCATGACTTATATTTGAGTTGGATTACTTAGAGAAGCAATTTGAAAGCTACTTCAGCATTTTGGGCATTAAACTTACGGGTTTTTCCGCCGCGCCAGAGGTTGCCCTTCCTTCTGAAATAGCTTTTGGCCAACTCCAGCTAGCTTATTAGTGGTGTCATGACTTATATTTGAGTTGAATTCCTTAGAGAAGCCATTTGAAACCTACTTGAGCAGTTTGAGCATTGAACTTACGGGTTTTTCCGCCGCGCCTGAGGTTGGCCTTCCTTCTGAAATAGCTTTCGGCCAACTCCAGCTACCCTACTAGTGGTGTCATGACTTATATTTGAGTTGGATTGCTTAGAGAAGCAATTTGAAACCTACTTCAGCATTTTGTGCATTGAACTTACGGGTTTTTCCGCCGCGCCAGAGGTTGCCCTTCCTTCTGAAATAGCTTTCGGCCAACTCCAGCTAGCCTATTAGTGGTGTCATGACTTATATTTGAGTTGGATTACTTAGAGAAGCAATTTGAAAGCTACTTCAGCATTTTGGGCATTGAACTTATGGGTTTTTCTGCCGCGCTAGAGGTTACCCTTCCTTCTGAAATAGCTTTCGGCCAACTCCAGCTAGCCTAATAGTGGTGTCATGACTTATATTTGAGTTGGATTGCTTAGAGAAGCAATTTGAAACCTACTTGAGCAGTTTGGGCATTGAACTTATGGGTTTTTCCGCCGCGCCAGAGGTTGCCCTTCCTTCTGAAATAGCTTTCGGCCAACTCCAGCTAGCTTATTAGTGGTGTCATGACTTATATTTGAGTTGGATTACTTAGAGAAGCAATTTGAAACCTATTTCAGCATTTTGGGCATTGAATTACGGGTTTTTCCTCCGCGCCAGAGGTTGCCCTTCCTTCTGAAATAGCTTTCAGCCAACTCCAGCTAGCCTATTAGTGGTGTCATGACTTATATTTGAGTTGGATTGCTTAGAGAAGCAATTGGAAACCTACTTCAGCATTTTGGGCATTGAACTTATGGGTTTTTCCGCCGCGCCAGAGGTTGCCCTTCCTTCTGAAATAGCTTTCGGCCAACTCCAGCTAGCCTATTAGTGGTGTCATGACTTATATTTGAGTTGGATTGCTTAGAGAAGCAATTGGAAACCTACTTCAGCATTTTGGGCATTGAACTTATGGGTTTTTCCGCCGCGCCAGAGGTTGCCCTTCCTTCTGAAATAGCTTTCGGCCAACTCCAGCTAGCCTATTAGTGGTGTCATGACTTATATTTGAGTTGGATTGCTTAGAGAAGCAATTTGAAACCTACTTGAGCAGTTTGGGCATTGAACTTACGGGTTTTTCCGCCGCGCCAGAGGTTGCCCTTCCTTCTGAAATAGCTTTCGGCCAACTCCAGCTAGCCTATTAGTGGTGTCATGACTTGTATTTGAGTTGGATTGCTTAGAGAAGCAATTTGAAACCTACTTCAGCATTTTGGGCATTGAACTTATGGGTTTTTCCGCCGCGCCAGAGGTTGCCCTTCCTTCTGAAATAGCTTTCGGCCAACTCCAGCTACCCTATTAATGGTGTCATGACTTATATTTGAGTTGGATTGCTTAGAGAAGTAATTTGAAACCTACTTCAGCATTTTGGGCATCGAACTTACGGGTTTTCCGCCGCGCCAGAGGTTGCCCTTTCTTCTTAAATAGCTTTCGGCCAACTCCAGCTAGCCTAATAGTGGTGTCATGACTTGTATTTGAGTTGGATTGCTTAGAGAAGCAATTTGAAAGCTACTTCAGCATTTTGGGCATTGAACTTACGGGTTTTTCCGCCGCGCCAGAGGTTGCCCTTCCTTCTGAAATAGCTTTCGGCCAACTCCAGCTAGCCTATTAGTGGTGTCATGACTTATATTTGAGTTGGATTACTTAGAGAAGCAATTTGAAAGCTACTTCAGCATTTTGGGCATTGAACTTACGGGTTTTTCCGCCGCGCCAGAGGTTGCCCTTCCTTCTGAAATAGCTTTCGGCCAACTCCAGCTAGCCTATTAGTGGTGTCATGACTTATATTTGAGTTGGATTACTTAGAGAAGCAATTTGAAACCTACTTCAGCATTTTGGGCATTGAACTTACGGGTTTTTCCGCCGCGCCAGAGGTTTCCCTTCCTTCTGAAATAGCTTTCGGCCAACTTCAGCTAGCCTATTAGTGGTGTCATGACTTATATTTGAGTTGGATTACTAAGAGAAGCAATTTGAAACCTACTTCAACATTTTGGGCATTGAACTTACGGGTTTTTCGCCGCGCCAGAGGTTGCCCTTCCTTCTGAAATAGTTTTTGGCCAACTCCTCTCACTCCAGCTAGCCTATTAGTAGTCAGTCATGACTGATGACACTTGAAATTCAGTGGTGAAGCCAAGGGCCATTATTGTGCCAGGCGGTGAAGCCAAGCGTCATATTTAGGCCGGGCGGTGGAGCCAAGCATCATTGTTGTGCTGGGCGGTAAAGCCAAGCGGGCCAGGTGGTGAAGCCAAGCGCCATTGTAAGCCAGGCGGCGAAGCCAAGCGGGCCAGACGGTGAAGACAAGCCCCATTGTAAGCCAGGCACTGAAGCCAAGCAGGCCAGGTGGTGAAGCCGAGCGCCATTGTTGGGCCGGGCGGTGAAGCCAAGCAGGCCAGGCGGTGAAGCCAAGCGCCATTGTTGTGCTGGGCGGTAAAGCCAAGCGGGCCAGGAGGTGAAGCCAAGCGCCCTTGTAAGCCGGGCGGTGAAGCCAAGCGGGCCAGATGGTGAAGCCAAGCACCATTATTTTGCCGGGCGTTGAAGCCAAGCGGGCCAGGTGGTGAAACCAAGCGCCGTTGTAAGCTGGGCACTAAAGCCAAGAAGGCCAGGCTGTGAAGCCAAGCTCCATTGTTGGGTTGTGCTGTGAAGACAAGCGCCATTTTAGGCTAGGCGGTGAAACCAAGCCGGCTAGGTGGTGAAGCCAAGCGCCATTGTAGGCCAGGCGGTGAAGCCAAGCGCCATTGTAGGCCAGGTGGTGAAGCCAAGCGCGCCAATGTTGGGCCGGGGGTGAAGCCAAGTGTCATGTTTGGGCCGGGCGGTTGAGCCAAGTGGTCTGTCCGGTGAAGCCAAGCATGCCAGGCAGTGAAGTCAAGCACCATTGTAGACCAGGCAGTGAAGCCAAGCGTCATTTTCCCCACCTAAACAGGATGCGCTCATTCATCATTATCAAAGGTTCTTCACCTGCATAGCCAGTCTTTGAGCCTGAAAAAAAACTTAAACCTAAAAAAAAAAAAAAAAAAAAGTCCATTTAACAATCCTAAGCGCTATTGTTGGGCCAGGCGGCAAAGCCAAGCGGGCCAGGTGATGAAGCGAAGCGCCAATGTTGTGCCGGGCGATGAAGCCAAGCGGGCCAGGCGATGAAGCCAAGCGCCATTGTTGTGCCGGGCGATGAAGCCAAATGGGCCAGGCGATGAAGCCGAGCGCCATTGTTTTGCTGGGCGGTGAAGCCGAGTGGGCCAGGCGGTGAAGCCAAGCGCCATTGTTTTGCCGGGCGATGAAGCCAAGTGAGCCAGGTGGTGAAGCCAAGTGCCATTGTTTGGCTGGGCAGTGAAGCCAAGCGGTCCAGGTGGTGAAGCCAAGCACCATTGTTGTGCCGGGCGGTGAAGCCAAGCGGGCCAGGCTGTGAAGCCAGGCGCCATTGTTGGGTTGGGCTGTGAAGCCAGGCGCCATTTTAGGCCAGGCAGTGAAGCCAAGCCGGCCAGGTGTTGATGCCAAGCGCAATTGTAGGCCAGGCGGTGAAGCCAAGCGCCATTGTAGGCCAGGGGGTGAAGCCAGGCGCCATTGTTGGGCCGGGCGGTGAAGCCAAGCGCCATTGTTTTGCCGGGCGATGAAGCCAAGCAGGCCAGGCAGTGAAGCCAAGCACCATTGTTGGGCCGGGCAGTGAAGCCAAGCGGGCCAGGCGATGAAGCCAAGCGGGCCAGGCGGTGAAGCTAAGCGCCATTGTTTGGCCGGGCGATGAAACCAAGCGGGCCAGGCGGTGAAACAAAGCGCTATTGTTGGGCTGGGCAGTGAAGCCAAGCGGGTCAGGCGATGAAGCCAAGCGGGCTAGGTGATGAAGCCAAGCGCCATTGTTTTGCCAGGCAATGAAGCCAAGCGGGCCAGGCGAGGAAGCCAAGGGCCATTGTTTTGCCGGGCGATGAAGCCAAGCGTGCCAGGCGGTGAAGCCAAGCGCCATTGTTGGGCCGGGCAGTGAAGCCAAGTGGGCCAGGCGATGAAGCCAAGCACCATTGTTTTGCTGGGCGATGAACCCAAGCGGGCCAAGGGGTGAAGCCAAGTGCCATTGTTTTGCCGGGCGGTGAAGCTAAGCGCCATTGTTGGGCCGGGCAGTGAAGCCAAACGGGCCAGGTGGTGAAGCCAAGCGCCATTGTAGGCCAGGCGGTGAAGCCAAGCGCCATTGTTGGGCTGGGCAGTTAAGCCAAGTGGGCCAGGCGATGAAGCCAAGCGCCATTGTTTTGCTGGGCGATGAAGCCAAGCGGGCCAGGCGGTGAAGCCAAGCGCCATTGTTTGGCCGGGCGATGAAGCCAAGCGGGCCTGGAGGTGAAGCCAAGCACCATTGTTTGGCCGGGCGATGAAGCCAAGCGGGCCAGGCGGTGAAGCCAAGCGCCTTTGTTGGGCCGGGCAGTGAAGCCAAGCGGGCCAGTTGGTGAAGCTAAGCGCCATTGTTGGGCCGGGCAGTGAAGCCAAACGGGCCAGGTGGTGAAGCCAAGCGCCATTGTAGGCCAGGCGGTGAAGCCAAGCGCCATTGTTGGGCTGGGCAGTTAAGCCAAGTGGGCCAGGCGATGAAGCCAAGCGCCATTGTTTTGCTGGGCGATGAAGCCAAGCGGGCCAGGCGGTGAAGCCAAGCGCCATTGTTTGGCCGGGCGATGAAGCCAAGCGGGCCTGGAGGTGAAGCCAAGCACCATTGTTTGGCCGGGCAGTGAAGCCAAGTGGGCCAGGCGATTAAGCCAAGCGCCATTGTTTTGCTGGGCAATGAAGCCAAGCGGGCCAGGCGGTGAAGCCAAGCTATTTTTTTGCCGGGCGATGAAACCAAGCGGGCCAGGCAGTGAAGCCAAGTGCCATTGTTGGGCTGGGCAGTGAAGCCAAGCGGGCCAGGTGGTGAAGCCAAGCGCCATTGTTTTGCCGGGCGATGAAGCCAAGCGGGCCAGGCGGTGAAGCCAAGCGCCTTTGTTGGGCCGGGCAGTGAAGCCAAGCGGGCCAGTTGGTGAAGCTAAGCGCCATTGTTGGGCCGGGCAGTGAAGCCAAACGGGCCAGGTGGTGAAGCCAAGCGCCATTGTAGGCCAGGCGGTGAAGCCAAGCGCCATTGTTGGGCTGGGCAGTTAAGCCAAGTGGGCCAGGCGATGAAGCCAAGCGCCATTGTTTTGCTGGGCGATGAAGCCAAGCGGGCCAGGCGGTGAAGCCAAGCGCCATTGTTTGGCCGGGCGATGAAGCCAAGCGGGCCTGGAGGTGAAGCCAAGCACCATTGTTTGGCCGGGCAGTGAAGCCAAGTGGGCCAGGCGATTAAGCCAAGCGCCATTGTTTTGCTGGGCAATGAAGCCAAGCGGGCCAGGCGGTGAAGCCAAGCTATTTTTTTGCCGGGCGATGAAACCAAGCGGGCCAGGCAGTGAAGCCAAGTGCCATTGTTGGGCTGGGCAGTGAAGCCAAGCGGGCCAGGTGGGGAAGCCAAGCGCCATTGTTTTGCCGGGTGATGAAGTCAAGCGGGCCAGGCGGTGAAGCCAAGCGCCATTGTTTGGCCGGGCAGTGAAGCCAAGCGGGCCAGGCGGTGAAGCCAAGGGCCATTATTTTGCCGGGCGATGAAGCCAAGCAGTCCAGGCGGTGAAGCCAAGTGCCATTGTTGGGCCAGGCAGTGAAGCCAAGCACGCCAGGCGGTGAAGCCAAGTGCCATTGTTTTGCCAGGCGATGAAGCCAAGCGGGCCAGGCAGTGAAGCCAAGCGCCATTGTTGGGCCGGGCAGTGAAGCCAAGCGCGCCAGGCGGTGAAGCCAAGCGCCATTGTTTTGCCGGACGTTAAAGCCAAGCAGTCCAGGTGGTGAAGCCAAGCACCATTGTTGGGCCGGGTGGTGAAGCCAAGCGGGCCAGGGGGTGAAGCCAAGCGCCATTATTTTGTCAGGCTCTGAAGCCAAGCAAGCCAGGTGGTGAAGTAGAGCGCCATTGTTGCGCCGGGCAGTGAAGCCAAGCGGGCCAGGCAGTGAAGCCAAGCGCCATAGTTTTGCCGGGCGATGAAGCCAAGCGGGCCAGGCGGTGAAGCCAAGCGCCATTGTTGGGCCGGGCAGTGAAGCCAAGCGGGCCAGGCAGTGAAGCCAAGCGCCATTGTTTTGCCGGGCGATGAAGCCAAGCGGGCCAGGCGGTGAAGCCAAGCGCCATTGTTGGGCCGGGCAGTGAAGCCAAGCGGGCCAGGCGGTGAAGCCAAGCGCCATTGTTGGGCCGGGCAGTGAAGCCAAGCGGGCCAGGCGGTGAAGCCAAGTGTCATTGTTGGGCCGGGCAGTGAAGCCAAGCGCCATTGTTTTGCCGGGCGATGAAGCCAAGCGGGCCAGGCGGTGAAGCCAAGTGCCATTGTTGGGCCGGGCAGTGAAGCCAAGCGCACCAGGCGGTGAAGCCAAGTGCCATTGTTTTGCCGGGCGATGAAGCCAAGCGGGCCAGGCAGTGAAGCCAAGCGCCATTGTTGGGCCGGGCAGTGAACCCAAGCGCGCCAGGCGGTGAAGCCAAGCGCCATTGTTTTGCCGGACGTTAAAGCCAAGCAGTCCAGGTGGTGAAGCCAAGCGCCATTATTTTGCCGGGCGATGAAGCCAAGCAGTCCAGGCGGTGAAGCCAAGCGCCATTGTTGGGCCGGGCAGTGAAGCCAAGCGGGCCAGGCGGTGAAGCCAAGCGCCATTGCTGGGCCAGGCAGTGAACCCAAGCGCGCCAGGCGGTGAAGCCAAGCGCCATTGTTTTGCCGGGCGATGAAGCCAAGCGGGCCAGGCGGTGAAGCCAAGCGCCATTGTTGGGCCGGGCAGTGAAGCCAAGCGGGCCAGGCGGTGAAGCCAAGCGCCATTGTTGGGCCGGGCAGTGAAGCCAAGCGGGCCAGGCGGTGAAGCCAAGTGCCATTGTTGGGCCGGGCAGTGAAGCCAAGCGCCATTGTTTTGCCGGGCGATGAAGCCAAGCGGGCCAGGCGGTGAAGCCAAGTGCCATTGTTGGGCCGGGCAGTGAAGCCAAGCGCGCCAGGCGGTGAAGCCAAGTGCCATTGTTTTGCCGGGCGATGAAGCCAAGCGGGCCAGGCAGTGAAGCCAAGCGCCATTGTTGGGCCGGGCAGTGAACCCAAGCGCGCCAGGCGGTGAAGCCAAGCGCCATTGTTTTGCCGGACGTTAAAGCCAAGCAGTCCAGGTGGTGAAGCCAAGCGCCATTATTTTGCCGGGCGATGAAGCCAAGCGGGCCAGGCGGTGAAGCCAAGCGCCATTGTTGGGCCAGGCAGTGAACCCAAGCGCGCCAGGCGGTGAAGCCAAGCGCCATTGTTTTGCCGGGCGATGAAGCCAAGCGGGCCAGGCGGTGAAGCCAAGCACCATTGTTGGGCCGGGTGGTGAAGCCAAGCGGGCCAGGTGGTGAAGCCAAGCACCATTGTTGCGCCGGGCGATGAAGCCAAGCGGGCCAGGCGGTGAAGCCAAGCGCCATTGTTGGGCCGGGCAGTGAACCCAAGCGCGCCAGGCGGTGAAGCCAAGCGCCATTGTTTTGCCGGATGTTAAAGCCAAGCAGTCCAGGTGGTGAAGCCAAGCGCCATTGTTTTGCCGGGCGATGAAGCCAAGCGGGCCAGGCGGTGAAGCCAAGCGCCATTGTTGACCAGGCGATGAAGCCAAGCAAGCCAGGTGGTGAAGTAGAGCGCCATTGTTGCGCCGGGCAGTGAAGCCAAGCGGGCCAGGCGGTGAAGCCAAGCGGGCCAGGCAGTGAAGCCAAGCGCCATAGTTTTGCCGGGCGGTGAAGCCAAGCGCCATTGTTGGGCCGGGCAGTGAAGCCAAGCGGGCCAGGCAGTGAAGCCAAGCGCCATTGTTTTGCCGGGCGATGAAGCCAAGAGGGCCAGGCGGTGAAGCCAAGCACCATTGTTGGGCCGGGTGGTGAAGCCAAGCGGGCCAGGCGGTGAAGCCAAGCGCCATTGTTGACCAGGCGATGAAGCCAAGCAAGCCAGGTGGTGAAGTAGAGCGCCATTGTTGCGCCGGGCAGTGAAGCCAAGCGCCATAGTTTTGCCGGGCGGTGAAGCCAAGCGCCATTGTTGGGCTGGGCAGTGAAGCCAAGCGGGCCAGGCAGTGAAGCCAAGCGCCATTGTTTTGCCGGGCGATGAAGCCAAGCGGGCCAGGCGGTGAAGCCAAGCACCATTGTTGGGCCGGGCAGTGAAGCCAAGCGCGCCAGGCGGTGAAGCCAAGCGCCATTGTTGGGCCGGGCAGTGAAGCCAAGCGCCATTGTTTTGCCGGGCGATGAAGCCAAGCGGGCCAGGCGGTGAAGCCAAGCTCCATTTTTGGCCCGGGCAGTGAAGCCAAGCGCGCCAGGCGGTGAAGCCAAGTGCCATTGTTTTGCCGGGCGATGAAGCCAAGCGGGCCAGGCAGTGAAGCCAAGCGCCATTGTTGGGCCGGGCAGTGAAGCCAAGCGGGCCAGGCAGTGAAGCCAAGCGCCATTGTTTTGCCGGGCGATGAAGCCAAGCGGGCCAGGCGGTGAAGCCAAGCGCCATAGTTTTGCCGGGCGATGAAGCCAAGCGGGCCAGGCGGTGAAGCCAAGCGCCATTGTTGGGCCGGGCAGTGAAGCCAAGCGGGCCAGGCAGTGAAGCCAAGCGCCATTGTTTTGCCGGGCGATGAAGCCAAGCAGTCCAGGCGGTGAAGCCAAGCGCCATTGTTGGGCCGGGCAGTGAAGCCAAGCGGGCCAGGCGGTGAAGCCAAGCGCCATAGTTTTGCCGGGCGATGAAGCCAAGCGGGCCAGGCGGTGAAGCCAAGCGCCATTGTTGGGCCGGGCAGTGAAGCCAAGCGGGCCAGGCAGTGAAGCCAAGCGCCATTGTTTTGCCGGGCGATGAAGCCAAGCGGGCCAGGCGGTGAAGCCAAGCGCCATTGTTGGGCCGGGCACTGAAGCCAAGCGGGCCAGGCGGTGAAGCCAAGCGCCATTGTTGGGCCGGGCAGTGAAGCCAAGCGCCATTGTTTTGCCGGGCGATGAAGCCAAGCGGGCCAGGCGGTGAAGCCAAGTGCCATTGTTGGGCCGGGCAGTGAAGCCAAGAGAGCCAGGCGGTGAAGCCAAGTGCCATTGTTTTGCCGGGCGATGAAGCCAAGCGGGCCAGGCGGTGAAGCCAAGCGCCATTGTTGGGCCGGGCAGTGAACCCAAGTGCGCCAGGCGGTGAAGCCAAGCGCCATTGTTTTGCCGGACGTTAAAGCCAAGCAGTCCAGGTGGTGAAGCCAAGCGCCATTGTTTTGCCGGACGTTAAAGCCAAGCAGTCCAGGTGGTGAAGCCAAGCGCCATTGTTTTGCCGGGTGATGGAGCCAAGCGGGCCAGGCGGTGAAGCCATGCACCATTGTTGGGCCGGGTGGTGAAGCCAAGCGGGCCAGGGGGTGAAGCCAAGCGCCATTGTTTTGCCGGGCTCTGAAGCCAAGCAAGCCAGGTGGTGAAGTAGAGCGCCATTGTTGCGCCGGGCAGTGAAGCCAAGCGGGCCAGGCAGTGAAGCCAAGCGCCATAGTTCTGCCGGGCGGTGAAGCCAAGCGCCATTGTTGGGCCGGGCAGTGAAGCCAAGCGGGCCAGGCAGTGAAGCCAAGCGCCATTGTTTTGCCGGGCGATGAAGCCAAGCGGGCCAGGCGGTGAAGCCAAGTGCCATTGTTGGGCCGGGCATTGAAGCCTAGCGGGCCAGGCAGTGAAGCAAGCGCCATTGTTTTGCCGGGCGATGAAGCCAAGCGGGCCAGGCGGTGAAGCCAAGCGCCATTGTTGGGCCAGGCAGTGAAGCCAAGCGCCATAGTTTTGCCGGGCGATGAAGCCAAGCGGGCCAGGCGGTAAAGCCAAGCGCCATTGTTGGGCCAGGCAGTGAAGCCAAGCGGGCCAGGCAGTGAAGCCAAGCGCCATTGTTTTGCCGGGCGATGAAGCCAAGCGGGCCAGGCGGTGAAGCCAAGCGCCATTGTTGGGCCGGGCGATGAAGCCAAGCGGGCCAGGCGGTGAAGCCAAGCGCCATTGTTGGGCCGGGCAGTGAAGCCAAGCGCGCCAGGCGGTGAAGCCAAGCGCCATTGTTTTGCCGGACGTTAAAGCCAAGCAGTCCAGGTGGTGAAGCCAAGCGCCATTGTTTTGCCAGGCGATGAAGCCAAGCGGGCCAGGCGGTGAAGCCAAGCACCATTGTTGGGCCGGGCGATGACGCCAAGCGGGCCAGGCGGTGAAGCCAAGCGCCATTGTTGGGCCGGGCAGTGAAGCCAAGCGGGCCAGGCGGTGAAGCCAAGCGCCATTGTTGGGCCGGGCAGTGAACCCAAGCGCGCCAGGCGGTGAAGCCAAGCGCCATTGTTTTGCCGGACGTTAAAGCCAAGCGGGCCAGGCGGTGAAGCCAAGCGCCATTGTTTTGCCGGACGTTAAAGCCAAGCGGGCCAGGCAGTGAAGCCAAGCGCCATTGTTTTGCCGGGCGATGAAGCCAAGCGGGCCAGGCGGTGAAGCCAAGCGCCATTGTTGGGCCGGGCAGTGAAGCCAAGCGGGCCAGGCGGTGAAGCCAAGCGCCATTGTTGGGCCGGGCAGTGAACCCAAGCGCGCCAGGCGGTGAAGCCAAGCGCCATTGTTTTGCCGGGTGATGAAGCCAAGCGGGCCAGGCGGTGAAGCCAAGCACCATTGTTGGGCCGGGTGGTGAAGCCAAGCGGGCCAGGCGGTGAAGCCAAGCACCATTGTTGCGCCGGGCGATGAAGCCAAGCGGGCCAGGCGGTGAAGCCAAGCGCCATTGTTGGGCCGGGCAGTGAACCCAAGCGCGCCAGGCGGTGAAGCCAAGCGCCATTGTTTTGCCGGATGTTAAAGCCAAGCAGTCCAGGTGGTGAAGCCAAGCGCCATTGTTTTGCCGGGCGATGAAGCCAAGCGGGCCAGGCGGTGAAGCCAAGCGCCATTGTTGACCAGGCGATGAAGCCAAGCAAGCCAGGTGGTGAAGTAGAGCGCCATTGTTGCGCCGGGCAGTGAAGCCAAGCGGGCCAGGCAGTGAAGCCAAGCACCATAGTTTTGCCGGGCGGTGAAGCCAAGCGCCATTGTTGGGCCGGGCAGTGAAGCCAAGCGGGCCAGGCAGTGAAGCCAAGCGCCATTGTTTTGCGGGCGATGAAGCCAGGCGGTGAAGCCAAGCACCATTGTTGGGCCGGGTGGTGAAGCCAAGCGGGCCAGGCGGTGAAGCCAAGCGCCATTGTTGACCAGGCGATGAAGCCAAGCAAGGCAGGTGGTGAAGTAGAGCGCCATTGTTGCGCTGGACAGTGAAGCCAAGCGCCATAGTTTTGCCGGGCGGTGAAGCCAAGCGCCATTGTTGGGCTGGGCAGTGAAGCCAAGCGGGCCAGGCAGTGAAGCCAAGCGCCATTGTTTTGCCGGGCGATGAAGCCAAGCGGGCCAGGCGGTGAAGCCAAGCGCCATTGTTGGGCCGGGCAGTGAAGCCAAGCGGGCCAGGCGGTGAAGCCAAGCGCCATTGTTGGGCCGGGCAGTGAAGCCAAGCGCCATTGTTTTGCCGGGCGATGAAGCCAAGCGGGCCAGGCGGTGAAGCCAAGCGCCATTTTTGGCCCGGGCAGTGAAGCCAAGCGGGCCAGGCGGTGAAGCCAAGCGGGCCAGGCGGTGAAGCCAAGCGCCATTGTTTAGCCGGGCGATTAAGCCAAGCGGGGCAGGCGGTGAAGCCAAGCGCCATTGTTGGGCCGGGCAGTGAAGCCAAGCGGGCCAGGCAGTGAAGCCAAGCTCCATTGTTTTGCCGGGCGATGAAGCCAAGCGGGCCAGGCGGTGAAGCCAAGCGCCATAGTTTTGCCGGGCAGTGAAACCAAGCGGGCCAGACGGTGAAGCCAAGCGCCATTATTTTGCCGGGCAGTGAAGCCAAGCGGGCCAGGCGGTGAAGCCAAGCGTCTTTGTTGGGCCGGGCAGTGAAGCCAAGCGTGCCAGGCGGTGAAGCCAAGCGCCATTGTTTTGCCGGGCGATGAAGCCAAGAGGGCCAGGCGGTGAAGCCAGGCGCCATTGTTGGGCCGGGCAGTGAAGCCAAGAGGGCCAGGCGGCGAAAAGAGGAATCAAAGTTTTGACATATCAGATGTGAGAATGCTAAGGTGGATTATGGGAATATCACTGCTTGAAAGATTAGAAAAAGATGAAATAAGAAAAATGGCAGGTGTAGTAAAAATTACTGAGATGATAAGCGTGTCACAACTATTATTATTATTATTATTAAATGCTAAGCTACAACCCTAGTTGGAAAAGCAGGATGCTATAAGCCCAGGGGCCCCAATAGGGAAAATAGCTCTGTGAGGAAAGGAAACAAGGAAAAATAAAATATTTTAAGAATAGCAACAGCATTAAAATAAATATTTCCTATATAAACAATACAAACTTTAACAAAACAAGAGAAAGAGAAACTAGATAGAATAGTGTGCTTGAGTGTACCCTCAAGCAAGAGAACTCTAACCCAAGATAGTGGAAGGCCATGGTACAGAGGCTATAGCACTACCCAAGACTAGAGAACAATGGTTTGATTTTGGAGTGTCCTTCTCCTAGAAGAGCTGCTTACCATAGCTAAAGAGTCTCTTCTACCCTTACCAAGGGGAAAGTAGCCACTGAACAATTGCATTGCCGTAGTTAACCCCTTGGATGAAGAAGAATTGTTTAGTAATCTCAGTGTTGTCAGGTGTATGAGGACAGAGGAGAATCTGTAAAGAATAGGTCAGACTATTCGGTGTCTGTGTAGGCAAAGGGAAAGAACCGTGACCAGAGAGAAGGATCCAATATGGTACTGTCTGGCCAGTCAGAGGACCCCCTAACTCTCTAGCGGTAGTATCTCAACGGGCGGGTATGGACATGTGTTGAAGATGGATGGTGGGGAGGGAGTGAGGAGGGCTTTGGAGAAACCTGTTAAGGGGAAAAGATCAGGAGGGAGACAGAGAATTAGATGGCGAGCTAAGGTGAAGGATGATATGGAGAGACGAGGTTTGGTGGAAGAGGGTGTCTTTGATAGAAGGCACTGGAGAGGATGCATCAGGCAGCCGACCCCTTGATGTAGGGACAACGGTGATGAAAAAGAAGAAGATTGATTCTATAAAACGATCAATGTAAAACGACTACATAACCAAGCCTAACACCATTGTATATTAGAGCCATTACTAATAGGCATAGTCAGCTAAAATGTTCGTCTCAATTGTGTATCTGAAGGGTTCTCTTATTCCCACCAATGCATAAAAAATGGTCTATTGATGGCATCATTCAAGGGAAAAAAATACCATATACCTATGGAATCTACTTTTTCTATTATTATTATTATTATTATTACTTCCTCAACTACAACCCTAGTTGGAAAAGTAGGATTCTATAAGCCCAGGGGCTCCAACAGGGAAAATAGTCCAGTGAGGAAAGGAAACAAGAAAAAAAATAAAATACTTTAAGAACAGTAACAACATTGAAATAAATACCTCCTTTATAATCTATAAAAACTTTAACAAAACAAGAGTAAGAAAAATATGATAGTGTACCCTCAAGCAAGAGAACTCTAACCCAAGACAGTGGAAGACCATGATGCAGAGGCTATAGCACTATCCAATATCAGAGAACAGTGGTTTGATTTTGGGGTGTCCTTCTCATGGATGAGCTGCTTACCATAGCTAAAGAATCTCTTCTACCCTTACCAAGAGGAAATAGCCACTGAGCAATTGCAGTGCAGTAACCTCTTGGGTGAAGAAGAATTGTTTGGCAATCTCTCTGTGTTGTCAGGTGTACGAGGAGAGAGGAGAATATGTAAAGAATAGCCCAGACTATTTGGTGTGTGCGTGTGTAGGCAAGGGGAAATTGAACCGTAACCAAAGAGGAAGTACCAATGTACTACTGCCTGGCCAGTCAAAGGACCCAATAACACTCTAGCGGTAGTATCTCAATGGGTGGCTGATGCCCTGGCTAACCTACTACCTAGAAATGATTTATTCTTTTGCGATCTTCTGGAACTTATATCAAGGCCAAATAAGGGGATATTGTAATAATGTAAGTCCGGTCTATGCAATCACCTTTAGAACAAAAATTATACTAAATACATAGAAAAGCCTAGAATCTTTCTAAAACTATGCCCATATAGCATTAGATTTATGTGGCCCCGAGACTATGAAATAAGCCCCCATTAGACATCTGAAAGACTGAAGATATTAAGGCTTTCAAAAGAAAACTGAAGACTTTTTTGTTATCTAATTGCTTCGATAGTGTGGGTTTGACAATAAACGAGCAATATGCGGTGTGAAATGTTGAATGCTTTCGAACGAACATTATAAGATGACTGTGAATGTCCTATAGAGACTAGGGTTCCCTGGCTGTGTAGGACCAGAAAAGCAGCCTTTAAAGTAAAGTAAAGTGATTAAATATGATTATTGAAAAACTGTAGACAATACTAGATCCCCCGGAGCTTAGTTCCTAGTTTTAGGTTTAGGTGCAGGTTCTAGTTCGAATGTATAGTTTAGAATACCATTTTGCTAGATTATATATACAGAATTTAACTTGCCTTTTGTAAATAGGTGAAAATTTTACTAGGACTAGTTTTATTCTATTAACATACACTGTCGGGTTTAGTAAGTATTCCATTTGTTGAATTTCATATTAACTCTTCATACTGTATAAATGAAGAGGGGCCTCTGATTGTGAGAAAATAAATAATGAATAAGCAATAGATAAGTATATTATTATTATTATTATTATTATTATTATTATTATTATTATTATTATTATTATTATTATCATCATCACTTGCTAAGCTACAACCCTAATTTGAAAAGCAGGATGCTATAAGCCCGGGGGCTACAAGTGAGGAAAGGAAAAAAATGGAAAAATAGATTATTTTAAGAAGAGTAACAACAATAAAATAAATATTTCCTTATAAACTATATAAGCTTTAACAAAACAAGAGGAAGGGAAATTAGATAGAATAGTGTGCCCGAGTGTACCCTCAAGCAAGAGAACTCTAACCCAAGACAGTGTAAGACCTTGGTACCGAGGCTATGCCTCTAACCAAGACTAGAGAACAATGGTTTGATTTTGGAATGTCCTCCTCCTAGAAGAGCTGCTTACCATAGCTAAAAAGTCTCTTCTACCCTTACCAAGAGGGAAGTGGCTACTGACCTTGGGTGAAGAAGAATTGTTTCATAATCTTAGTGTTGTCAGGTGTATGAGGACAGAGAAGAATATGTAAAGAATAGGCCAGACGATTCAGTGTATGTGCAGGAAATGGGAAAATGAACCGTAACCAGAGTGAAAGATCCAGCGTAGTACTGTCTTGCTAGTCAAAAGACGCCATAACTCTCTAGTGGTAGTATGTCAACGGGTGGCTGGTGCCCTGGCAAGAATATGTGTAGCCTATTGATAAATAGAAATTAATATGGAGGATTACAAAGTAAGCAGCAGAAAAACAAAGAGAAAGACACTCCAAAATTAAACTGTTGTTTTCTAGTTTTGGGTAGTGCCATAGCCTTTGTACCATAGTCTTCCACTGCCTTTGGGTGAGAGTTCTCTTGCTTGAGGGTACACTCAGGCACACTAATCTATCTTACGTCTCTTCCTCTTGTTTTGTTAAAGTCTTTATAATTTAGATAGGAGATATTTATTTTAATGTTATTACTCTTCTTAAAATAATCAATTTTCCTTGTTTCCTTTCCTCACTGGGCTATTTTCCCTGGTGGAGCCCTTGGGTTATAGCATCCTGCTTTTCTAACTAGGGTTGTAGCTTAGCAAATAATAATAATAATAATAATAATAATAATAATAATAATAATAATAATAATTATTATTAGAATTATCCCAAATATGGAGTCAAATTCCGCAAGTTGCTTTTCTTTTGTAAATTAGTGAGGCACGTTGACAATAGATAGCGCTGATGTGGCAGTGGCACCTAGAGCGCGGATTTTTTTTCTTTGGTGAATGGCTTCCATAGATCATCCCCCCATTGTCTCTGATCATAATAAAGCCCTGGGCAATTTTGAAGTAGAGCGGTCTATATTGTCGTTTCCAGGCCAACCGTGGCGTTAAGGATAAGAGTCGCTAAAAATACAAAAAAGAAAAATTGTTTAATATTGTCTCCATCCAGGTGCTTCTCTGAGCAAAATGTTAATGCAAAGAACGGCGGGGAATTATGTCACTTTGAAAAAATATGAGTGCCCAAATTATAGCTGATAGAGGAAATGTTTTTATTTTCTAAAATTCAATAATATATAGAAGCACTCTTATTTATATAGTACTTTTGAAATTTATTTTGGTTGTTCATTACTTCTCATATCTTTTACTTATTTCCTTATTTCCTTTCCTCACTGGGATATTTTTTCCTGTTGCACTTGGGCTTATAGCATCTTGCTTTACCAACTAGGGTTGTAGCTTAGCTAATAATAATAATAATAATAATAATAATAATAATAATAATAATGATGATGATGATGATGAATATCTATTTTTATGCTGACTCGTTATGTTGAGAATTAACAGAGAAATAATATTTAAAAACTCCTTGTCTTCAATAGAGATTTTCTTAGAGGGGTTACTATGCCGTTTACCAGCAACCAAGTCGCTGTTTAACATCCGACGTTAATTGACTTGATTTATTAAGGAGTAATCTCTAAATTTGTATGACTCTTTTAAAATTTTAGGTGTGATTCTCGACTGAAAATTTACTTTTGAGAAACACATTAGGTCTGTGTCTTCTTCAATTGCACAAAAAATTGGCTTATTGAGAAAGTCTTTTAAGATTTTCGGTGATCAATCTATTCTGAAGAAGTGTTTAAATTTTTTCATTCTACCTTGTTTTGAGTATTGTTCTCCTGTCTGGTGTTCAGCTGCTGATTCTCATCATAATTTGTTGGACAGAAACTTACGGTCTATTAAATTTCTTATTCCTGATCTAGATATTAATCTTTGGCACCGTCGTTCAATTAGTTCATTATGCATGTTGCATAAGATTTTTCATAACTCTGACCATCCTTTGCATTCAGATCTCCCTGGACAATTCTATTCTGTTCGTAATACTAGGCAGGCAGTTAATTCTTATAGCCAGGCCTTCTCCCTCATGAGGCTTAATACTACACAGTATTCTAGAAGTTTTATTCCAGCTGTCACTAAGTTGTGGAATGATCTTCCTAATCGGGTAGTTGAATCAGTAGAACTTCAAAAGTTCAAAGTTGGAGCAAATGTTTTTATGTTGACCAGGCTGACATGAGTCTTTTTATAGTTTATATATGACATATATGTTTTTAGCGTTGTTAAAATTTTATATATGACATATCTGTTTTGACGTTGTTACTGATTTTAGAATGATTTATTGTTAATTTATTCTCATCATTTATTTATTTCCTTATTTCCTTTCCTCACTGGGCTATTTTTCCCTATTGGAGCCCTTGGGCTTATAGCATCTTGCTTTTCCAATTAGGGTCGTAGTTTGGCTAGTAATAATAATAATAATAATAATAATAATAATAATAATAATAATAATAATAATACGAGAAATTACTGGAGTGCCATATGTGGATGAGATTATGGTCATTGGCAGATGGAGATCGTTTGGGCATGATCTTCGGATTACCCAGGAGAGATTAGTTCACTACACTTTCAACTTTCAACTGGGCTCCACAAGGCCCTACAAGAATTGGAAGACCCTGGCCTACATGGCTGAGGACTATGAAACGTGAAGCAGATGATGAATGGAGAAGTACCGAATTAAAAGCTCAAGGTAGAGACGGGTGGTGAAATCTAACAGAGGCCCTTTAAATCAATAGGCGTAGGAGGAGATGATGATGATGATTAAAGAGTTTAGATAGGGGGGAATGAAGAGAGAAATTTTTTAGTAAAAGATGCAAGCTTTTCTGGAAACCACAAAGTAATAGATAAGGAAAGAAATAAAAAAAAACATTTAATTGTGAAAAGTTATTTTACAATAAGCACTTGTTGAATAATTACCTTTTATTTTATTTTAAGAACAAGGGCTTTTTATCAGTGAGTCTTAAAAGTTCTTAAATATTCTACAAAAATTATGATTGCTATGACATCATTATTCTCATACATCTCCTTTTCATAGAATAACACTAAGTTCCCAAGTCAAGCTAGTGTTTACTAATACACTTCTTATCATTTCTAAGATATTTGATCCATTATTATTATTATTATTATTATTATTATTATTATTATTAATTACTAAGCTACAACCCTAGTTGGAAGAGCAGAATGCTATAAGCCCAGGGGCTCCAACAGGGAAAATAGCCCAGTGAGGAAAGGAAACAAGGAAAATGTAAAAATATTATAGAAATGATGTTAAAATAAATATCTCCAATATAAACTATAAAAACTTTAACAAACCTTGCGGAAGAGAAATTAGATGGAATAGTGTGCTCGAGTGTACCCTCAAGCAAGAGAACTCCAACCCAAGATAGTGGAAGACCATGGTACAGAGGCTATGGCACTACCCAAGACTTGAGAACAATGGTTTGATTTTGGAGTGTCCTCCTAGAAGAGCTGCATACCATAGCTAAAGAGTCTCTTCTACCCTTACCAAGAGGAAAGTAGCCACTGAACAATTACAGTGCAGTAGTTAACCCCGTTGATGATGAAGAATTGTTTGGTAATTTCAGTGTTGTCAGGTGGATGAGGAAAGAGGAGAATCTGTAAAGAATATGCCAGACTATTCGGTGTATGTGTAGGCAAAGGGAAAGCGAACCGTAACCAGAGAGAAGGATCCAATGTAGTACTGTCCTGGTACTGTCTGGCCAGTCAAAGGACCCCATAACTCTCTAGCGGCAGTATATCAACGGGTGGCTAGTTCCCTGGCCAACCTACTACCTACCATTGGGTCATAAAACTCTTTTCTTAATGCATGCTAGAATACTCCTCCAAGAAATCTGGAGGTTAGGTTAACAAAGGTACGAATTGCTGATAAAGGAACTAAAAAAAATTATTACAGGTGAGGGCTGACAGTACTAGATATTATTATTATTATTATTATTATTATTATTATTATTATTATTATTATTATTATTATTATTATTATTATTATTAGCTAAGCTACTACCCTAGTTGGAAAAGCAAAATGCTATAAGCCAAAGGGCTCCAGCAGGGAAAATAGCCCAGTGAGGAAAGGAAATAAGGAAATAAATAAAGGATATAAGTAATGAAAAATTAAAATGGAATATTTAAAAAAAAAACATTAACAACATTAAAACAGATATTTGATATATAAACTATAAAATGACGTATGTAAGCCTGTTTAGCATAAAAACATTTGCTGAGAGTTTGAACTTTTGAAGTTCTACTGATTCAACTACCCGTTTAGAAAGACCATTCCATAACTTGGTCACAGCTGGAATAAAACATCTAAAGTACTGTGTAGTATTGAGCCTCATGATGAAGAAGGCCTTACTAGTAGAATTAGCTGTAAACCTAGTATTACGAACAGGATGGAACTGTCCGAAAAGATCTGAATGTAAAGGATGGTCAGAATTATAAAAAATCTTATGCAACATTCATAATGAACTAAGTGAACGATGGTGTCAGAGATTAATATGTAGATCAGGAATAAGAAATTTAATAAATCGTAAGTTTCTGTCCAAAGGAAATAAGGAAATAAATAAAGGATATAAGTAATGAAAAATTAAAATTTGAATATTTAAAAAAAAAAAAAAAACATTAACAACATTAAAACAGATATTTGATATATAAACTATAAAATGACGTATGTAAGCCTGTTTAGCATAAAAACATTTGCTGCGAATTTGAACTTTTGAAGTTCTACTGATTCAACTACCCGTTTAGAAAGATCATTCCATAACTTGGTCGCAGCTGGAATAAAACATCTAAAGTACTGTGTAGTATTGAGCCTCATGATGAAGAAGGCCTTACTAGTAGAATTAGCTGTAAACCTAGTATTACGAACAGGATGGAACTGTCCGAAAAGATCTGAATGTAAAGGATGGTCAGAATTATAAAAAATCTTATGCAACATTCATAATGAACTAAGTGAACGATGGTGTCAGAGATTAATATGTAGATCAGGAATAAGAAATTTAATAAATCGTAAGTTTCTGTCCAACAAATTTAGATGAGAATCAGCTGCTGAAGATCAGACAGGATAACAATACTCAAAACAAGATAAAATAAAAGAATTAAAATACTTCTTCAGAATAGATTGATCACCGGAAATATTAAAAGATTTTCTCAATAAGCCAATTTTTTGTGCAATTGAAGAAGACGCAGACCTAATGTGTTTCTCAAAAGTAAACTTTCTTTCAAGAATCACACCTAAAATTTTAAAAGTCATACATTATCAATTCTGAGATCCAGATGTTGAGAAGCCACGGTCCATTTCCTACTTACAATCATGCTTTGAGTTTTGTTAGTGCATCATGCACTAATTTTAGCTAGATCACTATTAAGGGATTCAGCAACCCCAGATCTACATTCAGGAGATGGAATTGATGCAAAGAAAGTAGCATCATCTGCATATGCAACACGCTTGTTTTCTAGACCAAACCACATGTCATGTGTATATAGAATGAAAAGTAATGGGCCAAGAATACTACCTTGAGGAACGCCAGATATCACATTCCTATACTCACTATGGTGCCCATCAACAACAACTCTTTTCGATCTATCACTTAAAAATTCAATAATGATGCTATGAAACGACTCGCCCACTCCCAACTGTTAGAAAACATGGGCATCATGATTAACACGGTCAAAGGGAGCACTAAAATTAAGGCCAATCATGTGAACTTCCTGACCACAATCAAGCTCTTTCTGTACAGTATTGGAGATTGTAAGAAGGGCATCACGTGCTTCAAGGTCTTTACGAAAACCAAATTGCAAACGAGGGAACAGATGATTACCTGCAGCAAACCTATTAAGACGTTTTGCCAAAAGACGTTCAAAAACTTTAGATAATATGGGAGTTATGGAAATTGGGCGGTAATGAGTTGGACTTGAGCTATCAAGTTATGAACTATCAACAGAAGCTATTTTCGTAAGACTCCTTGAGGTAGCCTTTTTTCAGTTAGAACTACGTCTTTTAAGATATCTAAATGATTAGTTAAGGAGCTTTTATAGATATTCGAGTTCCCCTTCAAGATGGGTGTTATGAGTTATCTTTGGTGGCTTCAAGATCCAGATTAAAGGTTAAAGGTGTCTGGTTCGAGTTCCATTTTTTTCAGAATAGATTCTCACCAGAGCATCAGCCAGACAAGGCCAACCATTCACTGTGGTGCCCAACCACCCACTGTGGTGTGCAACCATAGTAGTGGCCTCCTCAGTAAACAGCTTAGACTCGCGATCCCTAGCTGGGATCAATCTGCGAATGCTAGGCAAACATGTTACCACTGTACTAGCCAGAAGTAGCACCTTTTATGGCTGTTACTCTCCTAAGTTGGAATCGATGGAAGCTCTGCTATGTTCAAGGTTAATATGTATATATATTTTTTTTAAAATAGGCTCTGCTTCCCTGGTATGATATTTCCCTAAAGTCGCAGCAGAGATTTCTGGCGAAATAAGCACCAATCGTGTTGTCTCTCACATTAACAACGGTCACAACTCATCCCCTTAAAGAGGTTATAAGTTAGTATAGTTTGAAATTAAAAGGGTATGTATTATGATCACTACTAACGTGGGAGGCAACATGATTGGCTATAACGTCATCAGGGGGTGGGGCTTATTTCGCTCAGAATCTTTGTAGCAACTATAGTGTGTTGCACTGACTCGAAGATCATTTTTGCATAAATGCAAGGAGACCCTTTTAAATAGGAACCCTTCACTGTGGAAAAGTCTATTTATTTCACCCCTAATTGTGATATTAAGATAGGGGATTTATTTTTATTTGAAGAAACCCATCTTGCCAGATTAAAATGCCCCCTTGGTGTACTAATAGACCCTGGCAAATGTGAACATAGATGTGCAAATATGGAAACTTCCATAGGAATATTTAGCAGACTTATTTGATAGCTTATTTAGTAATGTTCCTGACTGGTGATCGCCAGACTGGGGTTCGAGTCCCGCTCAAACTCGTCAGGTCCTTTAATGGCTGCAACCTTAGCATCCTTGTGAGCTAAGGAAGGGGGAGGGTGTGTGTTTAGGCTTGGCTCCTATGGTTTGGGGGACCCATAGGTCTACATGCTAAATCATCAGCAGCCATTCCCTGGCCCCGCCTAGTCGTAGCTTGGATGGAGAGGGTGCTTGGGCACTGCTCATATGTATATATGGTCAGTCTCTAAGGCATTGTCCAGGTTGTAAGGGTAATGTCACCGCCCCTTGACCTCTGCCATTCATGAATGGTCTTTAAACCTTTAAACCTTAAATTTTTCAAATCCTGACTCTGACGTAGCTGAGACACTTCCAGGTCAAATCACTTTCCTGACTATGTCATTGAGAATCACACTATAGTCCATTTCTTTTAGCGATGCATATTTGCACCGACTCGCAGCGGTGCCCTTTTAGCTCGGAAAATTTTCCCGATCGCTGATTGGTTGGACAAGATAATTCTAACCAATCAGCGATCCGGAAACTTTTCCGAGCTAAAAGGGCACCGTTGCAAGTCGATACAAATCTGCCTCGCTTAAAGAAATGGACTATAGTTTATGGTGTTTAATCAGGGCTTTTAAAGTGATAGATTTATAATGCCTATTTGAAACGTTCCTGTCTGGCGATCTATTGGATGGGAGATTCGAGACCCCCTCAAGCTCGATAGTTTCTTGCTGTGTCTGCAACCTCACCATCTTTGTGAGCTAGGGATGGGGAGTCTTTGGGGGAGCCTATAGGTCTATCTACTGAGTCATCGGCAGCCATTGCCTGGCCCTCTATGGTCCTAGCTTGGGTAGAAAGGCGGCTATAGTATTTGTCTGTAGTCAGCACGAATCGGAATTTTTGTATAAGTATTTAAGCTGTTCTTTGATAGAATACTTTTTTATTTTATGACAGTGTTTTAAAGCTAAGAAATTCCCTCCTTTTTATTAGGAAAGAATTTTCTCTAAGCCTTAAAGTAATAATCAGGAGTGTGTTAAAATCAATATTACCCGTGTGTACAAATTTGATTTATTTTAGTATGTATTAAAGTGTATATCTTTACGTTTTATTTCCTACGTTAGCGATGAATTTCATTATACCTTATTCTTTTATTGTTATTGTTTTTTTATAAGTTTATTTTAGTTATGCAATTTCCGTAATATTTGAATGGAGAAATCAGTTATGTTCGCAGTTTTATATTTTGTGCCACTGTTAAAATTCCTGATAATGTTCGTTTTAATGGTTTCACTGTAATATGATCTATGAATGTTAAGTAACTAAATGTGAGATGCGGTTTTCAAAAGAGTGGCACTAGTATTATTATTATTATTATTATTATTATTATTATTATTATTATTATTATTATTATCATCATTTATTATTATTATTATTATTATTATTATTATTACTATTATTATTATTATTATTATTATTATTATTACAAGTTAAGCTACAACCCTAGTTGGAAAAGCAGGATGCTACAAGCCCAAGGGCTCCAACAATGAAAAATAGCCAAGTGAGGAAAGAAAACAAGGAAATAGACATACAACAAGAGAAGTAATCAACAACTAAAATAAAATATTTTAAGAACATTAACAACATCAAATTAGATCGTTCATTTTTAAACTATAAAAAACAAGAGGAAGATAAATAAGATACAATAATGTGCCCGAGTTTAGAAGCTAAATTTATAATGTGCTCTGTTATTTCTTTTTAAGTATCCCATGTTTACTCTAGCCTGCATCATTATAATTTCCTCTCTTTCCTTAATCCTCTATTTACACTCTCTACCCTTACCCTATGTAAGTCTCAAGCAATAGCTTATCCCCTTCCTATAGTTTATATATGAAATATCTATTTTAATGTTGTTACTGTTCTTGAGACATTTTATTTAAATTGTTCATTACTTCTGTAGTTTATTTCCTTGTTTCCTTTCCTTACTGGGCTATTTTTCCTGGTTGGGGCCCTTGGGCGTATAGTAGGCCAATCCTGCTTTTCCAACTAGGGTTGTAGCTTAGCTAATAATAATAATAATAATAATAATAATAATAATAATAATAATAATAATAATAATAATAATAATAGTTAAAGTAATTTATAAATTCTTTTAAATTCATTGTGTATCTAGTCTTTAAATCAATGCCAAGTCTTGGATTATTGTACCCCTGATTTCATGTATTTTATATTTTTGAATAATTTTCACATCATCAGTCTTAATAAGATTTCTCACTAAGTTATAAATGGTATTACAATTTTTGGAGGAATTTCAATCTTTTATGTAAAATTCTGGCTTCTGCTGGCCAATTTTCCTGGCTCAGCTATTACCCTCAATGTGGTGTAGTCAAAGGTTGTGCCATCATATTTATTTCATCATCGTGTTTTGAGTCCTCCATTTTTTCCCCTTCGTTATTCTCACCCATGTTTGTCTCCCTTGCTACATTTTAATACTTCCTGAATTCTATTTTAGCTTTCCTTTATCTTCTACTCAGTTTATTGTAAATTTTTTGTGAAGAATTTTATTCACTGTTTCTTCTTTACATTGTATTTCATATTTATGTATAATTAGTATAGGTATCCCAAATATTTCCATATTTCCGTTTTCTTACTTGAAGTAACGTTTTCGTTTTCTTTCTACCGGGGCACGGGTAGGCTACGGTAGAGTTGTTTTTTATATCTACGACTATGCGCCTTGTCCTCGTGATATCACAGCGGTAAAGTTTTGAAATAAACAACATGCGCTGTGTATACACCGATTCTTCCTTAAGTAAATGCATTTAGAAATAAGTTACTTATCATGATTCTGATTATAATTTAAGTATTGCGAACTTATAAGTATTTCATTTTTACTGCTCTACTACATGGTCTTGCACCGTCTTGGATTAGAGTTCTCTTGCTTGAGGAACATTATTCTATCGTAATTCTCTTCCTCTTGTTTTTTTTTTAAGTTTTTATAGTTTGTATATGAAAGATCTATTTTGATGTTACTGTTCATTGAATATTGTATTTTAATTATTCATTACTTATAGAGTACTTTTTTCCTCATTTCCTTTCCGCACAGGGGTATTTTTTTCCCTGTTGAAGCCCTTTGGGTTTATAGCATTCCGCTTTTCAAACTAGGGTTGTAGCTTAGCTTATAATGATAATAATAATATTAATCAGGGTTGTTAGTCTGGGAAATATATTTTGGCCCACTGCATATGGTCCTTTTCTAAATACCTATATAACTGTTTGATTCTTTATATTATAAATATGAAACCTGCATAAAACTCACCTTATACAAGCCCATTAAGCCCTGAATTTTAAACTCGATACGGCATTTAAAAATGCCTCAACTACATATGTAGACCATCTACTGTCCTGGGGTAACAAAAAAAAAAAAAAAAACATAAATTTCCAGGGAGATCAGCTATTCACCGCATAGTGGTCAGCGAGTATATGTGTCCATACCCACCTGTCGCGTCAAAAGCCTGGCTCAACCCTAGACAATTTTTTTCCCTGAACCACAAACCAGAAGAGAACAGACGATTCCTGGTGTCGTGGAGGCAATCCTAGAGAGGTCGGAGAAGCATTCCAGAAAAATTACCCCAGTCGACTGCAAAGGGACTAAAAAGTTTCAACTTAAAGACATCACAATTTTCAGAATATGGGCTTACATAACATTTATGTGTGGCCACACAATTCCCCTTTAGGTCAGTTCTTATATACATAGTCTTTATATCCTTCTGGCTTACACAATTCGATGCGTGTACGTTGGACTTTGAATTGGGAGTTTTTCCTCATATTTATGCACGTCGTATTCTATGACTCAAGTCACAGACCACGTAAGGTGTACAACTTTGCAATAGACCTCGGGTCTTAGGAATACATTGAGTAACTTTTACTTTATTTATTTTACTGGGTATTTTCTATTTACTATTGATTGATTTTATGTTGTGTTTTGAATCAGCTGTTTAACTTTTATTGCTTTGATATTGTAAAGATGCCCAGCTCATTATTATAGTAATTTTACAGAATAGAGATATTAGATTAGTTTAACCAAATTCTTATCTTCGTTTCTTTTATTGATTGATACATGTATTGTCTATAATTTGGGATAGTTCCCCTGACATGAATTTAAATGTGTTGATTATACCAGAAGTATTATTGTTGAATTATGAGCAACATAGGGAGTGCACTCCATTTCTTAAGTGCCCCGAAGGTGAATATCCTCATTTCTGAATTAAAGCCAGTAGGAAGAATTTACACTACTGACCCCTTTCTGCTCTAAGTGTTTTTGTCTTTAAATTCTCTTGCTTGAGGGTACACTTGGGCACACTATTTTATCTAATTTCTCTTCTTGTTTTGTTAAAGTTTTTTTTTATAGTTTATGTAGGAAATATTTATTTTAGTGTTATTACTGTTCTTAAAATATTTTATTTTCCTTGCTTCCTTTCGTCACTGGGCTATTTACCTTGTTGGGGCCCCTAGGCTTATAACACCCTGCTTTTCCAACTAGGGTTGTAGCTTGGCAAGTAATTATGATAATAATATTATGCTGCAGGTGAACCCTACTCTCTACAGGACCTTCACATTCATTTTATTATAAATATTCCAAGACATCGGCATTTCACACCGCATATTGCTCGTTTATTGTCAAATCCACATTATAGAAATATTTATAAAATAAGAAAATCTTCAGTTTTCTCTTGAAAGCCTTATATTTTCAGTCTTTCGAATGTCTAGTGGGAGCTTATTGTATAGTATTTGGGCTGGATATCTGAAGACTCCAGAACCTACAGTAGACAGTAGACATATATTTTGGTTCCAGCAATTTGAAACCATTTGTAACAACTAATCTCGTGTCAACACGATTTGTTGGCTCCACAATATGTAGCAATTCTTTCAGATATTTTGGACGGCCGAAATTCTGATCACTTGATCGTGGTATTTTACATATATAAAATTCTGTTATATCTTCTTGCAGATTTCTCGTTTCATTATTTTTATTTTATTTTATGTTAATTGCAAATTTCTTGTATAGTACCATTCTAGCATTTATTTCATAGTATCTCTGAACTTGATCTTCAATTATATCCCGAAATATATTTCTTCAGATTTTCCAATGCTATGATATAACACTATTTATTTCCAGAATATAATCTAAAGTTGATTGTGCTTGTAATTGTTTGGTGTATATTTCTAATAAAGTATGTAGCCCTATGCCCTATATCCGAAATACCTACATGGGTGTAAAGATGATCAACTCAGAGGGTCGGAAAAGGAGCCTATCTTTTTTCGATGGAACTAGGCTTTTAATTTATTACACCACATTATTCGCAAAACTATTTCAAGCAGCATAATTTATCATATCTCCTCTAGAAAATTAATTTAAACCCTTAACCATAAATGAATGTTGCATATCACAAGTAAGGGAAAGCGGGCCAGAATAGTATAAATCGTGGTGAACGATCTGAAAGGAACAATAACAACCTAAGAGTCGGGTTACCGTAGTATTTTGTACTGTACTGATTTGGGATTTGTTTCATGCAGACGATGTGTGCTTTAAGACGGCTGTTTAGTTTTGCCTATCAAAGTCAAGTTAGAACAGGTATGTTATGATTTAAGGTTGGTTCATGCTAATAATTAATGATAAAAGCTGTCGGGGTCGTGACAGTGGTCTATTTAGTTTTAACTGATGGTAGGTTAGGGCAGGCCATATCTTTTAATTTAGAAAAATAGTTTCCTATTTCTACGTCTAAGTCGACCTGTGTCCGTTGATCTACAAACGTCTTATCATCTGCAATAAGTCAAGCTTTGATTGCGAAAGAGACATTATTGACCTCTTATTAGGCTCTGTTCATACCAAGGAAGTCTTGCCGAATCGAATTACGTCAAGTCACGAATCGTGTCTTGATACGGTATTATTGTAGTGTATTACAGGGCAATGTAAAATGTAACCTAGGAAAAAACTTTTTCTTATAGAAAAAATTACGCTCTCTTCGAAAATGACACTCGGTCCCGTCGCAATTGAATAGTTTTAGAAATATATATATATCTATATCCTACGAAAATTGGGGACCCCCAGTGGGAACTCTGGGTTTTGGGTGGGGAAAACATACTGGGTAAACGATATATAATCGTAAAACAAGCCTTTTCTTCTCTATACATTACCTTCTTGAATGTATAATAAACAGAGGAAAATACAAAACAGTATAGCTGGATAAACTTTGGAGGTGCCATTGCACAGACTATGTCTCATGAAAAAATATAGTAACCAGTGCTGCCAACGTGTAATGTAGATCAAATGTTAACGTATCATGCTAACATTAGCAGTGTTTTTCATTTAATTTTTCTCATTCTACTTGCCCGTTGTAGACGCTCTTGTACGTACGTTTGTACATAGCAGGTTTTGACTTTCCCCCCACCAATAGGATTTCTTCTTCTCTAATCGTAAAATGTAAGTATTCATCTCTCTACCAGCTCTGTTCAAGTCTATTACTTGATTAGTTATGTAATACCCTCGTATACATATTACGTTTGACCCCAGTATTACTCGTTTTATTATCCGATACCATATAAAATCACCTCATTTTATATACCCATCAAATATTATTTATCATACATTCCATTTTATCTTCATATATTACTTTTATACATTTTGTTATTACCTTGTCACTCCCAGATTTCACATAAATACTTGCTCTGGACAAGTTTCCCAATCTGTTCATTCATGTTTCCCTACCCCCACCTTCCAACAAGCCCTTTTCCGTGGAAACCTTCCCCCAAGTCAGGTCTTTGTTAGTTCAAGTGACGTCTTTTGCGTATTTTACGATCTAAGTATTAGAAAATTGTAACCGCTTCAGTAATCCATACTTGAAACTATTTTGGTGTATTCCTATGTTGATAATTTTCTTAAATCACGTAATGTAATATACCAACTTTTACAGTGTTCCAAGTGCAGTGCTAATCTAAGGCAAAACACTTAAGACACCACAGACTCAGTCACAACACCCCCGTGACCCCTAAGTTACGACGTCACGGTCATAAAAGTAAGTCATTAATTTCTTTAACTTTAATGTGTTAGTTTTATTATATTTTGTTAGAGTGCAAAGCTCAGCATTACCAATTGCCAATGCATACGAGGGTGATGTTTTATTTTCCTGTGATCGTAAGTGAGGAACAAGAACCATTATATTTAACGTTGGTAAGGTTAGCGTAACATTACTAATATTAGCGTGCGCAGCTCAACATTACTGCTTGCCAGTACATACGAGCTTGATGTTTTATTTTCATGCGAGGGAAGCAAGCTAATGGCGAAACAAGAACCATTATATATACAGTAATGTTATTGTAACAGTACTAACGTTACCGTAACGTGAGTGAAGTGATATAACAAAGGGCATTATATTGGGTGTGTGACCTGGGAACTTCTAGGTTAGGTTAGGTGGGTGTTTGTTAGGTTCTGTACCCTTTTTGTACTTTTTTATATATTGTGTAAAGGGTATATGGAAAAATTCTTTAAAATACACACGATAATAATACCGTATCATTGCTAACGTTAGTAATTCCACCGTAATGTTGGTAACGCTGTGTATCACCATAACATTGGTAAAGTTGTCTACTGTTGGTAACGTTGCCAATGTTACCGTTCCCAGTACATACGTGAGTTAAGTGACACCGAATTTGAACAAGTCATTATATTTAAGTATTTTAACAAAATATATATAATGAAAGACATATTTAATCATTTTAACAGAAAATATATGTTTTCCTGTAGAAAATAACATGATTTAACCAGTTTTCACCATTTCATTTCACGAACTCATACGTATGGAAAGTTTGCACATGGGGGTTAATATTCCCCAACCCCATTCCCTTATCTCTTCAAGTGGTCTCTCCATACCCTTTCCAACAAATCCTTTTCCATGGAAGCCTTTGTCCAGGTCAGGTCTTTGTTAGTTCAAGTAAGGTCTTTTTGCGTCACAGTCACGACACCCCCAATGACCCACAAGCTTCGTCGTCCCGGTCATAAAAGTAAGTCATTAATTTCTTTAATTTTAATCTGTTATTTTTAGTATATTTTTAGCGTACGCAGCTCAACATTACTACTTGCCAGTACAGTACATACGAGGTTGATGTTTTGTTTTCCTGCGAGCGAAGCGAGCCAGTGGCGTAACAAGAACCATTATATTTAGCGTTGCTAATGTTAGCGTGCGCAGCTCAACATTACCGCTTGCCAGTACATACGAGCTTGATGTTTTTGTTTTCTGGCGAGCAAAGCGAGCCCGCAGCAGAACAAGAGCCATTATATTTAAACATTTTAACAGAAAATATATGTTTTCCTCTAGTAAATAATGTGATTTAACCGGTTTTCACCTTTATTTCAACTGCAACAACAACAATAACCAGTTCGGCTACTTGAAGTTAGTCGAACTGGTTGTTCTGTTTTTTTGCTGTTAAAATGAAGGTCAAATTCGGTTAAATCATGTTATTTGTTACAGGGAAACATATTTTCTGCTTGAAATGATACTTTGTAGACTTGTAAAACTTTACCGGCATATCCTTACCTACTAAGTTCGTAGCCCCTTAGACTGCCGTATTCTCAGCTTATCCTAAGAATTACTCTCAACTTGTGTTTGCTTCCCAACCGGCTTCACTCCTAACAAGGTACAGTAACACTAAATCATAATGTTTCGTAAATTGTAAAACTAGCTTCATATTATTGTATTTCAGATCAAAATAAATTTGACAAGTAATTAGAAAGTTTAGACCTGTCCCAACCAGGTACATTCATCCCAATTCATGTACGTTTATACGTAGACGAATTGGGATGAAACTGAATACTGTACATCGCATTACTTGAAGTCACTAATACAGCTGGATCTATTATGGGTCTATGTATGGGTCTTTGAAGAAACTGTTCACACTGAATGCATAGTCACATGTCACATTGCGTCAAAATGTTCCATATCACGAATGCAGCTAGGCATGCTTGTTCGCATGTGCAATGCCTGCGTGCGGTTTTACATTCGTAACTTCTTTGCTTCCGGGTAAGCATTTGAAAACGATCCTGAGCCCGCTTGTGGGAGTAATGTATGTGCAATGAATCGTAACGTTATTGACCAAAGAATTTGATCGTCGACTAGCGGTAGCATTTTTAACATGTTCGTGCGTGTCTGTTCCCACGAAAAAACATAGCATAGCAGCGTCATACCTACGTTGGTATTAAAAGTTTAACTGACTGTCTTTTGGGCTGGGCCTGCTACTTTTCATAAACGTAATGAGAAGCTGACAACGTTTGCCTAGCGCTATCTTTCGTAAACGTAAGCAGAAGCAAACTGAAGCTCTGTGTGCTACCGAAGCATGCTGGCGAATAGGTTCTCGCAAACTCACAATGGGTACTAAGGCCCGCAACCTTGTATGCTCGTAGAAGAGCTCACCTAACCTCCTCGCTAGAGCTCAGTGGATGGCTCCGCAACACTACACATGACTTCTTTGTGAAGTACTCATGCTCATCCTAGACTTAGGAGCATGAATAGACTTATGACATCCCCTCGTAAGAGAATGAAAAAGGCTGTGCCTTTGTAATAATTTGAAACATGAGATGCAGGTCCTGAAGGGCTTGGCCTCACAAAGCTCCATGAGTTCTGTTGTACTCCAAGGGGCACAATGTAGTTGACAACTCCAAAGAGTTATAGCCTACATGTAGTTTCTCCCTTGTGAGAAGTGGAAACCCATGAGGCACATGGGACCTGTCCTCACAAAGCTCTAAAAGCTTTGTTGTACCCAAAGGCACGATACCGGCAATAACCCTGAAGAGTTAAAGTCCACGAACTTTTGTCGATGGGAGAGACGGTGGTCGGCAGTCGTCTTTACTACCTTGCCTTGCAAGGGGAACCCGTGAGCCCCAAGGAAGGTAGTCCTGAAAGAAAAAGGACTTTTTATTAAGGTTTAGACCAGCTGCTTTTAATCGTGAACTGGTTAAAAGGTTTTGGCGGGAGAAAAAGACTACGTCTTTCCCGATCCAAAATAAAAAGTGGCTGTCATTCGCAAGTGCTAGTGTGGGTGGGGTGGCTAGCCTACCCCGCTACTCCCCCCCCTCCCCTGCAATCTAGCAGAGGGTAGTTACACCTCGCAAAAGCTTTAACAGCTAGTTTCAGCTTTGCCAAAATAAATACTCCCATGTAAAGAGTTGAAGGTTTGTATGTTGTAGAAAGCAGAGGAGTGCTCTTATTGACTGAAGTTAAATGCATTGGTCTATGTCACACCAGCCATACTTGAGAAAAATAAGGCTTGTCCAGGCTGTTCACCAGCTAAAGGGTTAAGACTTGCAAATCCTGCTCAATAGCCTATACAGTATACAGTATAACAATCCAAGCTCCACATAGACAGAAAAGCATCATTGGTTAGGATGTTCTTAAAACCCTTCTTCTCCCTTCTCTTTTTCTGAACCTTTGCAACCAAGGCCCTGTAGTGCTAGAACATGTCTGATGGAAGATGAATTAAACCATAGAATATCCTATCATAGGCCTCTGTCTATAAGAAGCAACTCCTTACCTCTGGCATAGTGCTCTATCAGCATTGACATCCTTTGCCAGACTCTAGGAATTGTATGGATTCATTCTTACCCTGCTTCTGCTTTTGACCTGGAACCTAATTCTTCCAAGTGGTGATAGAATGGCTTTGATCAAGTTATCAAGTGTAGGTGTGAGTCTTATCAATAAAAGCCAAAGATTTGTATTCTTTTAAGTACTGTACAAAAAGGATTTTCTTTGATATTAAAACCTCAGTCTTGTTGTCATACAGTAATTTCAATGAAAACCTACTCTTTACTTAATCATTATTATTATTGTTATTATTACTTGCCAAGCTACAACCCTAGTTGGAAAAGCAGGATGCTATAAGCCCAGGGGCCCCAACAGGGAAAATAGCCCATTGAGGAAAGGAAACAAGGAATAATAAAATATTTCAAGAACAGTAACATTAAATAAATGTTTCCTTTATAAACTATAAAAACTTTAACAAAACTAGAGGAAGAGAAATTAGATAGAATAGTGTGCCCGAGTGTACCCTCAAGCAGGAGAACTCTAACCCAAGGCAGTGGAAGACCATGGTACAGAGGCTATGTCATTACCCAAGACTAGAGAACAATGGTTTGATTTTGGAGTATCCTTCTCCCAGAAGAGCTGCTTACCACAGCTAAAGCATCTCTTCTACCCTTGTCAAGAGGAAAGTAGACACTGAACAATTACAGTGCTGTAGGTAACCCCTTGGGTGAAGAAAAATTGTTTTGTAATCTCAGTGTTGTCAGATGTATGAGGACAGAGGAGAATCTTTAAAGAATAGGGCAGACTATTCGGTGTATGTGTAGACAAAAGGAAAGAACCGTAACTAGAGAGAAGGATTCAATGTAATACTGTCTGGCCAGTCAAAGGACCCCATAACTCTCTAGCAGAAGTATTTTCTATATTATCTGTGACTGATTTCAATTGACATGGGGAATACTGTTATATAAAAGATCTAGCTATGGATATCTATGAAAATATTTTATTGGAAATTTTTTGTAATTTTGGATTTTTTATAGAACAAGTTGGTTATTCAAATATTTTATATTTTTTTTGTGTGAGGTGGTTAATGAGCATTAAATATATTATAAGTATCACCTAATTTTGATTGATAGCTCCATGAGTTCTCAATATTAATAATTTCTTTGTATTTAATCAGGATGCGTCTGTGTTTGTCAAAGGAAATTTTCAGTTGAGTCTCTACCAAATTTAGACCCATCAAACTTCAAGCCGCAGAGAGTGTTAATTCTTACGAAACTCTCTAGATATGAATTTGAAAAAAGACGTCATCCAGAGCTCACTGAAAGAGAATTGGAGACACGACTAAGAAGCAGAGGCTCTGATTACAATATGTTGTTGTATCATCACTACATTCATAAGGTAAACGGCCTATTCTTGGCATGCTTAAAATAATATACAGTACTTAGTTTATTATCTGTTTTTGTTAATTACTATAAAGGTTTTTGTATTTAGATGCCCATTTTAACTGAGGCTACCTCTTTGAAGCTATAGTAATACATTTTGAGTATTATATGGATGTGCCCATACAATTTACAAACCTACTATACTACGGTACTATAATTATAATTTGTTCCGTAACTGGAATACAAACCACGCTATTTACTAGGGGTTATACTTTCAGCGGAGCTGAAATGACGAGCCATTAAAATTTAACGAGGGTTAACTACCCACTAGTTAGCGGGGGATAAGGGGGGTAGCTTGCTACCACTCCCCCTCACACACCTGTGATTTAGCTCACTTTACTTTTGCCTTGGATGTAGAGCGGTTGTTTCCGCTCTTCCTCCTCGCCTATTCTGGACTGCCATTAATTTTTGTCTTTTAACTTACTTTTTCTTATACAATATATATATATATATATATATATATATATATATATATATATATATATATATATATATATACACATATGTGTATAGAAATGTTGTAAGTTTCCTTTTCAGTGTTTGTGCTGTGCATGTGATACATATATTGGTGTGCTACTGTCTTAAGCACACATTTGAGTATGAGTTGTTTTCAGATGTATTTAAATGGTTTATTGAACACATCTTAGTGGTTTTTAAGTTTTATTGTGAATAACAACTGAGTTAAACATCTCCATCACTGGAGGAAGCTGTGTTGGTCCACATGACCAATTCTGGTGAAGTTTAGATATGATCTGAATAAATTACCGATATCACAAATATCGTATGCTTGCTTTTTCTTAACCAAGTGACGGAATCGGAAGACACCTGCATCCGGTGACGTCACAAACTTTCACACGAAGAGACAATGTGTTGACACTAAGAAAGAATGGCAACTTAGCATCTTACATCCTGCTTACAATTTGAGTGACCATAGCAAATCTCACGGTCAGCTCTTCCAACCAACATGACATATTACGTCATTTGTTTTAAACATGTAATATTACTATTCTAACTATTACATAAGCTCGGCCAGCTATCTCAATTTTTTTACAAAAATTTAACAACAAGCCGAAACATGGTTATTAGGTGTGACTGGACATACGTATCATTCTTTGTTCAAAACTAGCTATATCCAACTGAGGACGAATGTCCAAATAGGCACATCAAAATTAATAACAATAATGCATACAAAAAAGATATTACCAAAGCAAAAAGAAAAACGCATGATAAAACCAAGATCATATATATGGTACATTGCTAGCAAATGATTACATGGTACCAAAAAACAAAACAAATTCTGACTTACAAATGATTCGGTAACTTGATAAAGAATAATTGTTACCTTTGTCAGAAACAAGATTCTCAATTTTTAGTGCACAAATACGAATTCCTGGTACGTACACGTACCACGGTTTCGTACATATATATGTATATTTATATATAGGGCTGATACATTTTATTAGATGCCCATAGATTCTGTTATATATCTTATATTTTTTTTTTTTTTTTTTCTCTTTTCTTTTTTAACATTCCGGCTTATATATTTTTATTAGATGCCGAGAGAAAAAAATGATTTATATCCTTTTTTATTTTATTTATTTTTTTAAATGTTATTTTAAATGTATTTTTAACAATGCAAATGTAGAGAATTTCTTTAATTACATATTACTAGCGTACTAATCAGCTTTTCATACAAACATCATCCTGACAAATTACTCCCTTAGCGAATGAGGTGGCCACTCATACAGCTTTGAACTGGATCAGGTAGGGGGTATTGTCAGGGCTATTCAACTCGTTCCTTTGTAGCTGCTTGCTGTGCCGTAACCTACGCCAAACAAGGATGTTCACGGCGATAAAAATTAACACCGTTACACAAAAACCAGCTAGTAATATAGGGTGAAGAATCTCTTTGTAAGTCGGTGACAGGTGGTCCTTTTCGGTAAGTTTCATTAAGCGTTTCGCCACACTTCCTTTATAGGGGAGAGGAAGTGCGGGCGTTGTAGAGGTCCACGTGAAGTTCGCGAAGTAAGCTCGTTCTCTGATGATTGTCCGTAGGCCAGTCACCATGGAATTCGGGGAAGTCCCGATACAGCCATCTGCTGCGACGAAGATGTTGTTGAAGGATGTGGATCCGTCAGGGCATGATACATTGAAGCCGTCCTTGTCGTATCGTATCCACGAGCCATTATTTAGTCTGCAATTGAATTCTTTATTGTCAAAGGGATAAAGCTTATCCAGACAATTTTCACTTGTATGGGAGAGAGCACCGTCTAGCACTATACCTAACTCGCATGAATCCATCAAGTTTTTACGGAATTCAAATGAGTCAGCTGTACATATTTTTCTATCCATTGCGTCTGAACAGTGAGTTAATTGATTTAAGTCTTTAATGACCGTATATGTTTCCTTGTCTGGGGAAATCAATACGTGTCCTGTCAAACTGGATATTACTGGATTTGAGTGATTCGTCATGAAAGTCGGAAATGGTGATATCCTGTAAGATTGCCAGGCATCAGAAGAATCAAAGGGAATCGTAATCCTAATCTTGTTATTATCTACGTTTACTGTAATTAGGCTGTAATAAAATTCTAACCTATGTTCGTCTAACAAAGGAACATAGCCTAGTTTATCCCTAGTGTTCTCCAGAACTAATTTTAAGTAACGTATAGGCAACAAATGGGGCGACAATACACCTTTAGTTGCTAACGTGATAGCTTCTACATAATCCTTGGATTTCTCAATGAAATGTGCAATTCTGTTATGTATGTGATCTATCTTTGAATCATAATACGTTAATGTTGCTAACAAATCCTGTACTTCCATAATTTGAATGATATTATCTGAATGTTCATTTAACAAATCCATAATTTTATTGATTGAAGCTAACTGATCTCTTAGTTCTGACATAATCAATTCATCTTTATGAGTCAAGAACTCAATTTTCTTATTTTGATTACTAATTTTAAGACGATTGGAAAGTCCTAAACCTAAACTTGCAACAGACCCAAGGATGCTTAATGCAGCATAAATGAACGGATTCCGTCTTTCTTTTTGTTCGTGTCCTACAGTCCACATCAAAAGGTCATAAGCCAAAGATCCTGTCTCTCCAGTCTTATTTTTCAAGTCATCAGATAGCATCTCTGCAACTTTTAATGTTGATCCAAGCAAACTCTTAGTAGTCAAATGAAAATGTCTCCTATGCAACTCATCCAATGATGCAGAAAACCTTGAAATGGCGGTTCTTAAGCTAGTGACATCATTCTCTTGAAGAAAAATTGCTTGCATATGCACTTCGACAATTACGTTGGTTGATGTAATAAAAATGTCTTCTTGTCTTTCAACTATATTTCCATATTTAAAATATATATTCTTAGTCTTAGAACTCATCCCATACGAAAAAAATGTCTGAGCGAACAATATCACTCCCAACAACAAAAAATTCATCTTGGAAACCTGTAACGAGAAAAAATATATGTAATTACTCCTGTATTAAAAAGAAAACTTTTAGTCACAAAAATTAAAATTTTTCCTCACTTCTTTTTAATTTCTTATGTGAGACAATGGTACTATTCTCTCATCCGTGGGTTGGGCTACGTTTTGAATTCTAAACCTATTGGCCGTTAATGTTTCCAAAATGTTAAATGGGCCTTCAAACTTAGGTGTTAGTTTATAGTTGAGCCCTTTTCTGACATTGATTTGAATATAGATGTTATCACCCACGGTATATGTTTTAGTTGGTTTCGCTATTTTATCATGATTCCTTTTCATTATGATTTGTGATTCTTCTAAATTCTTTCGAAGGATATCATATCGACTTATACTTGCATTTATACATTCTTTTAAAGGATTTGATAGATTAGTTGTAGGCGTTAATACATGGAAAGGTGTTCTAACTGGGGTACCATACAATGCTTCATGCGGTGACATTTTAATTGATATATGATATGAATGATTCAGAGTACTCAGTGCCGCCGGTATTGCAATATCCCAGTTGGGGTCTGATCCCCCTAGTGTTACCCTCAATATATTTAATATCTTCCTATTTGCTCTTTCCACTAGCCCATTCGACTCTGGGTGATATATCATGGTATTGACCTTCTTTATGTTGAGGAATTCACACAATGAGGTAAGAAAATGATTATTAAATTCACCACCCGAGTCTGAGATTATCATGTGTGGAATTCCATGTTTACAAATGTAACACTCGTAAAACTTCCTAGCGCATTCAATCGCAGTTTTAGTTTTAAGCGCTATTAGTTCTGTATATCGAGTTAAAGCATCTATAATTACTAAGAGGTGCTTATTTCCTCTGTCTGACTCGTAAAATCCTGTTAACAAATCTAAATGTATTCTTTCAAAGGGTTGATTGGGAACAGGATAAGCTCCTAAGCCAACAGGTGTTTTCGTATGCCCTTTGTTTTCCTGACATGTGCGACAATTAGCTATGTGTCTTTTTATATCTGTAAGCATTGTATGCCAATAAAACAATGATTTGGCTTTCTGTGACATTAATGAGAAACCAGGGTGTCCATGTAATGGATTTGAATGCAACCAATTCAGGACAGTGGAAACAAGTGAGTTTGGTACTACTACCTGGTCGTTAGTTACATGTGGTGTATTGCGGGTTTTCCTTGTCACAGTCCTACACAAAATATTATCTTTGATTACATAATTCTGCTGCTTATACTTTATATATTCTTTTTCTTTATGATTGCCTTTCAAAGCATTTATAATTGTTTCTATTTTCTGATCTTTTCTTTGCTCAGTCTGTAACAATTCAGCACTCCAGCCTAAATCTTCTTGTTCAGATATTGTTTTTACAATAGGCATGGATGTTGATATATCTATTAATTCAGCTAAAGACTCCGTACAAGATGACACGGGGTTGCGTGATAATGCATCCGCAATGATATTTGCTTTCCCAGGTAAATACCCGATTCTTGCGCCAAAATCTTGAATGATTAAATGCCACCGAGTTCGTTTAGGGCTGTGATTGAAGCCTTTAAAGAACTCTGTTAGTGGTTTATGGTCAGTAAGAACCTTAACGGGATAACCGTAAATTATGAACTTAAAATGCACTAGCGAATTAACAATAGCTAGTCCTTCCTTGTCTATTACTGCATACTTACTTTCGGAAGTTCTCAATTTTCGAGAATAGAAAGCTATCGGGAAAAACTGTTTATCATATTGCTGAAGCAATACCCCTCCTACTCCTAAGTCTGAGGCGTCTGTTGCAATGAAGAATTCCTTACCGAAGTCAGGAAATTTTAAGATAGGAGAACTACACAGTTCATCTTTCAAAGTATTAAACGCCTGTTGATGTTGCTCAGACCATATGAAATCTACGCCCTTCTTCGTAAGATCAGTTAAAGGAGCGGCTATTATTGAATAGTTGCGTATAAAACGCCTGTAATACCACTACAACCCAGAAATTGCTGTATTCCCTTGACATTAGTAGGTATGGGAAAATTACGTATAGCCGACACCTTATCATGGACTACTTTAAGACCTTGGCTTGACACCATGAAACCCAAATATATTAATTCTGTTTTGAAAAACTCACACTTACTAATCTTTACCCTTAAGTTATGTTGTCTTAATCTCTGTAGTACTAGTTCTAACTTACGTAGATGTTCTTCTAAGGTGTTGGAAAAGATTACAAGATCATCCATATAGGCATGCAATATATCCCCTAACAAGTCTCCAAACACTATGTTAATCATTCTTGTAAATGTTATAGGAGCACAACGTAAACCAAAAGGCATCCGTAAAAATTCATAATGTCCCCTGGCTGTGCTGAAGGCTGTGTATGGGATACTATCTTCTTCTAATGATATCTGGTGAAAGCCTTTAAGTAAGTCCAAGCTGGTAAAATATTTATTCTGACCTAACAAAGACAAAATATCGTCAGTACATGGCACTGGGAATCGATCAGGGATCGTTTCCTCGTTTAGACGACGAAAGTCGACGCAGATACGCCATGTTCGATCTTTTTTCGGTACAACTATTAAAGGAAAATTATAAGGGCTATTTGATTTTCTAATGACTCCTTCCTCTAACATTTTACCTACTTCATCATTTATTTCATTCTGGAATTTCATAGGGAGTCTGTACGAGGGTACATATATAATTTTCTGTTTGTCTTTTAACCTTATTTGATGCTCGATCACATCTGTTTTTCCTAAGGATCCACATGTAGTGGAAAAGACATCTGTATATTTATTTAAAAGTTCAAAAATTTTCTGCTGAATTTCTTCGTCTTGAATGTCCTTACTGATTTTATTTTTAATAGATCGTAAAAGGGATTCATCCGCAACTGATTGAGAGTGATTGATTTCAGCAACGGTAAGAATACGATGTTTATAAACTTCTACATCCAAGATATGTTGATTTTTGTGAATTACTAAAGTGTTATTTAAATGATTACAGACTTCGATATTACATTGCTGATGTGAGCCTACTGTATAAATAGCTTGTGTGACAGACAATCCGTTAGTTTTCAAAGTATCGGAAAGGATTAATATTTCAGATCCCGGTAGTGTTTTCTTTATTTGCACTATTAAATTCGAAGGTATGTTTGGTTCGATATATTGCGTGCAAGATGATATTACGGGTGAACGAGAATTCTGCTGGGTCGCGTATATTATTTCTTTATTAGTGAGACAAGTTATTGGTTCTTCAACGTACGTTACGGTTACATTTGTCGTCTCCTTTTTATCCAAAACTGACTTTAAAGTATTAGAAGACTTATAGAATTTCCCTTTGATATACACGCCGTGCTTTGCAGGAGCTAAGATAATGTTTTGATTTCCCATAGATGGGTATCCTATAATTACAGCTGGATACATATTAATGTTTTTCACAACAACAAATGTATCGGCAAACGTGCGATTACCGACTCTGAACTGAACATGAGTTATGCCTATGACGTTTAATTCATTATTTCCTATACCTGAAAGTCTGATTCCTGATTTTTCAATCGGAAAGTTCGAAAACAACAAATGATGCGTCTTCAAATCCATAATATTACGTGGACTACCAGAGTCAAAAAATAACGTAAAGGATTTGTGTTCTAAATTTACAGCATATAAGGTTGGCCGTAACTCATTTTGGCTTATTATTGTATGAATACGTTGCAAATCTACGGGAGCATGCACTGTTTTACTTAATTCGGCCGTGTGTTTCATAGGAAAATCTATTGTCTCACAATTATCTGATAAAACATTAAATTGATTATTCAATACTATTGATGTTGACATAAATGACCTTGACCCAACATCACTCTCTTCCCCTCTAGAGTTAACTATGTGGTATTTGCTTTGCTCTGCACATTCTGAAAATTAGGCTGACTTTGCGAGGTCTGGTTTGACGGCCCAGGCTCAGCGATATTTGAAGAAGTGTTTGTTTGTTTCGGACTCTGAACTGCATTGACATTTTGTTGTTTCTTCTTATTGTTAAAATGAGGATTTTTCTTTTTATTTCCATATGGAACTGACTGTGGAATTGACTGTGTATTTCTAGGATATTGTTGTGTCTTACGCGCGTAACATTGACTATAAGAATGTGATCCTGTGTTGTGAACTGAACAAAATTTCGTTCTACAGTCTGCGCTTATGTGACCTTGACGTTTGCAGTTGTAACACGTCACTCCCGCTACTGGATTATTAATTACGTTCACTGTTTGTGGTTTTGTTTCATTCTTAGCAAAAACTTGAGTTAACACGGGATCGAGATCTGGACACTTGGACATGTGTTTCTTTATCTGTTTATAGACATCCAATTCCGTACTTGCAGGCATTAACTTCTTATCAAAGCACCGCACTAAAGCTTCAGGCAACATAAGTGTCATGCAAGTTAAATACATTAATCGTAAAAAATCTTTCACGGAGATATTATCGTTAGTAACCCAAGTGGAATTACCTAAAATGTCCTGATATTCGTTAAGCCTATCAGCTATGAGAGCTGCTCTCTCAACAACATTAAGCCGATTCATAGTGGCTTGATTAAGTGTATTTCGTAACGTTAACACTACATCCAAAGCTTCCTCACCCCCATAGATCGCGCGTAACCTAACTTTGAAATCATCCCAAGTAACTGCTTCCTGAAATGAAACACCTCTTAAATACGCACTCGCATCCCCCTTAGAAAAATCTATAAAACTTTTAGCTTCTTGTAATTGTACAAAAGGATCTACGATTTGTTTGGCATTTAAATGGGCATCAACGGATGAAATCCATGACTCCACATTTTGTGGCAAGAACCCGTTGACACGGCCTTGAAAAGGAAGGATTGCTGACCTGGCATTTACAAGCGTCACAATTGGAGGAGGATTAGCCTGGCCTACACCACTAGGTCCAGGGGTAGGGCTGACAGGAGGAGCCATGACTCCTGTATTCTTTTTTTTTCTATCTCTTTGACCCCTTTCAATCCTATCAAAATATCTATATGAGTACAGACGCCCACTGCGTAAACGCATATGTATAATAAAATTCCCCCAACAATGTTACTAATCCCAATACATTTCCCCCCAAGAGTTTATGAAAGAAAAAGGAATTAGCACAAAGAAAGAAAAATTCTAAATGAGAATTCGGAGTTTCTTATAACAAAGTTTAGGAATTCACTCACCCCAGTAATAATTGACTAACGACTTGTGATAACTACACTTCACTGCACAAACTGAAATGAATACAAAATCTCTGTACTTAGCTTATATATGAAGTCGACTCGTCGTCTCTCTCTCTCTCTCTCTCTCTTGATGTTTTGTTAGCGATGTCTCGTTCTAGTTTCTTGTTGAATGTAGTTCTTCCTGGATATGTTTTGCAATTGTTGAACGCCAGTCCTTGGGTTTCCTAGGATGTTGATTGAAGATTCAATTTGTATACTAACATATGTTGGTGTTAGCATTTCCGTTGGACTTAGTCAAAATTGTAGATTCTTGTAGATAGTTTTGAGTTCTTGAAGATCTTTATCAGGTATTACAGCTTTTATTTTGAAGTCTTGAAGATCATTCTCTGGTTTTACAGCTATTTATTTTGAAGTCTTGAAGATATTTCTCTAATTCTTAGAGTTTAATCGCTGTCTTAGAGTTTAACCGCTGTCTTTGAGTTTAATCGCTGCCACCATTTATTGGTGTGCTACTGTCTTAAGCACACATTTGAGTATGAGTTGTTTTCAGATGTATTTAAATGGTTTATTGAACACATCTTAGTGGTTTTTAAGTTTTATTGTGAATAACAACTGAGTTAAACATCTCCATCACTGGAGGAAGCTGTGTTGGTCCACATGACCAATTCTGGTGAAGTTTAGATATGAACTGAATAAATTACCGATATCACAAATATCGTATGCTTGCTTTTTCTTAACCAAGTGACGGAATCGGAAGACACCTGCATCCGGTGACGTCACAAACTTTCACACGAAGAGACAATGTGTTGACACTAAGAAAGAATGGCAACTTAGCATCTTACATCCTGCTTACAATTTGAGTGACCATAGCAAATCTCACGGTCAGCTCTTCCAACCAACATGACATATTACGTCATTTGTTTTAAACATGTAATATTACTATTCTAACTATTACACATAAACGACACGGCACTTGCGCAAGGCCAGGACACTTCCACTTCGTGGGGAACGACCTCTCCCCCTCTGGTCCATCAGTCGGCATATAACTGTTGACTCGGCCGCCGCAGGGGAATCGCCGTCGCCTGGACCCTCCTCATTTAACTGTTGTCTTCGCCTTTTCCCTTTTCCTACAGGAAACGTGGTTTACTGAGCGAAGGGAGTGCGGCCTCTCAGAGATTGACTACGGTCTTTCTCTTCTCAAGGTCGTTCACCTTTCAACAACAGTGTATTAATGGGGAGAGCACCTTTCCCGTTCTCTGGTTAGGTTGCGCTTCCGATTGTTTGTCTCAATTATTTTAGTGTAATTATAATTGTAATTCCAACTTTTCAGCTTTTTCTCCATGGGGAACACTACCCTTCGGAGGATCAATGGTTCTCACTACTAGTGAGTATTCTTAGCTGATTTAAATAATTTTAATTTTAATTTTTTTATTACAGTTACTCCGCTGCCCCTTCTCCCGTGGATGTCGACTAGGAAAGGGAGGGCGCAATACTTATTTTTAAATATTTAACTTAGCCGGTGAATATATAATAGCTGCTGCTCAGCGGCTCGACAGAAAACACACTCAAAAACTCGCGAGCGATCGCTATGAAGGTTGCGGGTGTGCCCACCAGCGCCAACTATCGGCCAGATACCACTCTTGCATGTAAACAAACCCTTCAATTCTTCTCTGTCGACCTTGACGACAAGACGTATCAATACTCGCTGTATAACCTGGAGTTTTCTCAACATACTTGGTGAAGTACTTCATTTTGGTTTGAGCTTTCGCAGTGCAGGTGTTTTTCCTCAACTTAAACTCTTGAACTCTTTATTGGACAGATTTAATTGTTGATGACTTGGATTGTTTTTTGGACTTTCTTTGACTAATTCAAAATGGCTGACGCTTCACAAGTCCCTAGATTTCGTAAGTGTAATGCTAGGGACTGTAATAGGCGTCTTCCAAAGGCCTCTCTCGATCCACATACTGTGTGTTCCAATTGTCGGGGTAAAACCTGTCAATTGGGAGATCGGTGTGAGGAATGCGTGGGCCTTTCGGAATTCGATTGGCTCGAATACGATAAGTATGCACGTAGGCTAGAGAGAGATAGGGTAAGGAGGAGTTCCTCTAGGTCAGTAGATTTTTCCTCTCCACATGCCCCTGACCCTAATCCTTCCCCTGTAGTGGTTGTACCTAACCCCCCTTCTGGCACTCAGGAACCATCTATGCAAGACATGTTACGTGCTATTCATGCCTTGGGTGAAAGAGTTGAAGCGTTAGCAACTGATCGTAATCAACTCATGGCTGACGTTAAAGAGCTTAAGTGTCAGAGTGCCACAGCGGAAAATAGTGGGAAAGTGATTAGTGCGCAAAGTGTTGTGAACAGTGTTGCGACCGAGGGTTCGTCTGTTCGTGCCTGTCGTTCACCTAGTCCGAGACCTCTTGCAAGCTCCCAAGCCCAGGGGAGAAGTAATGTCGTACGACTTATGGGTTCGAGAGGCCTTGATCAGCGAGCAGACGTTCCCTCTATGGTATCAGGCGTATCTCACCAAGATCGCCCCTACCATAAGACGAGAGAGCCCATTTTCTCCTCGTCATCCGAAGGCTTTTCGCATAAGAAACCGTGGAGCAAGGTTTCTAGGCCCCTTAAGCGAAAGTCGGTCCCTTCAGGACAGGTCCAGCGTCCTGGATGTAGTCATTGGGACAGTTCTGACCCGTTGCAGTCATCGGATGACTGCTCGCCGCCTAAGCAGCAACGTTACACAGGCTCAGAGAGTCTTGGTGTAGGCAAGGTTGTGCCGTCTCAGACGTTAACCCCGTCGTTTACCGCACCCATTCCCGTGGACCCTAAATGGGTTATACTGCAGGACATGCAGACTAAGCTCGCCTCCCTTATGGAAGACTATTCTGCCGATAAGGTTCACGTTGAGCCTAGCCGTTTATCTCATCGAGATCCTGGCCATCAGCCGCCCAAACGAACCTTTGTGCGTCCTGTTGACGTTGGCGTAGCTAAGTCACGTCAGTCACGATATGTAGAGCCTCACTCGATGCGGTCACGTGTTGATTTTCAGCCGCATTTGGACGTTAGGCCACTTCCTAATGCTCCTGTTGACGTTCAGGACATTCGCCAACCAGCGGAGTTGACTTGTTTTGACGCTGAGCGTCAACCACCGCAGTCTAGAGTTGTTTTGACTGCTCAGACTAGGCAGTCAAAACAGTCTCGAGTGGACGCTGAGCGTCAACCACCGCAGTCTAGAGTTGTTTTGACTGCTCAGACTAGGCAGTCAAAACAGTCTCGAGTGGACGCTGAGCGTCAACCACCGCAGTCTAGAGTTGTTTTGACTGCTCAGACTAGGCAGTCAAAACAGTCTCGAGTGGACGCCGAGCGTCCTCCCGCACCTGTTGTTGTTGACAGTTCACAGACTGTTAAGCAGTTACATGACGTTGCGTCCTGGTCCGCTACTAATGCACCAGTGCGTGTGGACGCTGCGTGTCAAGCATTGCCAACCCCTTTGCTTGTTTCTCAGCAGTTGTCAGATGAGGATCCTTCAGATGAGGACGTTGCTGACCCTCAGCATGATGATCATCCTTCGGATGTAGACGAACCCAGAACAGTTCCTCCATCAATGGACTTTAAGAAAGTCATGTTAATTTTTAAGGAGTTGTTTCCCGATCACTTCGTCGCTGTTGCTCCTCGTTCGCCGCCGTCTGAGTTTGTTCTAGGCGTACCTGCTAACATGCCAGCCTTTACAAAACTTGTGCTCTCTCGCTCTTCCAAGAGAGCTTTACGGCTTTTAGGCGACTGGTTGGAAACCAAGAGGAGTTTGGGGAAGACGGCCTTTGCCTTCCCTCCGTCTAAACTCTCGTCTAGATCGAGCGTCTGGTATGCCACGGGAGAAGTTCTCGGCTTGGGAGTCCCTGCCTCTGCCCAGGGTGACTTCTCAAGCCTTGTAGACTCTCCCCGCCGCCTAGCCATGAGACGCTCGAAGATTAGTTGGTCCTCCTCGGACCTTGACCATCTGCTGAAAGGCATTTACAGAGCCTTTGAAGTTTTCAACTTCCTTGACTGGTGTTTGGGAGCCTTAAGTAGGAAAATCTCATCGGCTGATAGAGATGTCTCCTTACTGATTATGTCCTGTATGGATAAAGCCATCCGCGATGGTTCCAATGAGCTCTCCTCCTCTTTTACGTCGGGAGTCTTAAAGAAGCGAGAGTCCCTTTGCTCTTTTCTGTCGGCAGGAGTTACTCCCTGTCAGAGATCTGAACTGCTCTTTGCTCCCTTATCAAAGTTTTTGTTCCCGCAACAATTGGTTAAGGACATAGCTTCTTCACTCGTGCAGAAGGACACCCATGACTTGGTGGCGTCCTCCGCTCGCAAAGGGACTCCTTCGACATCCTTTTCTGCTAGACCTAGGATAGACACTCCGGCGTCCAGATTTATTCCGCCCTTTCGTGGCAGAGCTCCCAGCAGGGGAAGTACTCGTGCCGAGGGAAAGAGAGGAAAGAAGAGAGGAGCCAAGTCCTCACGTGGCAGAGTCTGACTGCCCGCAGCCTCAGACAGCAGTAGGAGCCAGACTGAAGAACTTCTGGCAGGCCTGGGAGAAGAGGGGCGCAGACCAACAATCTGTGAGGTTGCTCAGAGAGGGGTACAAAATTCCATTTGTACGCAAACCTCCTCTAGCGACTTCCCCCATCGACCTCTCTCCCAGGTACCGAGAGGAGTCAAAGAGACAAGCCCTGAACCTAGAAGTGTCTCTTTTGCTAGAGAAGGGAGCGGTGGTGAAAGTCTCGGACCTTCAATCACCGGGGTTTTACAACCGTCTCTTCCTAGTACCGAAGAAGACAGGAGGTTGGAGACCGGTGCTAGACGTCAGTGCACTCAACGTCTTTGTTACGAAGACAAAGTTCACCATGGAGACCACGAAATCAGTCTTAGCAGCGGTCAGAAAGGTAGACTGGATGGTCTCTCTCGACCTAAGAGACGCATACTTCCACATCCCCATACACCCAGATTCCCAACCGTTTCTGAGGTTTGTTTTCAACAATGTGGTATACCAGTTTCGGGCCCTGTGCTTTGGCCTAAGTCCTGCTCCTCTCGTGTTTACGAGGCTTATGAGGAATGTAGCAAAATTCCTCCATTTATCGGGTATCCGAGCCTCCCTGTACTTGGACGACTGGCTTCTCAGAGCCTCGTCCAGTCATCGCTGTCTGCAGGATCTTCATTGGACATTGGATCTGACCAAGGAATTGGGACTTTTGGTCAACCTAGAAAAGTCCCAGCGGATTCCATCCCAAACTATACTGTATTTAGGGATGGAGATTCGCAGTCCAGTTTTTCGGGCTTTTCCGTCTGCCCCCCGAATAGAGCAAGCCCTGCTCAAAGTCCAACTGATGTTGAAGAGAGAACGATGCTCAGTCAGGAATTGGATGAGTCTAGTAGGAACTCTATCATCCCTGGAGCAGTTTGTCTCGCTAGGAAGGCTACACCTTCGACCTCTCCAGTTCCATCTAGCCTTTCACTGGAAAAAGGACAAGACGTTAGAGACGGTCTCAATCCCGATCTCCGAACCAGTAAAGGCATGCCTGAATTGGTGGAACGACAATATCAGTCTGAGAGAGGGACTTTCCCTAGCAGTTCAGAACCCAAACCACGTACTATTCTCAGACGCGTCGGATTTGGGTTGGGGTGCGACCCTGGACGGTCGGGAATGCTCAGGTCTGTGGACCTCAAGTCAGAGGAGCATGCACATCAACGGCAAGGAGCTTTTGGCAGTCCACCTGGCCTTGATGAACTTCGAGAGTCTCCTTCGAAACAAAGTGGTAGAGATCAACTCCGACAATACCACAGCCTTGGCATACATTTCCAAGCAAGGAGGCTCCCACTCCCTGACGCTGTACGAGATCGCAAGGGACCTGCTCATTTGGTCAAGAGATCGAGGCATCTCCCTGTTAACGAGGTTTATCCAGGGCAACTTGAACGTCTTAGCAGACTGCCTCAGTCGGAGGGGTCAGGTAATTCCTACGGAATGGACCCTCCACAAGGACGTGTGCAAGAGTCTTTGGGCGACTTGGGGTCAACCCACCATAGACCTCTTTGCAACCTCGATGACCAAGAGACTTCCAATCTATTGCTCTCCAGTCCCAGACCCAGCAGCAATACACATAGACGAATTTCTTCTAGATTGGTCTCATCTGGACCTATATGCATTCCCACCATTCAAGATTGTCAACAAGGTACTGCAGAAGTTCGCCTCTCAAGAAGGGACAAGGTTGACGTTAGTTGCTCCCCTCTGGCCCGCGAGAGAATGGTTCACCGAGGTACTTCGATGGCTGGTAGACTTTCCAAGGAGTCTTCCTCTAAGAGTAGATCTGTTACGTCAGCCCCACGTAAAGAATGTACACTAAAGCCTCCCTGCTCTTCGTCTGACTGCCTTCAGACTATCGAAAGACTCTCTAGAGCTCGAGGCTTTTCGAAGGAGGCAGCCAGTGCGATTGCAAGAGCGAGGAGAGCTTCTACCATTAGAGTATACCAGTCGAAGTGGGAAGTCTTCCGAGACTGGTGCAAGTCAGCATCTGTATCCTCGTCCAGTACCTCTGTAGCCCAGATCGCTGATTTTCTCTTACACCTGAGAAAAGTTCGCTCCCTTTCAGCTACCACGATCAAGGGCTACAGGAGCATGTTGGCTTCGGTCTTTCGGCATAGAGGCTTAGATCTTTCCAACAATAAAGACCTACAAGATCTCCTTAAGTCTTTTGAAACCTCTAAGGAACGTTGTTTGGCAACTCCTGGATGGAACTTAGACGTGGTCCTAAGGTTCCTCATGTCAGACAGGTTTGAGCCATTACATTCAGCCTCCCTGAAGGATCTCACTCTCAAGACACTTTTCCTAGTGTGCTTGGCCTCGGCTAAAAGAGTCAGTGAACTGCATGCCTTCAGTAAGAACATCGGCTTTTCTACAGAAAAAGCCACTTGTTCTCTTCAACTTGGTTTCCTGGCCAAAAATGAACTGCCTTCTCGTCCTTGGCCTAAATCTTTTGATATTCCTTGTTTATCAGAGATCGTAGGCAACGAACTGGAAAGAGTGCTATGTCCTGTTAGAGCTCTTAAGTTCTATTTAGCTCGTACTAAGTCATTACGAGGTAAATCTGAGGCATTATGGTGCTCAGTCAAGAAACCATCATTGCCTATGTCAAAGAATGCTTTGTCATATTTTATCAGATTTTTAATACGAGAAGCTCATTCCCACTTGAATGAGGAAGACCGATCTTTGCTTAAGGTTAAGACGCACGAAATTAGAGCTATAGCAACCTCCGTGGCCTTCAAGCAAAATAGATCTCTGCAAAGTATCATGGACGCGACTTTTTGGAGAAGCAAGTCAGTGTTCGCGTCATTTTACTTGAAAGATGTCCAGACTCTTTACGAGGACTGCTACACACTGGGTCCATTCGTTGCAGCGAGTGCAGTAGTGGGTGAGGGTTCTACCACTACACTTCCCTAATTCCAATATCCTTTTTAATCTGTCTCTTGAAATGTTTTTAATATTGTTTTTTATGGGTTGTACGGAAGGCTAAGAAGCCTTTCGCATCCTGGTTGATTTGGCGGGTGGTCAAAGTCATTTCTTGAGAGCGCCCAGATTAGGGGTTTGATGAGGTCCTGTTAGTATGGGTTGCAACCCTTCATACTTCAGCTCCTGGGAGTCCTTCAGCATCCTAAGAGGATCGCTGGGCTTCGTGAGGAAGACAGACTTACAAGGCAGAGTAATCGTCTAAGTCAACTTCCTTACCAGGTACCTATATATTCTGGTTTTGTTATATTGATAACTGTCAAAAACTCTTAGCATATACGCTGTAAACTTAATTAACTCTGGTCTCTACCCACCGCCTTGGGTGTGAATCAGCTATTATATATTCACCGGCTAAGTTAAATATTTAAAAATGATATTTTAATTATAAAATAAATTTTTGAATATACTTACCCGGTGAATATATAAATTAAAGGCCCTCCCTTCCTCCCCAATAGAGACGCAGCGGGACGAGAAGAATTGAAGGGTTTGTTTACATGCAAGAGTGGTATCTGGCCGATAGTTGGCGCTGGTGGGCACACCCGCAACCTTCATAGCGATCGCTCGCGAGTTTTTGAGTGTGTTTTCTGTCGAGCCGCTGAGCAGCAGCTATTATATATTCACCGGGTAAGTATATTCAAAAATTTATTTTATAATTAAAATATTTTTATGTAGTTCCCTCGGTGATCCTCTTCGGAGTTCCTCCCTAGGGAATTTTCTGTTATATAATTTATTTTATTTTTCCTCAGTTAGCTATGCAGTTTTCTTCGTTCGACTAAGAGTGCTGATGAAGCAGAGCTGTTCTGTTCATGCCTGGGGAATGTGGTGTCACTGCCGTCCCTCAGAGGATGTCGTCATGGGCATCATCCCTTCTCTTAGAAGTACGCCGTGACAACATGACCAGCACTTCAGATCATCTTAGAACGCTAACCAGGATGTTCGCCTCCAGGGCTTGGACAACTTTCCCTTCCAAGGGAAAGCTTCCTCCACAGGTGTGAGGTTGTTTCTCCTTTCCTAGGGAGAACTTTCTACATCTTCATAAATTCATTGTCGCTGACTGCTGTTGCTGCCTTCCGTAGACTACTCTCCCCCCTTGCTGAGTCTCTCTTCCTTCAATGGCGGAGCATAGTCTTAGGCAAATCTCTCCTACGAAGTGTTCACCTCTCTCGTTCGGGAGAGGGGCCACTCATAGACTCCTCTTCAGAGGATCGCTACTGTTGAAGCTCAGCTTGCTGATCCACCAGCCCTCATTGTCGTCATCCCTTCTCTCAAAAGTACGCCCGTGGCAACACATGATCAGCACTTCATCTTCGAGGAAGGTTATTTCCCCCTTCCGAGGGAGAACTCCCTGCATCATAATCACTTCACAGACTCCAACTGCTGTTGCTGTCTTCACCTAGATCACACTCCCCTCCCCCTTGCTGAGTCTCTCTTCCTTCAGGGGCGGAGCATAGTCTTAGGCAAGTCTCTCCTGAAGTGATCACCTCTCTCACGAGAGGGGCCACTTATAGAGACTCCTCTTCGGAGGATCGCTACTGCTAAGGTTAGCTTGCTGGCCCACCGGCCCTCATGGGCGTCATCAGTTCCTGATCGTACTACCAGCAGACCTACTGGCGCAACCTTGCGCTGCAGCTTAGTCCATGGACTTCGGTCCTGGACTCTTCTATGGACCTTTCACTGTCGCCTTCGTTGGATGTTCACCCTTCCAAAGGGCACATCCCAGTTCCTGATCGTCCTGCCAGCTGACCTGCCGACCTACCAGCGCAACCTTACGCTGCAGTTAGTCCTTGGACTTCGGTCCTGGACTCTTCCGTGGACCTTTCACGGTCGCCATCAATGGATGTTTACCCTTCCAAAGGGCTCATCCCAATTTCTGGTTGTCCTGCCAGCTGATCTGCCGACCTACCAGCGCTACCTTACGCTACAGTTAGTCCTTGGACTCTTCTTTGGATCGTTCCTGCACCTGCGCGCCAGTGTTTTCCTACGCGCCCCCGCTCATGCGCTCCATTGCTTCTGCGCGCGCGCGCGCTGGCGCCAACAGTCTTCTGCCTGCGCGCCAGTAGTCTTCCACGCTTGTCCGTCAGCAGTCTTTAGCGCGCGAGCGCCAGCAATCTTCTGCGCTCGTGCGTCAGCAGTCTTTAGCGCGCCAGCCCTCTTATGTGCGCGTGCCCATGCACCCACCCTTGTGCAACCAGTCACGCGCTTCTGCACATTCTAGGGAGACTGCACAAAACCCTACACAGTGCCTTACTGTGCGCCAGCACTAGCCTGCGCTCTCGTTTCCAGCACCCTCCTGCTCACTTGCGCTCGCCAATGCGCCAACTCTTCACAAAAAGCCAGCGCTTGCCTGTTCGCCAGCGCTCTTCCGTGCTCTCCTGCCCTCTCAGACCAGCGCTCTCCTGCGCAGTTGCAGTCTCAGATCCAATGCGCTAGCTCTTGCCAAAGAGCCAGTGCTCGCAGATCCAATGCTCGCCAATGCGCCAGCTCTTGCTAAAGAGCCAGCGCTCTTCTGCACATTCACCGAGAACTGCGCTTCAGCAGAAACTGAGCACCAGCATCATCCTGTGTGCCATCGTTCCAGTACTCAACTACACACTCGCGCAATAGACAAAAAAGAATAAAACATTTTGGACAGGTCACTATTGCCCCATTCCTCTCCCCGAAAACGCATAACATGGCTCCCGGGAAAAGAGGAAAGAGGCTTCACAGAAGGATTCAAGATCCCGAAGATTCCATCTTCCAATGGGAATCAAAACGGGGAATCCTTAGTCCGTGTCTCTTCTGAAGTTTTTTTTTTCTTGACAGACCACTGTCAGCAAACAAGAAAGCATCAACAGACTGATCTCTAGATCACTGTTTGCTGATGGCTAGTTCACGGTTTGCTGATCGCTAGCTCGCCGATCGCCAATTGCTAGCTCAGCTCTGATCATTGACCTCTAGTCCCTCTAATGACTAATGACCTCCAGTTGCTAGCGTGCCAATCACCAATTGCTAGTCAATAACCAGTCATCAGCTTGCTGATCACTAGATCACTGGTGGGCAGCTCATCTTTCTTCGATCATCGAACTCAGCTCGCTGATCTCTGACCAGCCCATCGTCAGTTTGCTGATCTCTGACCAACCAGGAGGGACCATAGTCAGCTTGCGGATCTCTGACCAACGAGGAGGGACCATAGTAGTCAGCTTGCTGATCTTTAGCTCACCGATCACTGGTTCGTGATCGATCGCTGATCATCAATGGGTTACTATCACCAACTGACTATCATTAAACCATTCTGCTGTCTCTCAGGGCTCTCAAAGCAGATTACCAACTCATTTATCGCCAACCTACCTTGGCTGACTGACCAGACAGCCTTCATCTGCCTGTCAGTTACCATCCTCGGTTCATAGACCGCCGATTCACCGATCATCGGCAATTCGACTGCAGTTTGTGACTCGCACTTACTAGTCAACCTCTGCCTGTAGTTCCCTAGATCAGAAGGTATACAACACACTTCTCGCTACTGGCCATTCGCCATCGCACTAAAGTGATCAGCAAACGATCGACAACCCTCATTAGCAGCTTGTCGACAGGGGACTACTTGCGAGCACTCTCCAACTGCATAGTAACCATGATACCCGACCGTTAACTATTTATTAATATTCGCCGGACTGATTCTATTCTAAGGAATAGCATCAATCCCATCAGGGCGCATGGTAGGGTTAAGCATTGCTTTCCTTCTGTCAGTTAAAGGAAATCTCTCTCAGGGAAGAATCCTTACACAGGGTATTGCATCCTATCTTTTATGCCACGAGTCAAGACCCCAGCGTCTACAATCTCCCATGCGAAAGGATCTGCAAGGAGCTGTCCCTTTGGGTTGATGTCCACACCATGTTGGAGTTTGGACAAGGGCTAAGACCTCAGGTCTTCATTTGCCTACTGGACCTAAAGGACTCATACTTCCAGGCCCAAACCATCCATCTAGGAAGGTTGGAAGATTCAGTCTAGACAAACAAGAAACACCAGTTCAGGGCACTGTGCTTCTGTCTCTCCACTACACCCATCCTGGTCTCACAGGATCGGCTTCTGTCTCCTCCGTTTCGGGACGACTGACTGACCTTAGCAGACTCAGTGGTAACCTTGCATTAGCACCGGAACTTCTGAAGTCTTTTTATCAAGATCCAGTGATCAAGGTAAACCTCTGGAAGTCTTCCCTACTTCCCTCCCAGAAGACTGGTGTATCTGGGAATGATTCTAGACAACAATCTCAACAAAACTTTCTCCAAAAGAGAACTCCCATCCCAGAGTGACTTGAGTCCGATTGGAATCAGGCCCTTGATCCCCTAGACATTCTAACCCCCATGGGACCAGAAGTTTGGACGAACCTCAAGGGATGGGTGTCAGTCGAGAATCTACAGAGTGGTATAACCTTCTCATCATTCCCCACCCCTTAGGATTTGATGCTGTGCTTAGAACACATCAAAAGAAGAGAGGAGGGACCATAGTGCTGCACCACACGACCTCAGCCCTCTGGACAGAGTCCGTTAGGAGATGAAGGCCAACTTTCCGGTCCTTCAGCAGCCTCATCGGTTCCTAACAGACCGCTCAGTGATGTGATGGGCGACAATACCACACACCACATAAAGGCTCACATCGACAAGAAGGAAGGAACTTGCTCGCAGCCTCTTCCCATCTAAAAGTATAAACACTAAGATGGGCCAAAGTCCGTTCGGTGCCACTATCAGCCCGCTTCACTCCAGACTAGAGGAATGTGCTCGCCGACAATCTGTGCACAGCATCTCAGATAAGGTATACCAAATGGTCTTTGGATCACCTTGTAGCCGACAAAGTCCCGACTTTACGGGGTCCTCCAACTAGGGACCTGTTCGCAACACCCCTGAACCTCAGGCTGCCGTTGCTTCCCAGCCCTAGACCCAAAGCCTTTTATGGCAAAAAACAGGCCAACAACGGTGGGTACAACAATGATGTTTACGTCTCGTCCCTGTTTTGTCGGGTGAAGGGTACTCAAGAAGGCTAGAACATCAGTCAGCCTCTCAAGGATTCTCATAGCTCTGCTATAGCATTACGCAGAACAGTTTCCAAACCCTCTGCAGCTCCTGATAGAGTCTCCAAGGGAACCCTCTCCACATCACAGACAACTCACTTCGACATATACCACAAGCTATAGCTTGGCTGTGATTGTACGCCTGGAGACTACCGAGTACCTCTTCTCCCACAGAGGCTTTTCGCAGTAAGTTGCAAAAAGGTTGTCTAGATACTGTATCAGGAATTCCTCAGCATCAGTCTACCAGGTAGTATAATATCTTTTGTGGTTGGTGTCATGGGAAAGTGTCTCTCTCCACTCGATACCTTTATTCCAGCAATAGTGGAATCCTCGAGTATATGCAAGAGGAAAAGACCCCCTTTTCAGGTTCAACAGGTAAAGACGATCACTCAACCTTGATCTTTCACCTTCAAACTGAAAGGAAGGGACATCCTCTCATCGCTAGACCTTTCCTAACTCATACGGACTTACAACTTGCCTTTCTTCAGTCGGAATTGAGACCTTCCTCTCGGAACATGGTTCAAATTCTCCGGTCTCTTCACGTGGTTTAAGAAGACACTGTTCCTACACACTCTGACAGCAGCCATACGAGTCAAGGAACTTCATGGTCTCTCTTTCGACATCGCCCATTAATGAGAAGGGCGAAAGGCAATGTTCAGTTTCGTCCCCGAGTATGTCACCAGACACAGTCTCCAGAGGTGACGGATCCTACACAAGTCTCCACTCGGTAACGGACGATCCAGATCATCCGTTACTGTACCCAGGGTTTAGGTATGAGACTCTACCTTAAGAGAATGGCAACAGCCCACCCGGGTCCTTTCTCTTGTCATCAGCACTGGGAGAGACTAAAGGAGGATCACCAAAACATCATCTCAACCCCTGGCCCTTTTAAGCAGATTACTCTGTGACGTAGGTTTTACAAGAAAGGATGTGAATGCTCCAGGTGATTTTCACAACCTTTCTCCTGCAAGACGTGACCCACAGGAACTCCATGCGATCTCTATCAGTCTGGTGGTGGCTGCACAACAGCTGGACAAGTAGCAGAAAGTTGAGGGCACTGTTACCCAGTTTTAGTAGTGCGTGAATGAAAAGATTTGACTGGCTCTTATTGTTTTCTTCATCCTATCCTCTCGTGGGGAAAGCAGCATCCTGGGTTCTCTGCATAAGCTGACCTCAAACCACTGCAGGTGAACCATACTCCCTTGTGTACCTAGTATTAAGCTAATACTGTTGCGTCCCCATACTCTGGCGAGGTGGTATTATGAAAGTCTTGGTTACATCAGTTTTATCCTACAATAGACAGTCACACTTCTACATACCTCAACACACAGCTTTCATAGGCCGCGGACCTTGCGTAGCAAGGTTTTAGCGAGGGCAGGGACTCCTTATTTTTGAGTACTGATATACTCAGATAAGGAGCCCGTAGGTAAAGCCAAAAGCCAGATTGGCAAGGATGTCCACCCTTCCTAATGGGTGAGTTACCCCTAATAGATAGCGTGGTTTGTATTCCAGTTACGGAACAAATGACACATTCGTAGATAATTTGTATTTTTCCTAACTATACAAACCTTAGCTATTTATACAAACTTGCCCGCCAGCCCTATCCCCCTTGAAGTCCTACCTCCAAGCAAAGTGAGCTAAATCACAGGTGTGTGAGGGGGAATGGTAGCAAGCTACCCCCCGTATCCCCCGCTAGCTACCGTTGTGGGTAGTTAACCCCCGCTAAATTTTAATGGCTCGTCATTTCAGCTGCGCCGAAAGTATAACACCTAATAAATAGCTAAGGTTTGTATAGTTAGAAAAAATACAAATTATTATGAATTTGTCATATTTTACCCAGTACTAACATTTCCATTGTTAGTTGTGAAAAGAAATCAATTGTGTATTTTGTATGTCAATATGTCATTGCTGCTTTGTCCAATGTATAATTTAGACTCTTGTATTAGGTTGCATGTTTTATTTAAGTAAGTATTAGCCATCATTCATTGTGCTATACATTTTACCAATGTAACTTGGTGGACACTCAAAACTAGAGGGCTAGTAGTGGGTTTGTGTGACAAGCTCTCCTATCTTTTACTTTGGGAACTACTCTTTCACTAAATAATCACCAGAGTCTGACAACTAGAAACTGTCATTCTACGTTTATCGGGTTCTGGGTTGACATCTCATTTGCCAGTGCTATTTTCATTAGAGAATCTTTTCATCATGTTTAGGGCTTTACAAGCAGATTATGGGTCTGCACCCAAATTTCTCCTATAATAAGATTGTGTGCAGTTTGAAATAAGTCTTGTATGTACAGATCTAAGCTTGTCTTGCATAAAATATGCTTTGCCTGTTAAGGAAAAGATTTTATGAGTACAGTACTGTACTGTATATATTTTTCAAGTATAGGCATTTTCCAGATATAACAGTATTTGATATATTGAACATAGGTTTAAAAAGAGACAAGAATGAATGAAGAGATCACAGCATGCTTCACTGGCAAAACCAAGTAGGTAGCCTTAGTCTTGAATCTATTTGCCAGATTACATGAAGAGGGAAACTTTTGTCTGTCCGGAACCTGATTATCTAGAGAGTCAAGTTCTGTACTGTCGACCAAAAGACAATTTTTCTTGAATTGAGAATGGAGTGTATAGTAAATTTTAATACCACAAATATGGGTTGAATTATAAGTATTGAGTTTATATGAAAAGGTTATTTATAAAATTGGATTTTATGTATTTATAGCCCTCAGTACTTTATATGTATTATTTTTTTAACATAATACTACTTGTGTCCATCAGGGTGTAGAAAATACTGTCAACAGTGTATTCACAGCAGCAGGGATTGAAACAAAAGTTGTGTATCGCTTTGACTATTCAGATCCAAATATAGAATGGGCTGATGCAATTGTTACGACTGGAGGTGATGGAACTTTTCTATTAGCAGCTTCAAGAGTACTAGATAGGAACAAACCTCTCATTGGTTTCAATTCTGATCCTATGAGATCAAAAGGAAAGTTGTGTCTTCCGCAGAAATACTCAGTAGATGTCAGAGAAGCCATTGACAAGTTACTCAAGGTATGATAACTTTTACTAACAAAATCTTTTTATTTGTTCTTATGCAAATGCTAACCTTATGTCTTTTGAATAGGAGATGAATTATGTTTATATTATATTTATAAAGTATGTAGCTATTTGTGTTAGAAAATTATGTATTAATTCTATTATTGATGACAATTGTTGCTTTAACTTTAGATCAGAGTTTAGAATTTTGTAATTATCTTCTGATTCAGGGTACTTAGTAGTTGTTTTTAGGCAGGGTGGGTATACATCTAAAAGCACATAGGCCCTGTAATAATGATAGTGTACATTGTAGTATCATCAGTGAACAAACTTTCAATATGATTATGATCCCTATCAAGTCGATTGTACTGTACTTTTTATTTTCCATATTGATTTTCCTCTTATCCAATTGATTTTTACTTCCTGCATTACTATAATGATTTTTTTTCTGGATTTTGTGTTATTCAAAAGTCACAGTTGTGATGGGTTTTTTTATGTATTAACTCTAACTTGTTTATTGGCATTACCTGTGTAGTGCCATAGCCTCTGTATTGGGGTAGAGTTGTCTTGCTTGAAGGTACTGAAAGAACTATTTTAATGCTGTTCATGTTTTTAAAATATTTCACTTTAATTGTTCATTACTTTTCTTATTTATTTATTTCCTTTCCTCACTGGGCTATTTTTCCCTGTTGAAGCCCTTGAGCTTATAGCATCCTGCTTTTCCATTCAGTTCAGGGTTGTAGCTTAGATAGTTGTAATAATAATAATGCTAGCCTATGTTCTTTCTTTCTTATTTCATCTGTACACGCTCCTATAGGTGCTTGAATGTCTTCACAAATCAATATTGTTATTTACTGATTTGCTGAAATAAGTAATTTTTGTGTTCTAATTTTAAATCCCCTTGCTATTTTCATCAAATATTCAAACTTTGTGTAAGGAGATACAGTAGCTAAACCTTTTGGTTGTTGATTATAAAGGACTCAATTTTGATTCTTTAATGTTAATTCCATGATCCTTTGATACATTTTAGTTTTATTTCTTTTAAGGGAAAATTTCGTTGGACATTCAGAAGTAGAATTCGGGTGACGTTGATCGGAGAAAACATTTACAAACCTCCTGTGGAGCTTCATGATCAACAGTTGTTACATCCAGAATACAGGTAATGTGAGTTTCTGATTATGTTTCATTGAGAAATACTTTACAGCTATGTGTATTGTACAATTCTCCATTCTTACATTGGTAAGGAGTGCAGCTTGGCCCAATTACAAGTTATTAAGGGGTTACTTCAAACTCTATACTGTGTACTTTTTTTTGTCTCAACCGATTGTTTTTTCATTCAAAAAATTTTGAAAAAAAAAATTGTTAACCAAAAATTTAAAAGAGAAAATTTTAATATAATTTTAATTTTTTCATAAAGATTTATCAATGTATAGAAGATATATTTCATATGGAAGCTTTTTGATTTAAAAACAAATGCCTTTCCAGAATGTAGGCAATAAAATTTCCTATGTTTTCATGTTTGATTGACAAAAATCTGTCAATATTAAAAAAGAAAAAAGTACTGTAGATGCAAATTTTCTCTGAAAATTTAAATGTTTTGAGAATATTGGCTTCAAATTTTTTTGTAGAGAGTGATTGAATTGACTTTATTCTCTCTCTCTCTCTCTCTCTCTCTCTCTCTCTCTCTCTCTCTCTCTCTCTCTCTCTCTCTCTCTCTCTCTCTCTCTCTATAATATATATATATATATATATATATGTGTGTGTGTGTGTGTGTGTATATGTATGTATGTGTATATATATATATATATATATATATATATATATATATATATATATATAGGGTAGATTACAAGGGAACTGAACACATTGCCAAACAAAACATGATGCAACTGATTGAGTTTAGTTGAAACTCCATTTACTGCAATAAGTTTAAGTGAACCATAGTAGCGAATGGAGGAGAAATACAATTCAGTATACCCACTCAGTGTTCTGCTTCACAATCTAGTTATCTTATTGAGCAACTAAGAGTGCTGAAAGCAAGGGTTTAGCATTAGAAGAGTCTTGGGTATTAGAGAAATTGAGGTTCTGTGTGAAGCTTTCGAATCTGTAAAGCACAGCGAACTTACTGAACTTTCACTAAAAGAAACAAACACTTTGAACACTTACACTAGACTTAGGGGATTAGGTTAGATTGGCAATGGAGCAGGTAGAACCAGAGTTAGCCTTGTAAGAGAGGATTTGTTGGACCTCTGAACTTAGGAAAGGAAGTCAGTGATGTTAGTTGTAAGAGAGGATTCACTGGACTTCTGAACTTAGGAAAGGAAGTCAGCAATGTTAAGAGCTTATGAAGCTCATCCATCGTTATTGAAAGTTAGCTGATAATGTGAATTGTCTAAAGGTGGAGACTTTTCATTATTGTTGTCATCCCCACTACAATCAACTAGCCAAGCCTTTATTAGCTTTTCCCCTGTACTAACGGCAAGTTCCCTTTTAGTGCTTTGCACTGTAAACTTAGTTGGCAGCCACTGAAACACAATTTCACAACATAGTTAAATACCTTGAGGGAAACACACTTATAATAGTTATTTAAATCATAACAATATTTCCCCTGACATGATACATTAAGGTATTGCAGACAATAAACTTCCAGAAACAATTCCTGTACACATTCCACGCAGTAATGGCTAAGAAAATCCTGGGACAACATCTTGAGAACAGCAATCTGGAGAAGGTCTGATTAGTTCCACATGGCAGAAGAAACTAATGAGACAATAGACTGGAGCATCAGATATCACATACCGCTAGAATGTTCCTTCCTTTCCTAAGGGCATGTGTTTACTGTATTGAAGGTTTAAAGGCCGCTCATGAATGGCAGAGGCAAAGGACAGTGACATTGCCCTATCATGCAGGACAGTGCCCTAGATACTGACCAAATATACATATGATCACCGTCAGAGCCCCCTCTCCACCCCAGCTAGGACCAAGGAGGGCCCGCCAATGGCTGCTGATGAATCAGCAGATAGACCTATAGGCTCCTTAGCCCACAAGGATGGTGAGGTTGTAGCAACCAAAGGAAATAACGAGTTTAAGCGGGACTCAAACCCCAGTCTTACGTTCACCAGTCAGGGACGTTACTTTAAAATTTTATGGATAAAGGTCTATTAAATCAAGCTTCTGGAGTGGCAAAATGAACATCAGGTGAGTATAGAAATAAGAAATTATTGTAAGATTCTATTTTATTATTAAATTTTTGTATTTATAGATATCTGGACATAGATATGCAGCTTCGTACAATGGAAAAGGAAGTTCCACCTTGCTCTGAATCAGGTCTTGCAAGAAGAGTCCTTCCAGTCTTAGCACTAAATGAGGTAAATTATCTTCCTCTTTTTATTTTGAATACCCTGTACATATATTAAAGTACTTACAATACATTCCCCATGATATTTTGTATTTTAAATTGCATGTCCAGATTTTTATTTTAGATTTCACATTACAAATAAAATGAATCATTCTTAGTTACTTGTGAATTCAGAATAATGGGAATTTTTAGTAGTACTCATTATACAACAAAGCTCAGTTTTCTGAGCAAGACATTCCGATTTTTAAGGATGCATTATGAGTTTAATTTCATTCTAGGGATAACAAATGAAATGTGGTGGTCATATTTCAAACTTCCTGGGTAAACATTACTTTAGAAGTGACGAGAAACTAAATACCTGTATTATGGCTAAAGTTTTAGTGCAGTTTCTGGTGAGATCTTGGTAATATGAATGAGCTTATACTGTAATTTTTAACAGTGTAAAAACCACTTTATTAGTGGTATGGTCATCTTTATTTTGGAATCCTAAAATTTTAAAACTAAAGATAGTTAAAATTCCGTCCTGTAGAATTTCCCTCAAATGTTTCATCCACTTGTTGGATGATATTGATTTAATATGCTGGCTGAGTTTTATAAATGCTATACATGAATGCAGTACTTTATATATTATGCTTAAAAGACTGATTTTCTAATTTATAAATTCCTTAATTTTCTTACTCTTTGCATGACAAATTAAACTAATTTAAGTAATTTAGCATATTAGAACCTCTCATTGTGTGGGGTGATCTTTTCTCTTTTAAATTCCACTTATTCCTTAGCACTTCTATTTACAAGATACCTGTAATTATTCCCTTTTAACTAACCCCCTTTTTTGTTTCATATCATCTGTGGTTTATAATCTTTAGGTTGAAATTATATACTTTCATGCTTTACTCATTGTTGTGAAATCTTTTAATTCACTGCTTGAAAATATTGGTATGTTTTTTTTTTTTTTTTTGTAATTTGCATTACTCGTATAGTGATATTCAGAAACCTGTTACTTTTAAGTAACCTTTTTGGTAGTAAAAACTCTTAGATGGTTTTGTCCCTCTTCAAAAAAGAGAAAAGGATATTATTGTCCTCTACAGTGCAGTAGTGCCTATTGCATATGGCCTTGAGTATTATAAAGGAAACTAATACCGCACTGTGACTTAAGATTACTTATCAGTTTCAATATATGTTTACACTTCTTTGACATCTGCTCCTTCAGTTTTTATTCAGGATTCTTCTTCTTTAAATGTTATTGAAGTATTGCTAGGTTCATTCTTAGTGCAACTCATGCACCATCTATGGCCAAGCTTTACCTCAATGTTGTTCATGTTTGACTGAATCGTTACTCAGTGCTGCTATAAGTCCTCTTGCTGATGCTTCCACAGCTAGTGCTATTTATACTGAAATTGGAGTACATAAAAAACAACAGGCAATGTTTAATTAGTTCTCTTCAAAGGTCCCCTGCAAAAGGTGTGAATGGAAGGTCATGTCTGAGGTCATTATCCTAAAGTGGACTAGCTGTGACTGATGATGATGGTGATTGGGATGACATAAATATATATATATATATATATATATATATATATATATATATATATATATATATATATATATATATATATATATATATATATATATATAGTATATGTATATATATACATACATGCATATATATATATATATATATATATATATATATATATATATATATATATATGTATATGTGTATATATATAAACATGTATGTACTTAATTTATTTATTATAATATTTTAATGTATATCTTGAAATGAAACAAAAAATATTAAATGAAAGTATTAACTTGAAGGTTAATAGAATTGTTATTGTTATAACTTTTCTTTTCAGGTTTTTATCGGGGAGTGTGTTTCTGCCCGTGTTTCCTACATGGAATTATGTTTTGATGGGAGTAAAGGCATCAAACAAAAATGCTCAGGACTCATTGCTAGTACAGGTATTTATAAAATAGATTATACTGTTCTTATATTGAGAGGGAACCTCTTATTTCACATCGTATTGCATGATGTTGAAACGGAAAGGTTAAAGAATACCGGTAATAAATGTGTTTGGTCCCTACTGTGAAAATTTTTGGGAATTAGACTATTATGATTATTACATTATTATAACAATCATGTATTTGATCATAAACATATTGATTTTAATGATTCCTATTAAAAATTTATATACTCTTCCCTTTTTGAGAGAAAAAATAGAACATCGCATAAGTAGAAATAATGATCTCTTGCATAGCAAAGTAGTCCCCTTGTCTAGAGGAAGAGTCACCACATAGGCATGCTGTAATACCATGGAGTCTTCGCCCTCTTCTCATGTCTCACAAATAACATATAAGTTGTAATGGGTAAAATAGTAAACTAAGAAAAGGAAAAGTTTTGAAAACATCACAGAGAAGAAGTAGATGTTTCAATGGTTGCCGATCAAGTTAAAATTTCAATGCGCTAAAGGAGAGATGTTTTTAGCTTAGGAGAAAATCAAGGGAAGAACTGGGCTCATTGATCACGGTGGGGACAATGACGATAATGAAACGCTTTTACCGTTAGATCGTTCACATAATTAGCCAATTTTTTTATAGTTAGAAGCTTCAGAGCTCTTAAAAATGCTAGTTTTTCCTAAGTGACATACAAACCCTTCATTAATTAGGGAGATTACTTCTACACAAGCTGGATTTAGTTGTTGAACGGGATAACGAGCAATTATCCGCCTGGAGAGGGTGCTGAGCTAGAAGCCATGCCCCCCTTCCACTCACTTTTGCTTCAACTGCTGTGGCCTAAAGACGTACTGCAGCGCTTAGCAAAACTGTTGATTCTTTTTCTTAACAATGTTGTTGTTGAAATGGAATGGAAACAAGATTCATGTTTTCCGCGGAAAATGCTGATGCCGCAACCGCTTTAAGGTAAACCCGGCTGTAGATTTGCATTCTCTTTGTGCTTCGTGTCGATCGTGCCCTCTGGTACAGTGACAAGCTTATGCTTTGAAGGGAAAGCATGCGAGGTATTCGTCAAAGTCCGACTGGACAACACCTATGACACTGGCGAAGGCTTCCGTCACTTCTGTCTCCCCATTGATTGGTCCCTGGGGACTACGTTGCAAAGTTCAGGAGAGCGTGGATCAACATTGGCATCCTTTTCAGGCTTTGCTGGTGCACTGGGAACCCTGAGTGTTCTGTGCTGACCATGCTGGCTGTTGATGAATTTTACCTAAGGAAAACTTGGGCTTCCTTAGGTCTTTTAGGGGGGCAGGGGGCTACAGTAAGAAAGGTAAAGGAAGAGCAGTGTTTGTCCTGTTCCTAGTGTGACCCCATTCCCTAACCAAGTGCCAGTGCTCCCTACTTTTTCCCGTGTGTTCACCACCCTGACCCTTGTGTCAGTGGTTCTGTGGTCTGTTTCTCCTCCCTCAATGTCATCGGTTGTATTTCTGGCCCCCTCTTTGCAGAGTCACAGGGCCTTGTGAGTGTGCACCCCAATGTTGTGGCTCCTGTAGGAGCAATCTGTGTGGTTTCTCGCTTCGGGGAAGTGTGGTCATCAGCTGTCGATCAAACCTCGACTGCACTGGTAACAGAGCCAGGAAGAGTTAGAAGTATATAAGTTTTCTTCCTTAATCGCATCCTTCTCCTCCTTGTTGTCTTCTCCCTCGTCCTCTAACTCAAATTCGGACTCCTCTTCTCAGCCGAATTGGAGGAAGAAGTCAAAGAAATCCAGTAAAGCTAGCCATAGTCACAGGTGCAAGGCTTCCTGTGAGACCACCTCTCTTTCGGGAGGGGTGGATGTTACCCGTGTGGTTCTTCGGGCCATGGCCGGTTGTCTGGCTCCTGGTGTCCCGGCCCTGTGTTAGGGCCTGGCCGCGGCCCTGGTCCCGGCCATCCTAGTTACCCCTGTAACCAACCAGGACTGAGATGACAGTCCCATACAAACCTCCTTCTCCCTTCCTTCTTGGACACAGGATGCCAGTGCCTCTCTTCTTCACACAGTGGCTCTTGATAGAGAGGATGGTACCATTCACCATCGCACTAGAGTACATGCACGCTTTAGTAGGCAAAGAATGGGGGTTATCAGGCCTTGCTCCCTTTACTTCTGGGCACAGGGGTGTGGTTAACCCTCTGCCCCGAACTTTGGCACCAAAGGCAAAGTATGCGTCACGGTGTGCCAGTAGGTCAAATACCAAGAGATCTCCTCCCGTTGCGGTAGGCTTGCATGGCCCTTCGTCAACCCCTGATTATGTCCTTGGGACAGAACGATCATACTTGTGGGGGAGAGTAGATTATCTGGAGTGTGCTGCCTCACCCTCACCTGTGGCAGAGGAGAAGGATGCTCATAGGCTGGATGCCTCTTTGATTTCAGACCATGGTCCAAAGCCTGTGGAGACTGACCACCCTGAGTCAGAGAGTTCATTTGTGAAGGTCCTTGCTGTCATGCGCGAGTGCAATCGCCTTGGGGAGGCGACCATCGTTCCACCTTTTGGAGAACTTTGGTAATCGATCGGTATTTTGGTGCCCCTCAAAAATCGAACCCCTCGCCGGAGTTGCCTTGGTCAGATCTTGTAAACCTAGCTTTGGAGCAGGTGGATGATCAGATCTGTAGATCTAAAAATTCTCTTCGTTCTAGCAGGTCAAACAAGATCTTGCCTCCCCCACTCTCTAGGCAGCGAAGTTTCTATACTGTACGCTGGAGAATACAACGTCTGCACCCCTGCAGGTAGACCCATAAGTTTGTGCTCTGACGGAGGGCTTCCACAGGAGAGACTCAAGGCGAAAGGTACATCTTTTTCGGCCTCTGAGTCTGTGGCCATGGAGGCTCTTGCCTTAGTCTCTCTCCATGCTGTGTCCTGGCTCAACCAGTGGTCAGGTGGTGGAAAAAAGTGAGTGAGGGGGAAACGCTGAGATTGGTGTTCCCCTCATCCGCTACTGAGAGTAGGGGGTTGTTTGTCGGGCCAATTTGCAATGTGGCAGAGATACGGGGCCGAGTCTTGGGTGGTGAGTGTATTTTGGGATGGCTACTTGCTACCATTTCTGGACCACTGGCCCCCCTTTTCTCTAGTTCCAATAAGTTCCCAATGGAGCACGCAACATTGACGAAAGTACTTCCACTTCTTCCTCTACAATGCTGTGTACCAGTTCAATAGGATGTGCTTCGGAATGTGTACAGCTCCTCAGGTGTTCACTCGGGTATTCACCATGGTAGCCACTTGGACCCCAATCACGAAAGATACGTCTTTTGATGTGTCTCAACGATTGCCAGATCCTGTCCTACTCGTAGTGGCAGTTGCTTCAGGATTGAAATCGTCTTTTATTTAGCCACGATCTGGGAATTGTGGTAAATTAGGAGAAATCGAAGCTCATACCGAAGCAGAGGTTAAAGTGCCTGTGCATGCTAATGGATTTGACAGCAGCGAGATTCTTCCCCATGGACGACTGCATTAGTAAGCTAATGGAGGTTGCTCGACATTTTCTGTCCAAGACAGCTTTTCCAGTTCGGCAATGGCAATGTCTTCTCGGCATTCCAAGAACGTTTGAAAAGTCACTTGGTAGTGCTGATGAGTGATAGCATCACCTTAGTGGCTTACGTCAACAACCAAGGGGGGGGGGGGGGGGACTGTCTTGCGCCCCCTCTGTGAGTGGCGTTTTACGCTATAAGAGTTGTCAGCAAGGTACATTCTGGGCAAGAGAAATGTACTAGTAGACATATTCGGCCATCAGGGACAGCCTGTAGGGCTCTCTGGGTATCGACCTATTTGCCACAATGCTGAACAGGAATCTTCCCATGCTCTGCTACCCTGATCTAGAAACAGGGGCGGTGTTCCAAGACACTTTCCAATACCCATGGGGTCACCTCATTGGACTTGCCTTTATCGGATCTTGTAGACCTGGCCTTTCCGTCGTTCAACCTGATCCGGCAGGTAATCAACAGTATTGATTTTGCCAGAAATCAGGATGACCTTGGTGGCTCCCAGATGGCCAAATGCCGAGTAGTATCCTGAGCTGCTTGCTTGGCTGGTTGAAGTCTGGTGAGAGCTACCGTCATGGCTCGCTCTTCTCTGTCAGCCGCACCTGTAGAGGTACCCCCAGTCCATGGGGTCGTTAGCTGTTTACGGGTGGAGACTATCCAGCGTCTCCTCCAAGCAAAAGGCTTTCACGGGCACTGCACAGAAAATGTCGATATCTCCTGAGGTCCTTTACAAATGTCTACCAGGTCAAGTGGGCCATATTCTGCAATTGGTGTCATAGATGGGGTATTTTTCTGGTTGGAGGGTCTTTAGCACAGATCGAGGACTGTCTCATCTTCCTTCGCCGAGAGAAGAGGAGTACAGTAATAAAGGCTACTAGTCAGCTTTGAACCTGTACAGCCCCCTCTTGAGCTGAAACCCTAGCTAAGGTCGAAAGTGGTGAGTAATAGGGACGTGCTAATAGGCATCTTTAGATCTATAGCAGCGGTCGCCAACCGGTGTTCTATGAAAAATTTTTGGTAGTCCGTAGAAAAATTGGGATATTACAGTACTGTATTTCAATTTTCATTTTCATAATCCTCATCAGGAAACTCTGATACAAATTGCACAGAAGACAGAGATCCCAGTGTTGCAAATTTAGTATTTTAAGCAGATTTAACATGAAAAATTGGAATCCAGCATAAAGCAGAAAAGAACAAAATTAATTAACTAACAGCAGTATTAATTGCAATAGATTAAACATTATAAATGATTTTTTCCTGTTGTAGTGTAGGCCTACGTAAAACGCATATCAAATAAAACGTAATATGTTCTATCTGTTTCATAACCGTAACGAACACAGTTATCTACCTTCCCTGCTTCAGCAAGAGCCAGGCTACAGTGAAAGAGATAGTGTTTAATTGTTGCAGGACCTGAAAGTGTCACAAATTTTAGTAAATATGGAGATTAGTGCCTATTCCTATTTTTTGTAATTATAGTGTTTTCCTATAGGTTTGATAGGTTTGCGTTGATAGTGTAACAAATATTTTGGTGTAATTGTGGATTTTAAATGTGAAACTTATTAAACACGATGAGTAACTGTTGCTCAAATCACCAATTCTTCCTTTTTGTTTTGGCTTTCAGATTTAGATATAATACAATATAATAGATCCATGATTAGTAAGAAAATGCAGGCAAACATTTTGCATCTCTTTAGTTAAACCAAAGTTAGAATAACTATTGATAATATTTATTCTTCACTTAACTGTGACCTTATCAATGAATCAGAGCATTCATAGGCATCATTAGAAAGATCATTCGAACTGTAGTTGAAAGGAAATGATGAAATTTGTATTTATTCAAGATTCTAGTACTGTATTATGTATTCTGAAAGTCATTTGCAATCAAAACACTCAGATTTAGCTAATGAAACCGATTAATATTTTCAAAGAATGCATTGAAATACGCTAAAACAAGTAGGTGCTTTAAAAAATTGGTTGCTGAAGACATATCGTTATTAAACGATTCATGTCTAATAGCATTTCAACAGCACTTACAGTCATCAACAGACTTTTTGGTTGTTTAACCCAAAGGAAGAAGATCCCAGGCATGGCAATATGGGGATGATTGATCCGTTTCTAGCAAACATTAAAAATATCATTAAACATTTAAGCATGAATGAAAAAGAAAGGCTCATCGATGTATTATGCAACGACAGTGTCAAAAATCTAAATTCCAGACACCCTTATCAAGACCCCATTTTTGGCTCTCCATAAAAAGTGAAAAGCAAGAAGACTTTTTATTAAATTTTCAACAACAAAATTGTGTGAAAAGATATTTATATCTGTCACAGCAATTCAGACTCGCTACTATTCTTGGAATAACATAAAATGGGCTCTCTATCTTGCAGTAACATAATTGGAGCCAAAATGCCACAAACTTATTTCAAACAAACAGGAGTAAATATCACACAAAAATGTGTAATACTTAAATAAACTTCAAATTTTAATTTTTTTGTAATTAAACTTGAAATTTATATTAAATACTTGTACAGTATTTAATATTAATACAACAAAAGTTCTCATTGTTATTACCTGCACCAACTTTGTTGCGGCGATAGTCTTGAGAAGTGTATGTTTGTATGTCTATGTGAGTGTTTGTGATTCGCATAACTCCAAAACTATATGACGAAATCTCATGAAATTTGGTGGGTTGGTTGGTCATGATCTAAGAAGAATTTGATTAGATATTGGTAGTGATTGGGTCAAAAGTCAAGGCTAAGGTCACGAAAAGGTAAAAAACGAATCGCAAAACTCAAAAACTATTTAACCAAATCTCATGAACTTTGGTGGGATGACTGGCTATGATCTAATGACAATTTAATTTGATTTTGGGAGTGATTGGGTTCAAAGGTCAAGGTCACAAAAAGGTAAAAAATGTCTTTTTGCTATATTGTGGTCAATTTATATCCGATTTGCATGAAACTAGTGCCAAAATGAACTTAATCCAATTGCCTATCTTGTGATATACAACATGATATAGTGATGTCATTACCCTTGTTTATGTATTTCTTAGTTTGTATGTCTGTATGTGTGTTTGTGATTCAAATAACTCAAAAGCTATTTGATAGAATCTCATGAAATTTGGTAGGATGGTCATGATCCAAGGACAATTGGATTAGACTTTGTGAGTGCTTATGTCAAAGGTCAATGGCAATGTAACGAAAAAGTAAAAAAAAAAAAAAAAAAAAATGTCTTTTAGCCGTGTGACTAATTTTCATCTAATTTGCATGAAACTGGCGCCAAAATGTGCATAATTCAGTTACCTATCGTGTGATATATGTGTTTTGGGATCAAATGCCCACAGCATCATCAGTTTTCTTGTTTGTTTGTATGTCTGTCTTGTGTGCTTGTGATTCGCATGGCTCAAAAACTATTTGACCAAATCTCATGAAATTTGGTGAAATTTTTGGCCATGATCCAAGGACAATTTGATTAGATTTATTGAGTGATTGGGTCCAAAGACAATGCAAAGGTCACGAAATGGTAAAAAAAACATTCTTTTGCCATATCGTAGCCAATTTTTATCTGATTTGCTTGGAGCTATTATAAAATGTGCATGATTCAATTGTCTATCGTGTGATTTATGTTTTGGGATCAAATACCCACAACATCATCAGTTTTTTTTTTTCGGTGACAAAAGTGGCGGTGGTGAAATTATGCGCTCTACTAAGAACCCATTCTAGTTATATAAATATGTTTACTTTCTTTTTTAAAAATTCATGTTAGTGGTCCGCCAAATTTAGAATCATGCATTTAATGGTCTATGAAGTTTGGAAGGTTATAGACAGCCAATCTGTAGTACAGGTCCAAGCCCCTGGTGTAGTAATTTACTGTCATATTTTACTGTCATTATTTTGAATATTGTCTGTTGCTCCTGATGTGTTTGTTAAGAAGAGACAGGTCGAGGATCACTATATTATATGCTCTTCGGGGAGTCTTTCTTCGGTACACTGAATAGTCTGTCTTGGAATTTTAGAAACTTACACCTTTGTATGACTCCTTTTTTCAACATCTTGCTGACAAGGGAGTCCAGTTCCAAGGTTCAGGGCAACAAAAACTGTGGTGTGGAGCAGGTTTTGTTATCCATGACCAACAGACCCAGGTGGTCTACGCCCACCGAAAAAAGCCCACCGTTCTCGTAAAAGATGTAGATGGCTCCCAATGTGGTACTCCTCATTGGCAATAACCCTGTCCTCTGCTTGATTTACTGACTCCTCTGTTTTCCTTGGATGACCTCCAGTTGCCTCCTCTAGTCCAAAACAACAACTTTGAATGACCTTGGGTAAGTGGCCTCACCTTAGTACAGCGGCATAGCAGACCAATTGTTCAAATTGGTCTAAAAGCACCAAAATTGGCACACATGTAGATTAATATATTCTAAACATTTTTGGATATGGAGGCATTCAAGATTAGCCCTTAGGAAGATATGGCGGCCATTGTTCAAAATGGCCGCCATTTAACATTAGCGTCATTACATAGACTTCATTATGTGTCGTTAGTTTGGTGCTAGATGGGCCAAAATTCCCTTTTTTTACATCAGAATTAACATCAATAAATGTTTAACAGATATTTAGATGAATCTTCTCAAAAATGGCCCCCAAACTGGCCGCCATTTTGTGGAAAAAGTGGACATTTGATGAAGATTTCAATACTCAATGACATAATACCTCTAATAACCAGTACCTGATTTCAGGAACACACTTTAATTGCTCAAGTTGCTTTTTTATTTCAAATTGCTGGCAAAATTGCTAGTCAAAATAATACACATAGTACGGGAAGTTTACAGTATGGTCAGATTGTAGTTATATAGTCGACCAAAAGCCCAGTCTCTAGGCACAGTACTTGTGTAATCCTGCAGTACATACATGTAATACAATAACGTAGATTTTGCCACACTATGTTAATTATGATTCCGAACTTTTCAAATCTGGTCACCAGAATTATGAATGTCTACAGATCATAATGTTGGTTAGCAAGTTTTCTGTCCCAATCTACTGGCATTCGCCTTCACAGAAACATAGACCAGTGCATTGCAGTGAAGCGTTCTTGCACTTGCAGCGGTTTTTGCAGCCTTTCTTGCATCCGCAAGACACCAGCTCATAGCAGGCCTTGGATGCCTCAGGGAGTGTGGTCCAGAGTGGTGTGTAGAGCCCATCATCACTCCGATGCCAGCCCAGTCTGTTGGTGGAGGGAGCACGGGCGTTGGTACCAATGCCTGGCCCCAGACATGACCACCCTGAAGGGCAGATCTCTTCACATGCTGCTCCAGAGCAGCGTAGGTTGGCGGGATGTTCTGAACAGAGTTCGTCTTTGCAAAGAGCTGCTTTCTCGCCTTGTTGACGTCCTTGCATTTGCTTGTGCGGTCATACAGGAGTATGACAAACCTCTCGATGACATGCATTGTATCCTCTTGGATGCTTGTGGGTGCATTTGCCAGACTCAGCAGGGCATCAGTGAGTTCTGGCAGCGTGTTCCATGTTGCCCAGGCAGATTTCTTCCCATGTCCGACGAAGGCTGACACAGTATCACACCCTGTGATGGCATGAAACATTGGAAGAGCACATGCCTTCTCTGGACCAAGGGAGGAAGCTATTTCATGGGCTGCAATGTAGCGGTAGTTCTTGCCTGTCCCAAAGGCTACCCAGAGTTCGTCTCCAGCTGGTAGTTTCTGGACTACCATCACTGCTAGGACCACGACGTCACTGTCTACTGTTCGAACCTGTATCTGGTGGTGACCATGTTGTGCAGCATGTGCTACATGTAGCATCATGCGGGTGTCTGCCTCTTCTTGGTTGCATGGTGCGAGTGAGTTGACATCCTCTTGCTGTGGAACACAGATCACCTGCTCCCCATCAGTGACGACCAGTTCCTTGCCTTCTTCTTGAAAGGACTCTGCAAGCATGGTGGAGAGGTAGCTGAAGAGCTCCACTTTGTTGCTATCAACTCGCAGGAAACTTTGCCAATTTCCTGGTATGACTGCTGAGTCGACAACACGCCGACGTACTCCCTTTCCACGCTGTTCTCTGGTTGATGCCTTCAGGGAATCTGCTCTGTAGCTGTCCCACACAAGGTCAAGACGTGATACATGTTGGAAACGTTGTACAACGTATGGGATGAACACTTGCTGTGCATATTCCTCGAACGTGTTGGCAGTACCCGGCTTCAACATCTGTACGATTACTGATCCATCGAGGACAACAGCAGTGACAGTAGGAGCTTCAAACTGAGGCTCAGCATGGCCTTCAAGGCACACCAGCAAGTCACTCTTGCTCCCTAGGTACAGTCTCCCTCCGTCAGATAAAGCTGGAGGGCATTGCTGATTTTCATGCCTGAAGAACTCTTCTAGATTCCCATCACGGGTCTGGCAGCCGATATATAATCGTGCGAAGAGCGCAACATCATTCTTCAGAGATTTGACCTGTTCTTTTCCTTTGGGTATATTGGGTCCTCTCTTGGTCGCAAACAGTGGTAGCTTGTTCCGGTGGATTGCCACCTCAATGGACTTGGTTCTGTCCACGATGCATTCCTTTGAGAATGCTTCAAACTGGTCTTGGCCAATCTGCTTGGCGTTACGGACTGTTTCTATGACTGCAGGGTCTGCGATCTCCTTTGTGTCGAGCACCAGCAAGTCCTGACTGTCCTCCTCGAAAGGGTTGCCCAGCTCTTCAATGACGGCCACGAGTGAGCGCACATCTCTGGCAAAAGTGTTCTGCACACTTGGTGTCTCTTCGTGGTGACGTGTCTCCTCTTGATCGTGTGGATGCAGATTGAAGTCGTCAAATTCCACAATCACTCTAGCAACCTCCGGTCCGGCAACCATCCAGCGCCTCAGTGCAGTTGGATTGTCTGTGAGGCCGATGGCTCCTCCATCACCCTTGACATACGCGTTGTTCTGCTCATGTCCTTGGTCAAGAGGGATTGCTGAAAAGATCCTCTTGGTCTTCTGGACTGTGAAGTGTCCCTTGCTAAACTCTGTGAAGACGTCTGGATGTTTGTTTGCCAGTTCTGCCATGTCCCGTAGATGCACTGGTATCCATCGGGCATAGTTCGTGTGGTCTAGTACGAAGAACCACGGAGCCAGTTCTGTCAGAGCATCCACGTACATGCTAAAATTGGCTTCTCTCAGAGATCGCACATAGATCAGAGTGGACAGCTCCAGTGCCAAGACTGTTGACCAGTACTGAAACTGCGGATAACTCTGTTCTCTCTGACTGCACCAGTCTTCGAAGCTTTCTGGGTGCTCATCATCTTCTGTATTGGTGGTGCTGTACTTGTCATAGGCACGCCGTTGGAGATTATACAACGCAGCCGCTGTGACTTGGTGTGCTCTTCTGGTGCGTGTGACGTGAGCTGCTCGAAGAAATGAGTCTGCTATTCCTTCAGTTGTGATCTCTGCTTGTACCAGTGCTTGGGTCCACCCACTTCCCTGCAACCAGTCACCCAGGGTCTTCAGTGCCGTCATCTCAATATGCAACCCCCCAAACATCACCACCAGTTGGTCTTCTCCATATGTGTTTGGCCACTTCCACTGGATCTGTTTTGCTAGAGTGAATAGTGGCTGGTCGCAAGTCAGAACTGGAGTTTGGCCTGGGTTGAGATGTTTAACTGCACTCCTGACTACATCAATAGAGTGTCTGATCATTGCCACAGTGTGAGCACTCTCCTGGAACAAGGGAAGCAGGGACGTTGGTGTGATGACTGGTTGCTTTGGATCTTGGTGCCTTGCATGGTATGCAGCCCATGATGTGTTTTCACAGGCCTCAACATCATCTTTGAGAACACTTCTCGTGTTCTCCAGCCACATATACTCATCTTCTATGTGCTGCTCACAGTTGTGGCGTCTAAGAGAGGTCACAGAAGTAGCTGGGATCATTTGCCCTTTGACAGAAGAAGCAACAGGACGTACATCCGTGTAATATTCTGGTAGAGGCTCAACCGTCTTTGATCCAGTATCACGCCCAGTGAGAGCAATGCTACGATCCACTCCCTCATCTGCACACGTTGGGTGTTGAAAAAGCGAGATTCCTGTTCCATGGAATGAATTCTTGGCTGTGGGGGCACTTGGGTTGTGGTCAATGTTGTCCACAGCCGCAGTTGTGAACACATTGCTACGCAGGGTAGGCGGGCAGACCACTTCCTCTATGCGGTACAGCTGACACACGCTGTTTCCCATCTGGGCAGAAAGACGTAGGACTCTGTCATATGAGATGCTTAGGCCCAGAGAGAAGAGCTTGTCCACAAGTCCTCTCTTGCGTGTTTCAGCATACAGCATCAGCCCAACATAGGTTGGAAGAGGAGTTTCTTGAGACGTACTGTGTCTGACAGCTGGAGGCTCCTGTGTCTTGGTTGCTCCCTGCTTCCGACTTTGCTTGACACTGTTGAACTTGAGAAGCTGCGCAATGGAAAGAGCTGCTTGTGTTGAAGAGGAATGGCTTTGATTCTTGATGGTGGGGCCATCCAGCACCATATTTACCATTGCAACTAGTACGTTTGGCACAGAGTCCTCCTGACAGCCGCCCGGGAATGATCCACGGAATTGGTAAGTGTCTTCAAACATATATCGACGAACTATCTGTGCAGCACGCGCAAGGTGAACTGCCTCAGTGTCACAGTCTTGCTCGCAGGCTTTGCCTAGCGCTTCACCAATGTCTTCATCAAACGCTAGTAAAACATCTCGGCCTTTGCTGTGGGATCTCAGGCCTGGTATCTGGGCTAACAGGCGCTCTTTCAGCCTTGTGCTATTAACTTTCTGGCACAAAACAACCCCGAGCTGTTCCATTCTTGTTGTGTACAGTATAGCTTTACAAGTTCTGCGAGTCTGAAGACTGGGGTGGTGCCCTCTTCTAGGTGGGTTTCCTCGATATACAGGACCAGTTCAGCCAGTACGATTCTTGACATTACACCTTCATGGTCAGTTTTCTGCTCGGCTTCTACAGTGGTCTTTGCACGATAGTAAAGAGCCAACAAACACTTGGAATGGTACTTGGCCTCCAGAGCCACCATATCACCCATGCTGAGCCTGGCTATGAGTTCATTGTCCCCAACTTGCGCTGCACACTTCCGTACGCGTGTGTCCACCTGGAAGGTTGTTACTTCATGTAGGGTCTCTGTGCCAGACTTTCCACAGAAAAAGCAGGAGGTGCCGCTGGTAGTGGCTTCTGAAGAGTGTGTTCTGGCGCGCTTGGCCTGGACATTGTCAGTACTATCAAATGCTGAGCTGCTTGCGATGCGTCTCTTCTCTGCTCTTCGTAGCATTGTGTTATTGTATTTGAGCATACATGTTTTATGCCACTTGGCCTGGTGGGCAACCATTGTCGCCTCAACACCTTGTCCTTCATCTAGTCTCTGTAACTGAACAGTTCTTGGCAGTTCTCCGAGTTCATCAAATTTGACCAAGTTTGCAGCCATTGTCGTGTATCCACTCCCAGGGTCTCGGCGTTTAGACAGTACTGGGCAGACAAGTGACTCTGTTGTCTCCTCTTGACATACAAGACACAGCTTCCAGTTTGTCTCAGGAGGTGTTGTGGGAGTACGTTGCTCAAAAGTATCGACCAGTTGGAACTTCTTTGCCATGGCTGCAGTCTGGAACAACGCGTCTCTGATGTCAGGTGGTGCTGCTGCTGCCTCACCTGCAAAGACACAAAACACCACCATGTTACCACAAGTTACTACTACAAGCACCATGACTATCAACACTATACTATTACTGCAGCCGCCGTCACTGCCACCAACGCTGCCGCTGCAAAGTAAAATTCATTTTCTTGTGAAATGGTAGCCAAATTATTTGGTAAGCACAGAAGTATGTGTAATTGTACAATACTTATCACCTCTAGCACACTTATCACCTTTAGCATCCACAAAAAGACAAATTATGGTACATATTCAATGACGCTAATGGTAAATAGCGGCCATTTTTCAAAATGGCCGCCAAATGTGCTACGGGGAGAATCTTGAATGCCTCCATATCCAAAATTGTTCAGAATGTATTAATCCACATGTGTGCCAATTTTGGTGCTTTTAGAACAATTTGAACAATTGGTTTCATATTTCTTACTATGCCGCTGGGCTACCTTGGGAAGGGGAACTATGGTGCCCCTCTCCTCCCTATGAGACCTTTGTGTAGCTCAGGGCTTGAAATGAGAAACTGAAACATCTCTTCGTGGGAGATTTCAGAACCTGTTGCAAAATTTAAAGGGAGTGGCCTTAAGAGAGGGAGTTTCCTTTCTTTTAAAGAATGGCTGACACCCTTTCCTCCACTTCTCCAGAAGTGACATGGCCATAGCCTGTGCATTAGCTCTGGCTTGGTCCAGAAGAGCTTGGGGAAAGAAAGACTTACAGGATGGGTCGCTGGACAGAAATTCCTCTACCTCCACTTTTTCTAAATCCACAGCAAATAGGACATCAAGCCTTACCCCATACTTTGCCTTAATAAAGTTCTGGAGGGCTTTCATAAAGAGACTTGTATAACATCTTGACTACCGCTGCTGTGGCCATCTTAGAATCCCCTGTGGTCCCCGCTTCCATAGATGCCACCACAGACACTAGATTAAACAGTCTGTCGACCACTAAACTCTGCTACCTGAAGGTTATCTGGAATTGATGGAAAATAGTCCCCCAATTTATTGGTTCTTGGAAACCCTCAAACTCTGTAGGGTATACTCCCAAAAACGGGCTACACACTTTACGCAAGGTAATATCGCCCTTACAAAGCACCTCCTTCATAGACTCAGAAGCTAATTTTGTCAGTTTTACTAAAAATGGTGATTTTTGTCCAGGCACTGTCATTCCAACCACCAAAACATCAAGGAAACTGTGGTAAAAAAGAACCCCCCTGTGATATTGATTTTGCTAAATTATTGAGAGCCACCTTGTGCCTCATAAGGTGGCTCTCAATAATTTAGCTTCCTCCTCTGCAGGGTCTAGGTCATCCTCAGATCCAAAGTCAATAACCTAGATAGGATTTCGGTCCCCTAGGGGCCCATTTCCAAAACAACTTCCTTTGTGGTTAGATGGGGGCCAGGCCTAAGGGATCTCTTATCTCAAGTCTGGAAATGCTTCCAGGTTTTCGAACTCAATGTCTCATCCAATAGAAAATCTTTATATTTATGCGTAAACACATTAGACTCTGCCCAGAATGTGCTCGCATCACAGAGTTGCCAAGAGTTATCTACTAAATCTCCTTCATCTACTTTCATGGCACTGGCATCTACTGCGCTATCCCCTTCCACTATCAACCCTTCAACTCTTGAAACAGAAAGGGAAAACTCCTCCAGGACCCTTCCTTGGAAGCTGGGAACCTGAAGGCCCAGCAACAGCCAAAACCCTAGAACAGGAATGAATAGACCCCCTTGGAGCCTTCCTTGTAAGATGAACACCAGAGAGTCCAGCCGCAGATGAATCTGCAGAAATGGAAGAAAGCAGCCCCGCTAGAGAATCCCTTGGAAACTGGTAAGCCGAATGATCAGCAACAACTGAATCTGAAGGGCCAGAAGAAAGGATTCCCTTAGGAGCTTTCCTTGGAAGCTGGAACCCCAAAGACCCAGCCACAGCTTGATCCTTAGGATGGAGTATGTAGGAGTTTAGTCCAGGTGGACTGGTACCCAGCATAGAGCAACTCTGATGTGGATCCAACCTAGGTAGAGATGTGGTCATCGAGCTATCCCTAAGGGATATTTCTCCGAACAAGCCCCAACAGGAAAGCTTCCTCCTCTGCAGGGTCTAGGTCATCCTTAGATCCAAAGTAAAAAACCTGGATAGGGGTTCGGTCCCCTAGGGCCCCATTTCCAAAACCTGTAACTGCTTCACTTGGGATATCAATACCAACTAGATCTCTGAGGTCCTTGGTGGGTAAATATTTAGCAGATCCTGCGATCTTAGATTCTGGAGACCACACAGCATCTCACCCCAAAAATAAATTTTTCCTTTGTCAAAACTCTCTTTCTGGGCTCGAACCTGTGCCGCCCAGTGAATAAGCTCCATTTAGCACTTATTCTTAGGTAATTTACTGCTAAATATACCAGAGAAAAAATGTAAAGGAGTGCTAGGTTAACTAGCTCGCTCACCTATTGGTGTCGGTATAAAATTGGGCGTATAATCCAGAGGTCCCGCACTATTTAGATTCATCCACGACAGAAACCCCAATAGAGGAGAGCCGTTCAACCTCACTCGGTACTACTAACACTGCATCCGCTCAGAACCCAACTCCTTTTAGCACGTCTTGTGTTGTAACCCGCTTTTTTGTTGTGCTCTCGTTTTTCCACTTATTTTCATTGGATTATGGCTTCTTCGTCGGTTTCCCAGGAGACACCGTCTAAGTTAAGTACCAAGCTTGGTTTTGCTGTGTTTTGAGCAACCTAGATCGTTTAATATTTGAATTATAGGAGTTTATTCTCTTCGTTCATATCGATCTTGCTTGATCCCACTTACAGTTGGTACTCCTGTTTTGAGAGCTTTTAGTTTCACTCGCGGTGTTACTATATGTATTATTTTTATTTTTATTAAATTTTATTTGTTATTGTGGATATTCATTATTTAGCGTTTAGAACCCTCGTGGTTCACTTTTTGGGCCGATATCATTTACGTATCGTTATGGCTGCCGACCTTCGTTGCTAGGCGGCAATGTTATTTTTTAAGCCATCAGGTGTGTCTTTTGTGATTTAATTATTATGTTGCATGCCTTGCCCAAAAATTTTTATGTGTTTATTTTATATTATCAACGCTATCACTATTATAATGAATATTGTGCTATTACTCCGTTTGATCTGTCTGGTTGGGGATCGTCAGTTGGTAGCCCTGCTGCTCCGTATCACGTGATCCTCCCCCATGCTCCCCCTCTCGCTAGGTGGGCGGCTAGGCTTCTCTCCCTCCCTCCCCTAGGGGACCGTTGCCTTCCCTCCTTTTAGAGGGGGTAGTTCAGTGTTTATGGACTTTGTCCTCCGGGTGTCCCGGCGGGTTCGTCTCTGTCTAGTCTGGTTGGCCACCGGTCAACAGAGTTGGATCCCGGTGCACCCTATTTTATATTCACTTATCACACTGGTTTATGTTATATGAAACCCTCTGGGTTCGGTTGGCGGTTCTTATCTACAGTTCCGCCCCCCTATTAATTTATAACAGTTCCTATGATTATATATAATGATTACATGACAGATCACTATCCCGGAGTTCCTATACGAATTTGTTTTGGATACTTTTATTTCCCGGCCCGGGGCTTAGCCTCGCCCCGGGAAATCAGACACCATGTGTCTTAATTTCTTGTTGTTGCATCCTTTTTTATGCTCCCGGCTCGACCGGAATGGATGGCTATACTTTAGTCTTAAGCTAGACTTATGTTTAGGCCCGGGTCCTCCGGACCCGCCCCTACTTAGGAATATTACAGTTAAGCTCTAATCTTGTGTTAGGCTTATGTTAGGCCCGGGTCCTCCGGACCCGCCCCTACTTAAGAGAATTACAGTTTCTCATATACTATTCTTTTTATAGATGGTGCATTGTCAGACGACGGCCTGTGCAGCTGTTCTACATCAGCCCTGCGGCCATACCGTCTGTCGGTCCCACGCCCTCTGCGGAGTGCAGCTGGAGGATGTCGTGGTATGGCACCCGGATAACTGTGTGGTCTGTTTTGACCTCGTTACCACCCTTGGATCTGACTCGGTGAGTCCCGTTGGCTATGTTGCCTTATTATTTATCTTACCTTTTTTGGCATACATACACTATTTAGTAAGATATCTATGGTCTTGAAGGACCACTGGGAGTCTTCCCTTTTTAATTCCCACTATTATTTCAGGCATCCCCGGAGCAAAAGTCTGCGGCTCGGGCCACACTGAAAGTGTGGGTTGGTGGTTTTGCCCGGAACGTGAAGTCCAAGCGGCCGTACGTCCTCTCCGAGGACTACTGTTCCTTGATATACCCCAACGCCAAGTCTTCAGCCGCTGTGGCTAGGCATGTTGCAGCTCCCATCATTGCCCACATTGATGCCACCATAGCGGGGTTCATTGATCCAGAGCAGGACCCGTCGGACGCCCCCGGAGATCTAGAAGACAATGTTGCCTCCATGAACCTTGACGTGGAACCCATGTTATTGGATGATCCAGATACAGGTAGGGTGGTAAGTGAGGCAGGTGTTTCCGGCACTGAGATTCCTATCCTCAGCCCCTCTCTTTCTTCTTCATCTGATCGCTCTTCCTTTCATGGTTTTTCTGAGGACCGTGATTCGTCCCAACGATCACACTCGGTTCCCCCCAAGAATAAGTCTAGAACCTTACCTAAAGCTCGTAAGCCTCATAAGGCTTCTCATGGTTCTAAACAGAATACAAACCTGTCATCTAAGGCTTCTGGCTCCTCCTCTAAGTCTCGCGACCCGGGAGTTCATTCCGCCACTCCTGCTGCTAGCCCGGGCCTTTCCGAATCAGCCATGCTTCGCATCGTGTCGGAGATGCAGGCTAAGTTGGTATCAGAGATGCAGTCTAAGATGGACACGATGTTCTCTAACATCGGTCAGAGACTTGGGGCATTAGAGCAAGGTGCTCCGGAGCGAGTCCAAAGCTCTCTCATCCCGGATGCCTCTAAGCTCCCGCCGTTTGCCAAGAATAACCCTTGGCGTATGGCTCTTCATTCCCCGTTCTCAGACGGAATGTTAACTTTGGAGGGTCTTGGCACTCGTCCCCTAGAGGACTTTGAATTCTTTCCTCCTGGTCTGGCATTTCCATTTCATGGTTATGCCAGGCTTACCGAGGAAGCTTTGGTTCGGTTAGACAAGGTCCCCAAAGAGACAGTCATCTTCCCTAAGGAGCAAGCCCAATCTGTGTGGGCCAGATTCCTGAATGACATTGGCTGTACCAACACCATGTTGACGCCTTATAAGAGCTCCTTCACAATGTTCTTAATGGACAAAAACACCGTGACTCCATGTGTCAATAAGGTAGCAGAGCTTGCCTTCCAATATGCTCTGGAGGAGAAGCCCTTGCCTCCCATCCGAGAGGTGGATCCAATCTCCCTCCTTCTTCCTTCAGGCATTGAGTGTTGGGACAACGTCCATACCACTTTTACCTCTGGCAAGCTAGCAGCAGACTGTGCTTCAGTAATGTTTAGTGAGCGGCTTCCCCGTCTCCCGGAATCCCTCATTAAACAGGAATATGATTCCCGCCTACGCGTTGGCCGTACTCTGAACTTGGCCACCTCCACGGAGTCGATAGCCTTGACTTACGATACTGAGGGTATTTTTAAGTCTCTCAACAAGGCTACGTTGCAGTCATTATACTATGACCTGTATGACTTCGCTACTGCTAAACGCAGGTGTCGCAAACATGTCCTGGCAGAGGCGACTATTAGGCATGAACCTAATAAGCTTATCCGGTCCTCCTGTTGGGGTTCAAATCTCTTCCCTGAGGATCTTGTAGAGGAAGTCTTGGCGGAGGCCACTAGAGTCAACCAGAGCCTTAAAGCCCGTTGGGGTTTGACTCCTAAACGTAAATAAAACCCTGCAAATTACCAAGCCCGGGGTAGGAAGAAGCTCCGTCCATATACCTCCACCCAGTTCAGGCAACAGCAGAGTGGTTCGTCCATTTTCCGGCTGCCTCTTCCCCCATCTCCTGTTGCCCCTGCACAGCCTTCCACCTCTCAGGCTCCTTCGGATGACTATGTCACCGTTCTGCTCCCTAAGAGCCAGCTTTCCGGTGCCTCCGCCACCTCTCCTGCCTTTAACCAGTCTTATGAGGCTCATAGCTCTTCCCAGAGTTATGGTAGAGGTAGAGGCTACCACCGTGGTTCTAACCAGAACAAAGGCAGGGGAAGAGCCTTTCGCAGGGGAAAGAACTTCCGAGGCGGACGTGGAGGCAACTCCTCAAACCAATACTGAGGTGCAGCAGGTAGGGGGGAGGCTCTATGCCTTCCGCAACAAATGGAGGTTCAGTCCCTGGGCGTTCAGTATCATCTCCAAGGGACTGGGGTGGAGTTGGATTCAAGGACCTCCTCCTCCGAACAAATTTCATCAACATTCCACTCCGGACCTGGTCGAATTTGTCCAGGATCTTTTACAGAAGAACGCCATACAAGAAACGAAACACCTGAAGTTTCAAGGTCGGCTGTTCAGTGTCCCGAAGAAGGATTCAGACAAGAGAAGAGTGATTCTAGACCTATCCCTTCTCAACTTGTCCATTCAATGCGACAAGTTTCGAATGCTTACCGTCTCGCAGGTGCGGACCTTACTTCCCCGTGGGGCCATCACCACCTCTATCGATCTTACAGACGCCTATTATCACGTCCCGATAGCGAGACACTTCCGTCCGTACCTAGGCTTTCGCTTAGGGGACAAAAGTTACTCCTTCAAGGTGATGCCTTTCGGGCTCAACATCGCCCCAAGGATCTTCACAAAGTTAGCAGAAGTCGCTGTTCAGGAACTCAGAAATCAAGGGATTCAAGTAGTAGCCTATCTGGACGACTGGCTCATTTGGTCAGACACCTCCCAAAATTGCCTAAAAGCCACTCACAAAGTCATCCATTATCTTCAATCTCTAGGCTTCCAGATCAACTTCAAGAAGTCCCGTCTTCTTCCAAAATCGAAGTTCCAATGGCTCGGCCTGCAATGGGATCTTATATCTCATACTCTGTGTCTTCCCAAACCCAAGAGGTTAGAGATTGCAAGGAACACCAAACGCTTTCTCAAAGACAAAGTAAGTTCCAGACGACTCCAAGAGAGGATTCTGGGGTCCCTTCAGTTTGCCTCAGTGACGGATCTTCTTCTGAAGGCAAAATTGAAAGATATCAATCGTGTCTGGCGTTCGAGGGCGAACCGGAAGTTCCGGGACAGGAAAGTCCGCCTTCCTCCCATTCTACGGGAAAGACTTCTTCCTTGGACAAGAGCAAACAGTCTGTCAAAGTCAGTTCCCCTTCGATTTCCGCCTCCGAAATTAATCATTCACACGGACGCATCCTTATCAGGTTGGGGCGGCTATTCTCAGCTCAGGAAAGTTCAAGGTCTTTGGTTCCGCCAATTTCACATCAATGTGCTGGAGGCCATGGCAGTTCTTCTAACCCTGAAACGTCTCGCTCTTCCCAAGAGACAACACCTTCGTCTGGTCCTCGACAGCGAAGTGGTGGTCCGCTGCCTCAACAGAGGCGGGTCAAAGTCAGGGCCTCTGAACCATGTTCTAGTAGCCATATTTTCCCTAGCAGCCTTGAACCGTTGGCATCTTTCAGCTGTCCACCTGGCGGGAGTCCGGAATGTAGTGGCAGACGCCCTGTCCCGGACCTCCCCTCTAGAATCGGAATGGTCACTCGATCTGGAGTCATTTCGGTGGATTCTCTCTCAGGTTCCCGGTCTCCAAGTGGACCTCTTCGCCACGGAGTCCAACCACAAATTGAGAGTATATGTGGCTCCCAATCTAGACCCTCAGGCTTACGCCACAGACGCCATGTCACAGAATTGGGACATCTTGGAAAAGATTTATCTCTTTCCCCCGGTGAATCTTTTGCTGAAAGTTCTAGACAAGCTGAGATCCTTCAAGGGACAAGTAGCCTTGGTCGCACCCAACTGGCCCAAGAGCAACTGGTATCCTCTCCTGCGAGAGTCGAGACTATACCCTCACCCGATACCCAATCCGGTTCTGTCTCAGATAGTGCAAACACGCGTTGTGTGCGCTTTCTCAAACATTCAGAGCGCCCTAACTTTGTGGACTTTATGAAGTTTGCGGCCATGCATGGTGCCAATGTTGATCCTCAAAACACCCTGTTCCTAGAATCGGATAAACGGGATTCCACCATCCGCCAGTATGACTCTGCAGTTAAAAAGTTGGCAAAATTTTTGATAGACTCAGACGTGAACTGTATGAACTTGAACCTTACAGTCACTTTCTTTAGATCTTTATTAGAATCAGGTCTGGCAGCCAATACTATCACCACTATTAAATCTGCTTTGAAAAAGATCTTCCTAGTGGGTTTTAACATAGACTTAACCGACTCTTTGTTAGCTTCAATTCCGAAAGCCTGTGCCAGACTGAAACCGGTTACTCGTCCTACCCCGGTGACCTGGTTCCTTAATGATGTACTCAAATTGGCTTCTGATACCCTTAACAGTTCTTGTGATTACATTCCCCTTCTCAGGAAAACACTTTTCCTGGTGAGCTTGGCTTCCGGGGCAAGAATTTCTGAACTGGCAGCTTTGTCGAGAGACCCGGGTCATATTGAGTTCCTGCCTTCGGGAGAGGTCCTTCTTTCACCTAACAAATTCTTTTTGGCTAAGAACGAAGACCCTCAGAACAGATGGTCCTCCTGGAAAATTGTTCCCCTCACGCAAGACCCGTCTCTGTGCCCTGTTACTACTCTTAGGTCTTATTTATCCCGGACCTCCTCTAACTCCTCGGGGCCTCTATTCGTTAGAGAACAAGGCGGTACCATTACTATTAAAGCGATCAGGCAACAAATTTTGTATTTTATTAAACAAGCTAGCCCTGACTCTTTTCCTCTTGCACATGATATCAGAGCGGTTGCTACTTCGGTGAACTTTTTCACCACATGAATTTTACGGACCTTTCCAGGTATACAGGGTGGAAATCACCGTCAGTGTTCAAGAAACACTACCTTAAACATTTGGAAGCCCTAAAATTTTCTACAGTAGCTGCAGGGAGCGTAGTTACTCCCAGGTAACTCACAGGTTAATACCTTGTCTCTCTATCTCTCCCTCTTACCTGCCTCATTTATACCCTATTGTATTCGTTGGTCTCGCACCTGAATACTGTTGTTATATTTGTAAATTTTTAAACTCCTGAGTATCTGTATATATTATCACTCACGGCATTATTATACCTACCTTATTTGTCAATTGTCCACCAAGTGGATTTATGTTCATATTTAAGATACCCTTATAATTGTTTTTTGGTACTCATCTCTGATTAAAGCATCCTGTATTTCCCTTACGCTTATGTTTTTTCCTTTATTTTGCAAGTTTGGTGACATATTCTCTTGTATAGATTCACTGGGCGGCACAGGTTCGAGCCCAGAAAAGGGATTTTGACGTAGGAAAAATCTATTTCTGGGCGAGGGACCTGTGCCGCCCAGTGAACCCTCCCAGCTCCTCTCCCTTGGAGTCCCCAAACTTTGGGTGCTAAGGAGTTGGGTTCTGAGCGGATGCAGTGTTAGTAGTACCGAGTGAGGTTGAACGGCTCTCCTCTATTGGGGTTTCTGTCGTGGATGAATCTAAATAGTGCGGGACCTCTGGATTATACGCCCAATTTTATACCGACACCAATAGGTGAGCGAGCTAGTTAACCTAGCACTCCTTTACATTTTTTCTCTGGTATATTTAGCAGTAAATTACCTAAGAATAAGTGCTAAATGGAGCTTATTCACTGGGCGGCACAGGTCCCTCGCCCAGAAATAGATTTTTCCTACGTCAAAATCCCTTTTATATTTTTCTGTGCTCAGCTAATCATTATAATTCATTATCTGGGTGTGTGAGCTAGCTATGAGATTTCAACATTTCATGGTACCTATTAAGCTAATTTCTGTAATTTTTCAAACTATTATTTCTTGAAAGTTCCAATATTTTCATCTTTTCATGTGATGAAAACTGTCAAGAGAAATCATTTTATATTCACAGTAAACTTTGATTTGTTGAACTGCAAATGAATGTATGGATATCAGTGGAATTTCATTGGAGAATTGATGCTTTTCAATATTTAGTGTGTTTTTATATGGATCTAGTTTTATCTATGTTAATTTGTTTTCTTTCCAGGTACTGGTTCAACTTCATGGACATATAATGTTAACAAATTAACAGAACAAAATATGGAAGAGATTCTAACTATTGTGAAGGAAGAGACTGGTTTCAAGATAAGAGATTCAGATCCTCTATTTGTCAGTAAAATTACCAATAAGTTCAATGAGATGTTGATATCAGACCCAGGTAAGAAATTATAACCATTGTTTCTTATATAATTGTCACTGATATAGAATCAAGGATTACATTGCTTTTGAGTATCTGTAACTATAAGGAAATATATTTAGTTTAATTATGTAAATAACTTAGATTTGCATAGTAGGACTGACATAGATCTTACTGTGCAATTTATCATATTCACAGTGCAGTAGCAAACTTGCAACTACAGTACATAATTTTTGGCACTTACTAATAAGCTTACAAACATTATGGAAAGCCTTAGAAATTTCATGATGAATGCATTACTTTTGAATAGCATGCTTCAGTAAAGAAAAAGACTAAACTTTAAGAAAAGGTTAAAAAATCAGGACAAAGTTATTTGAAAAGATAGTTCATTCTGCCATATTTCTCTGTCACATTATTTTCCCAATTGTTTTGAATTTGCTTTACGCTCTCATGTTCTCATGTGTTTTATAGTAAGGATTTGTTTTACAAATTTATTATTATTTGCATTTTAATAATGTTTCATAATAATACCCAAACTTTGCCCAGGACACAGTGAGTGGAGATTCATTGCTATGTATTTCGAAATATGCAATTTTCCATTTATGCGGGACCATTGATCGACCAAATTTTCGCATAATTCGGGACCTTACTGTGTGTGTGTATATATATATATATATATATATATATATATATATATATATATATATATATATATATATATATATTTATATTCATATGTATGTGTATATGAATGTATCTATCTATTTACCTATCTATCTATTTATATATTTATAGATAGATAGATACATTCATATATACATATAAATATATATATATATATATATATATATATATATATATATATATATGTATATATATATAAATAGATATATATATATATATATATATATATATATATATATATATATATATATATATATAAATAGATATATATATATATATATATATATATTATAATTTATATCTATATATATATATATATATATATATATATATATATATAATTTATATATATATGTATGTATGCATGAATGTATGTATAAATGTATGTATGTATATATGTATGTATGTATATATATATATATATATATATATATATATATACATTATATATATATATATATATATATATATATATACATATATATATATACATGTATATATATACATGTATATATATATATATATATATATATATATATATATATATATATATATATATATATATATATATATATATATATATTCCGACACTAACACTTACCTCATCCCAATAATTATGAGTTTACTCTTATTGTGTTCTATCCAACCAGAATTTTTTACCCCCCTCCCACCCACAGGTAACCCTTGAAACCCCCCACCCCTCCTCAACTGTGTGACCCTGACCTCTCTTGTTTCCTAGCTTGCTGAAGAGGGACACTTCGGTCAACCTTTTCAGGTCGCCATTAACCATTCCTTCTCTGGTCGTGTTGAGATACACATGTTCTCGTCTCACTTGCGTTCTTCAGAGTTTTTCCTGTTCTTAGTGCGTTTCTCGTTGGATCTCCGATCTCCATTATGTAATCTGTGAGAGCGCAACGTTGTTGCCTGGGTGTTTGTTATTGGGAAGCTGTGTGCAGCTTTTTGGTTCCACGTGAAAGTCGATCCTCACGTGTTGTGTACTTCATGTCAGGGGTGTGTGTTTTTGTTCCATGTGAAAGTCGATCCCCACGTGTTGTGTACTTTGTGTCTGGGTGGTGTGTATTCCAGGATGAACACGTGTGATGAGTGTGTGGGCTGGAACAATGCCCAATGGGCCAAGATGGCCACAAAAAAGAAGGCCAAGAGGGACAAGTCGCCCTCAAGGAAGGACAACGTTTCTCGTCCTTTTTTGGTCTGTTCATCCGTGCGTCCCTATCTGTCTCCTGTGTTACCCTCGGTAGCGGAGGTAGTTCCCTCTGGGTCAGAGAGAGGTGATTATGTTTCGGGCCCAGGAGTCGTTCTTATTTCAAAACGGAAAGCGGAACCATCTTCTTAACCCTCCAGTTGCCAGGGAGGTCCAAAGAGAAGGTTGCTGGGACTTTAAAGGCAGTTATGTCGAATTGTGAGCACCTGCTCCAAGGTTGTGCAGCTGGTTCAGTGGATGACCCTTATTCCCGCTCAGAGGTCCCTCGTGGTAACCATTTGGGCCGATCCGCTCTTCCGCCGATGAATGGGCAAGGATCTCCAGAGCTGCCAAGCCTCTGCACGGCGCCGTCTTACGGCCTTTTATCTGCTTCCAGTTACCGGCTCCTTGGCCCCTCCGCGGGTAGAGGAGCCGCCCTCCGCCCGCAGGGTGGCAACTTTATCCTCCACTCAGCGGCCCGCCACAGCCAATCTGCCCTCATGGGAGAAAGAGGCCTTTTCAGGCACCTCGAAGACACTGTTCAGGTCACCATTAGGGATCCCTTGCTGAGGTGGGGAGTTACGGACCTGATTCCCCAGACCCCTTAAGAGGATTATTATCTGTCAGACGGCCCCGTCTATTCTCCCGGTCTTCGAGGACCATCCACGCCAGAGAGGACTAGAGGACCATGTGAAGAGGCACCATTCATCTAGATCTCGCTCATACGGCTCCAAGTCTTAGGACCCCGCTCCAGCGCTGCACCGGAGCCGAAAAGAAGAGGAGTGGCGCAGAACTCTCTCAAAAGGGAGATTTGACAGGACCGCTGGGAGATGCGATCTCCAGAGAAAGGGAGATAGGATAGGACCGCCAGGAGATGTGATCTCCGGATCCCGGGCAGGGTGCCTCAGGTCGGGCACACGGATACGGCGAGGTTACTTCAAAGGTGGGATCCTGGGACCAACAGGAGGACGAGGTAGTGGAAGAATTGTCGTCCCTCCGGAGAATATTGGGTCTTATAAGAAGGCTCAACGACCTGCCCGATTCCGTTCCGGTACAAGTTCGACCCCACGACACTGGTCTGCAATGCTATTTTGGAGTGCCTAGGGAGGCTAGGCCCTCTCTGGTTCTTACCCTCTCACAAGACATCGAGCAGTGGTCTAAAAGAATCACCACTGCTGCCACAGAGCCGAAAGGACCGAACAGGCCTCACGGCGCTCCGAAGCTTTTACCCATTCAGGAAGTCAAGCATAGGTGATTCTACACTTCGAAGGGGACCTCCCAGGGTCATCAACTGTCAGAAGGGAACTTGGCTGCTCTGCCTCCTGGTTCCACAAAGGATAGATTGTCGGGCATTGCCGTGGGTTTCCCGGTCCAGGAAGCAACATCTATGGAAGCAGCTGCATGGGCCCCTGGAGACACGGCTTCATGGCTAGACCTCTGGTCCACGGCCCTGGTTTCCTTTGTCTGGAGAATGATGTGAGGAGTGGCCCCACGAAGGAACAGTTCCTGGAGTTGGCAGTCTGAGGGTTGAGAGCCGTAGCTTTCTTGGTGGGCCAGTCCCATTCCACAGCATCGAATTGGGTCCTGCGGAGGAGTGATGTCGTCCTCCATGGGCTGCCAAGGAATCTCCCAGACAGAGTTGAGTGCTCTTAGGGATGCCCCATCGTTATAGAGAGACTTCCCGGAAGAGCTAGTGGAACGAAGACTGAACAAGTGGAGGTAGAAGAGTCATGACGCAATGCTCCACAGGGCGTCTTGATTGTCATCGTCCTCGAACACACATCTCCTTTACCAGCCTCATGATCATGGTGGGGCCAGGGCCCAGTCACGTGGGCGACCTTCTAGGCCGTCAGCCAAGCCTCATCCTCCTCATGTTGGGCCCCTCCGACTCTGCCCCCGTCTCAGGAGCACAAGGACCAGCCACAGGCGGAAATAGACAGAGGTCCTACCAACAGAAGGGCACGTATTGGCCGCTTCTTCAAGCGAAAGTAGGGGGCGAGGCCCTTCACCCCGGTGCCCTCCAGGGGTAGGAGGATGCCTCAGTTTAAGGTGGAGAAATTGGGCAAAGGAAATGGCGGACCAATGGACAATTCAAGTGTTGAAGGAAGGGTATCGGATTCCCTTCAAGGGCCCCACCCCTACTTTGGATTTGGGCCTCGAGGCCTCCTCCCTCCACCCCAAGGAGGAAGCACCTTGGAGGGCCTTGGAAGGGGAAGTTCAAGACCTACTACTCAAAATGGCTATCCAGGAGGTGTCTCTTGACCTACCGGGACTCTTCATCCATCTTTTCCTGGTGGAGAAAGCCTCAATTGACCAGTGTTCGGTCATCGATCTCTCGGCCCTCAACCGTTATGTCGCCAAGACCGAGTTCAAGATGGAAACGGCCGGGACGGTCCTGGCAGCTATCAGGGAAGGGGATTTCATGCCATCCCTAGACCTCAAGGATGCATATTTCCAGATCACAGTGCAACCGTCCAGCAGAAAGTTCCTCAGGTTCAAGTGGGAAGAGCAGTCTTCCAGTTCCACACCCTCTGCTTTGGCCTGTTGACCGCGCCTCATGTCTTCCCCAGAGTCTTTTCCCTGGACTCCCAGTAGGCCATCAAGAGAGGGATGAGGTCATTGAGGTATCTCAACGACTGGTTACTCCTTTTGGAGTACAGAGATTAGTTATCAGAGCAGAGGGACGAGTTAAAGACCTACATGGAACTTGGGGTAGTGTTCAACTGGGAGAAGTCACACTCTTCCCCAACCACGAGGACAGTGTTCCTGGAGATGGAAATATGGTCTATGCAAGCCAGGGCCTTACCAATGAAGGAGAGGACTGGGAATCTGAGAAGCATTGCGAAAACCTTCATCAGGGTAAAACTGCCTTCGTCAAAGGAGTGGTAGACGCTGGTAGGCCACCTGGTGTCCCTGGAGAAGCTCGTTCCCAAGGGAAGGTTGATGCTGCGGCCGGCCCAGTGGGACCTGAAAGAGATACAGGCCCTAGCAACGTAGTATCCACCCCTAAAGCTTTCCCCATCCCAGTCAACCACTTACCATGTCCCAATGTATATTATATATATATA
>NC_090761.1:28029696-28202196 GCF_036898095.1 Palaemon carinicauda
GTGGATAGTGTTGCGCTTGAGGGTTCGTCTGTTCGTGCCTGTCGTCCTCCTAGTCCGGGACCTCTTGCAAGCTCCCAAGTCCAGGGGAGAAGCAATGTCGTACGACCAATGGGTTCGAGAGGCTTTAATCAGCGAACAGACGTTCCCTCCGTGGTTTCGGGCGTATCTACCCAAGATCGCCCCACCCACACAAAGACGAGAGAGCCCATTTATTCCTCGTCTGCGGAAGAGGTTTCTCGTAAGAAACCATGGACCAAGGTCTCACGACCTCTTAAGCGCAAGTCGGTCCCTTCCGCGCAAGTCCAACGGCCCAGTTGTAGCCACTGGGTCAGTTCGGACTCGCTGCAGTCTTCCGATGACTGCTCACCTCCTAAGAGAGGCAAAGCGGTACCGCCGCAGACAGTTACACCGTCTGTTGCCGCACCTGCTCCTGCAGACCCCAAGTGGTCTTTGCTGCAGACCATGCAGTACCAATTAACGTCTCTGATGCAGGACTTTCGTGCGGAGAAGGTTGCTGCTGCACCAACCTCTTGCCTACAACCAACCACGGTTGTGCGTCCTGTGGACGCTGAGGCGACCTTCTTGTGCACTCAAGCTGAGAGAGTCCCGCCACCCATGCGTTCCAGTGTACCCTGCCAGCCGCATGTTGACGTTCAGCGACGCACGGAACCTTCCGTTGACGTTCGCGAGGTACAACAACTGTCAGAGTTGTTTTGTTTTGACGCGGAGCGTCAACCTCCGCAACCCAGTATGGTTGCCTCTGCTCGCCCACATCAGACTAGACAGTCTGGAGTAGACGCTGTGCGTCCCCGCGCTGCTATGGTTGTTGCCAGCTCACAGACTGGGCAACAGTTCCATGACGTTGCGTCCGGTTCAGTCACGCGTGCACCCGTGCGACCGGACTCAGCTAACCAGCCGATACCTACTCCATTGCCGCTTCCTCCTCAATTCTCGGATGATGGACTCTCTGATGATGACGATGCGGCACACGTTGATGAACCACATTCGGACCTTGACGAGCCCAAGTCCACGCAACTCTCTTTGGACTTTAGAAAAGTTCTTGCTCTGTTCAAAGAGATGTTTCCGGACCAGTTTGTGTCTGTGGCTCCGCGCTCTCCTCCGTCAGAGTTTGCTTTAGGTACGCAGTCATCCTCGCCTGCCTTTACTAGACTCGTCCTCGCACGCTCGTCCAAGAGAGCTTTACGAGTTATAGGAGAGTGGATGCAGTCCAAAAAGAGTCTAGGGAAGACAGCCTTTACGTTTCCCCCTGCTAAACTCTCTTCCAGATCGAGCGTCTGGTATGCCACGGGAGAAGTTCTCGGCTTGGGAGTTCCTGCCTCTGCCCAGGGTGACTTCTCAAGTCTTGTAGACTCTCCCCGCAGGCTAGCCATGAGACGCTCTAAGATATGCTGGTCACCTTCGGACCTAGACCATCTGTTGAAAGGGATATTTAGAGCCTTCGAGGTCTTCAACTTTTTAGACTGGTGTCTGGGAGCTTTGAGCAGGAAGATCTCCCCGACTGAGAAGGAATCTTCCTTGCTCATCATGTCCTGCATGGACAAGGCCATACGTGACGGGTCTAGTGAGCTTGCTGCATCGTTCGTATCCGGAGTCCTCAAGAAGCGTGAGAACCTTTGCTCTTTCCTGTCAGCTGAAGTGACACCTTGTCAAAGATCCGAACTTCTGTTTGCTCCTCTCTCTAAGTGCCTTTTTCCAGAGGACTTGATTAAGGAGATTGCTGCTTCTTTGATACAGAAGGACACCCATGACCTGGTTGCGTCCTCTGCCCGCAAAGCCACCCCTTTGCCTACCTTGTCAGCTAGACCAAGGATGGACACTCCAGCGTCCCGATTTATTCCGCCCTTTCGTGGCAGAGCCTCCAGCAGAGGAGGTGCTCGTGCCGAAGGGAGACGTGGGAAGAAGAAAGGAACCAAGTCCTTTAAAGGCAGAGTTTGACTGCCAGCTTCTTCAGACAGCAGTGGGAGCCAGACTCAAGAACTTCTGGCAGACCTGGGAGAAGAGAGGCGCAGATGCACAATCTGTGAAGTTGCTCAGAGAGGGGTACAAGATCCCGTTTGTACGAAAACCCCCTCTAGCAACGTCTCCCATCGATCTCTCTCCCAGGTACAGAGAGGAAGACAAGAGACGAGCATTGAAACAGGAGGTGTCTCTCTTACTAGAAAAGGGAGCGGTAGTCAAAGTCCTGGACCATCAAACCCCGGGCTTCTACAACCGTCTCTTCTTAGTGGCAAAGAAGACAGGAGGGTGGAGGCCGGTGCTAGACGTCAGTGCGCTGAATGTCTTTGTCACAAAGCAGACGTTCGCCATGGAGACCACAAAGTCCGTTCTAGCAGCGGTCAGAAGGGAAGACTGGATGGTCTCTTTAGACCTAAGGGACGCATACTTTCACGTCCCCATCCACCCAGACTCCCAACCTTTTCTGAGATTCGTTTACGAAAAGGTTGTCTACCAGTTTCAAGCCCTGTGCTTTGGCCTAAGCACAGCTCCTCTTGTGTTTACGAGGCTGATGAGGAATGTAGCCAAATTCCTTCATTTAGCGGACATCAGAGCCTCCCTCTATTTGGACGACTGGCTTCTAAGAGCTTCTTCCAGTCGTCGCTGTCTGAAGGATCTAAAGTGGACTCTAGATCTGACCAAGGAATTGGGTCTCCTGGTCAATATGGAAAAGTCTCAAGTGGTCCCATCCCAAACTATTGTGTATTTAGGGATGGAGATTCACAGTCTAGCTTTTCGGGCTTTTCCGTCGGCCCCCAGAACAAGTCAAGCCCAGTTATGCATCCAGAACATGCTGAAGAAGGAACGATGTTCAGTCAGGCAGTGGATGAGTCTGATAGGGACACTATCATCCCTGGAACAGTTCGTATCGTTAGGAAGACTACACCTCCGTCCTCTTCAATATCACCTAGCTGTTTACTGGAAAAAGGACAAGACGCTAGAAGCGGTCTCGATCCCCATTTCCGAGAAGATGAAGTCTTCCCTGACTTGGTGGAAGGACAGTATCAGCCTCAGAGAAGGTCTGCCCCTGGCTGTTCAGACTCCCAACCACGTTCTCTTCTCGGACGCATCGGACACGGGCTGGGGCGCGACATTAGACGGTCGGGAATGCTCGGGAACTTGGAACTCGAGTCAAAGGACAATGCATATCAACTGCAAGGAGCTACTGGCAGTTCATCTGGCCTTGAAAAGCTTCAAGTCTCTCCTTCAAGGCAAAGTGGTGGAGGTGAACTCGGACAACACCACGGCTTTGGCGTACATCTCCAAGCAAGGAGGGACCCACTCTATGACGTTGTACGAGATCGCAAGGGACCTCCTCACCTGGTCAAAAGATCTAAACATTTCACTAGTAACGAGGTTCATCCAAGGCAACTTGAATGTCATGGCAGATTGCCTCAGTTGGAAGGGACAAATCATTCCAACAGAATGGACCCTACACAAGGATGTGTGCAAGAGACTTTGGGCCACATGGGGCCAGCCTACCATAGATCTCTTCGCAACCTCGATGACCAAGAGGCTCCCAATATATTGCTCACCAATCCCGGACCCAGCAGCAGTTCATATAGATGCCTTTCTCCTAGATTAGTCACATCTAGACCTATATGCATTCCCCCCGTTCAAGATTGTCAACAAGGTACTGCAGAAGTTCGCCTCTCACGAAGGGACAAGGTTGACGTTAGTTGCTCCCCTCTGGCCCGCGAGAGAATGGTTCACCGAGGTACTTCGATGGCTATTGGACGTTCCCAGAACTCTTCCTCTAAGGGTGGACCTTCTACGTCAGCCACACGTAAAGAAGGTACACCAAGGCCTCCACGCTCTTCGTCTGACTGCCTTCAGACTATCGAAAGACTCTCGAGAGCTAGAGGCTTTTCGAAGGAGGCAGCCAGGGCGATTGCTAGAGCAAGGAGGACATCCACCCTTAGAGTCTACCAATCGAAGTGGGAAGTCTTCCGAAACTGGTGCAAGTCAGTATCTGTATCCTCGACCAGTACCTCTGTAACTCAAATAGCTGACTTCCTTTTATACCTGAGGAAAGAACGATCTCTTTCAGCTCCCACTATCAAGGGTTACAGAAGCATGTTGGCATCAGTCTTCCGTCACAGAGGCTTAGATCTTTCCAACAACAAAGATCTACAGGACCTCCTTAAGTCTTTTGAGACCACGAAGGAGCGTCGTTTGGCTACACCTGGTTGGAATTTAGACGTAGTACTAAGATTCTTCATGTCAGAAAGGTTCGAGCCGCTACAATCAGCCTCCTTTAAAGATCTCACTTTAAAGACACTTTTCCTGGTTTGCTTAGCCACAGCTAAAAGAGTCAGTGAGATTCACGCCTTCAGCAGGAACATCGGATTTTCATCCGAAACGGCTACATGTTCTTTACAACTTGGTTTTCTAGCCAAAAACGAGCTACCCTCTCGTCCTTGGCCGAAATCGTTCGATATTCCAAGCCTATCGAATATGGTTGGAAATGAACTAGAAAGAGTCTTATGCCCTGTGAGAGCTCTTAAGTTCTATTTAAGACGAACTAAACCTTTACGAGGACAGTCAGAAGCTTTATGGTGTTCAGTTAAGAAACCATCTTTGCCTATGTCAAAGAATGCTTTATCCTATTTTATCAGACTGTTAATACGAGAAGCTCATTCCCATCTGAGTGAGGAAGACCAAGCTTTGCTGAAGGTAAGGACACATGAAGTTAGAGCTGTCGCAACTTCAGTGGCCTTTAAACAAAATAGATCTCTGCGAAGTATAATGGACGCAACCTATTGGAGAAGCAAGTCAGTGTTCGCGTCTTTTTATCTTAAAGATGTCCAGTCTCTTTACAAGAACTGCTACACCTTGGGACCATTCGTAGCAGCGAGTGCAGTAGTGGGTGAGGGCTCAACCACTACAATCCCCTAATTCCATAACCTTTTTAATCTTTCTCTTGAAATGTTTTTATTGTTGTTTTTGGGTTGTCCGGAAGGCTAAGAAGCCTTTCGCATCCTGGTTGATTTGGCGGGTGGTCAAATTCTTTTCTTGAGAAGCGCCTAGATTAGAGGTTTTGATGAGGTCCTGTGGTATGGGTTGCAACCCTTCATACTTCAGATCCTAGGGGTCGCTCAGCATCCTAAGAGGATCGCGAGGCTCCGTAAGGAAGACGTACTTAAAAAGGCAGAGTAATTGTTCAAGTCGACTTCCTTACCAGGTACTTATTTATTTTATTTTTGTTATTTTGATAACTTCTAAAATGAAATAAAAAATCCTTAGCTCATAATAATGTAAACATTTATTGCTGGTCTCTACCCACCCCCCTGGGTGTGAATCAGCTTATATAATCACCGGCTAAGTTAAATATTGAAAAATGTTATTTTGATAATAAAATAAATTTTTGAATATACTTACCCGGTGATTATATATTAAAGGACCCTCCCTTCCTCCCCAATAGTGACGCAGTGGACCGAGGAGAAAATTGAGTTCTTTGTTTACAATGAGTACTGAGTACCTGCACGACAGATGGCGCTGTTGAAGTACACCCACTACCTGCATAGCGATCGCTGGCGGATTTTTTCCGTAGAGTTTTCTGTCGAGCAGCAGAGCTGCAGCTTATATAATCACCGGGTAAGTATATTCAAAAATTTATTTTATTATCAAAATAACATTTCTCAATATTTAACTTAGCCGGTGATTATATAGCTGCAACTCTGTTGCTCGACAGACAACTCTACGGAAAAACTCGCCAGCGATCGCTACACAGGTTGCGGGTGTGCCCAACAGCACCATCTGTCGACCAGATATCCAGCTCTCAATGTAAACAAAGACTCAATTTTCTCTCTGTCGAGGTGTCGACAAGACGTACTTTACTCGCTGTTGCTAAACTGGAGTTTTTCACATCTATTTGGTGAAGTACTATATTCTAGTTTTGAGCTTTCGCAATGCAGGTGTTTTATCTTCATCTTAAATCTTGAACTCGTTTTGGATAGATTTAATTATGGTGACAAAGAGAGTATGGACTTTCTTTCACTTTTAAATGGCCGACCCTTCCCTTAGACGGAAGTGTGTTTAGGCTTTTAGTAATTATCTTATCACGTTATAAATTATTTATAGATTTTCCTCTATATATTTTATATCTCTCCGCCTTTATTAGGCCTCTTCGATTAACTTTCCATTTATTATAAACATATAAAAATAAATTTTAATGTTTTGTTTATATGCGACCTTTCCTGAGAGTAGGCGGTCCTAACTTGGAAACCGAAGTTAATCAACGTTGAGCCCTTTATATCGTAATTAGCTTTTAAAGAGCTAAGGATTTAAAACTTTTTAAATGTAATATTTTATGAAAGAATTTCTTTGATAGTCTTCGTACTGTTTTCAAAGATGAACTAACGTTTAGTTTATTTATGCTACTCAGTTGTTGACGTTCAGGACGTTCAACATGCGCTCTATCGTTACGATAGAGAGAGAGTGTATCACGGTTTCACTTTGCAGTAAGAGTAAATCGATTCTGACGTTTTGTTCATTCTTTCTTAGCTTAAATGTTTTAAATTCTATTTTAAAGGAACTTTTTATTTGAAAAACCTTTCAGTTTTTTCCTTTAGTCAAATAACATGTTTTTTTGACGAAATATAATTGGGCTCTTCTCTTAGGTGCGAAATCAAGAGAGAAAGAGAGAGAGAGATAGAGACGGAGGGAGAGAGAGGAGAGAAAACGTTCCGTTCAAGCGGGTAACGTTGTTCTCGAGTTACTCTCGTCCCTAGTCTCTGTACGGGGAGGAAGGATAAAACGTTTTTAGTTTTTTATTCTCGTCCCCAGGCTATGTGCGGTGAGAGATTGAAAACGTAGTTTATATGAACTAGTGTTTAGTCTCTTTCCCAGCCACTGATTTTTTTATCTTAAAATATGTTTTCTGTTTTTTGCTGGTATTAATGAGCTTGCATTATACGACTGATTTCGCAATTACTACCTTTTAATGAAGGGTAGAATTGCGTGTTTCAGTAGAAATCAGTAAAAGTTTCGATTTCAGTGAAATAAGTGCAAAACAGAAAATCGAAGTGATAAAGTGATATGCGCAAAGTGTTACAGTGTTGCGTCCGAGGGTTCGTCTGTTCGTGCCTGTCGTTCACCTAGTCCGGGACCTCTTGCATGCTCCCAAGCCCAGGGGAGAAGTAATGTCAAACGACTTATGGGTTCGAGAGGCCTTGATCAACGAACAGACGTTTTCCCTCTATGGTATCGGGTGTATCTTACCAAGATCTCCCCTACCATAAGACGAGAGAGACGTTGTTTCTCCTCGTCATCCGAAGGCTTTTCGCATAAGAAACCTGTCACAAGGTTTCGAAGCCCTTAAGCGAAAGTCAGTCCTTTCAGGACAGGTCCAGCGTCCTGGTTACAACCATTAGGACAGCTCTGACCCTATGCCGTCATCGGATAACTGCTCGCCGCCTAACAAAAGCGTAACACAGACTCCGAGAGTCTTTTTTGTTGGCAAAGTGTTGCGGTCACAGACGTTACCCTCGTCTCTTACCACAACCATTTCCGTTGATCCTTAATGGGTTGTATGGCAAGACATGCAGTATATGCTTGCCTCCCTTATGGAAGACTATTCTGCCGATTAGTCCGTTGAGTCTAGCCGTTTATCTCATCGATATCCTGGCTTTCAGCCAACCTAACGTTCCTTTGTGCTTACTGTTGACGTTGGCGTAGCTTAGTCACGTCAGTCAGGTTGTTTAGAACCACACTCGATGCGGTCTCGTGTGGTTTTTCAGCCGCATTTGGACGTTAGGCCACTTGCTGATGCTCCTGTTGACGTTCAAGACGTTCACTAACAATCGGAGTTGACTTGTTTTGACGCTGTGCGTCAACCTCCGCATTCTAGAGTTGTTTTGACTGCTCAGTCTAGGCAGTCAAAGCAGTCTCGAGTGGAAGCTGTGCGTCCTCACGCACCTGTTGTGGTTGACAGTTCAGTTGTTGACAGTTCACAGACTGTCAAGCAGTTACATGACGTTGCGTTCTGGTCCGCTACTAATGCACCAGTGAGTGTGGACTCTGCTTGTAAAGCATTGCCACCACGGTAGGTCTCTCCCTTGCTTGAGACTCAGCTTTTATCGGACAAGGTTCCTGTAGATGAGGAAGTTGCTGTTCCCCCTCCTACTGATATTCCCTTGAGGACTCTGTCAGATGGAGAGGAGCCTAAAGCTGCTTAGCCCCCTATGGACTTTAATTAAATCATGATGATTTTTTTAAGGATCTTTGTCCGGATCTTTTTGTAACTGCTGCTCCTCGTTCGCCTAAACGTCAGAGCTTACACTAGGCTTAGCTACTTTGAAGCCGTTGTTTTTAAGCTAGTGCTCTCTTGCTCTCCTAGAGAGCTTTACGTTGGCTAGGCGACTGGTTTTTCACCAGGAGGAGTTTGGGGGATACAGCCTTTGCTTTCCCTTCTTTTAAACGGGTTTATAGAGCGAGAGTCTGATATGACACGAGAGAAGTTCTCGGCTTGGGAGTTCATGCCTCTGCCCAGATAGACTTCTCAATTCTCGTAGACTCTCCCTGGCGCCTGGCCAGGAGACGCTCCAAGTTTTTTACAGGTCAACTTCACAGCTGTTTTCGAGCCTTTGAAGTTTTGCTGTACAATTATGTCATGCATAACAAGGCTTTCAGGGATGGTAAGCGGTACCGCCTCAGTCGCTAACCCCGTCTGTTGCCGCACCTGCTCCCGTAGACCCTAAATGGGCTTTGCTGCAAGACATGCAGTCCAAGCTTGCGTCCTTGATAGAGGACAAGGTTGCTACCGAACCTTCTGGCCAACAACCTTCCAACCGGTCGGTTGTGCGCCCTGTTGACGCTGAGGTAACCTACTCGCGTCTGCCAGTTGAGGTGGTTCCTCCACCGATGCGACCCAGTGTGGGTTGCCAGCCGCACGTTGACGTTAAGCGACGCTCGGAGGTGGTTGTTGACGTTCAGGACGTTCAACAACCAGCAGAGGTGACTTGTTTTGACGCAGTGCGTCAACCTCAGCAACCCGGTAGGGTGTTGACTGCACAACCCAGACGGTCTAGACAGTCTCGGGTTGACGCTGTGCTTCCTCGCGCACCCATGGTTGTTGACAGTTCACAGACTGTGCAGCAGTTCCATGATGTTGCGTCCGGCTCCGTCACGCATGCACCAGTGCGACCGGACTCAGCGAGCCAGACGTTGCCCACTCCGTTGCCGTTTCCTCATCAGTTTTCAGATGAGGAACCCTCTGATGAGGACGTTGCTGAACAACAAGACGATCAGCCCCCAGAATAGATCAAGCCCTGCTATCCATCCAGAAGATGCTGAAGAAGGAACGCTGCTCAGTCAGGCTGTGGATGAGTCTGGTAGGGACGCTGTCATCCGTGGAACAATTTGTGTCACTAGGAAGACTACACCTCCGTCCTCTTCAATACCATCTAGCTTTTCACTGGAAAAAGGACAAGACGCTAGAAGCGGTCTCGATCCCGGTTTCCGAAAAGATAAAGTCTTGTCTGACTTGGTGGAAGGACAATATCAACCTAAGAGAGGGTCTTCCCCTGGCTGTTCAGACTCCCAACCACGTTCTCTTCTCGGACGCATCGGACGTGGGCTGGGGCGCGACACTAGACGGTCGGGAATGCTCAGGACTGTGGAACTCGAGTCAGAGGAGCATGCATATCAACTGCAAGGAGCTGTTGGCAGTACATCTGGCCTTGAAAAGCTTCAAGTCTCTCCTTCGAGGCAAAGTGGTGGAAGTTAACTCGGACATCACCACGGCCTTGGCGTACATCTCCAAACAAGGAGGTACCCACTCACTGACGTTGTACGAGATCGCAAGGGACCTGCTCATCTGGTCAAAAGATCAAGACATCTCCCTAGTAACGAGGTTCATTCAAGGCGACTTGAACGTCATAGCAGATTGTCTCAGTCGGAAAGGGCAAGTAATTCCAACCGAATGGACCCTCCACAAGGATGTGTGCAAGAGACTTTGGGCCACTTGGGGTAAAACCATCCATAGATCTCTTTGCAACCTCGCTGACCAAGAGGCTTCCAATCTATTGCTCTCCAGTCCCGGACCCAGCAGCAATACATATAGATGCTTTACCTCCTAGATTGGTCACATCTGGATCTCTACGCATTCCCACCGTTCAAGATTGTCAACAAGGTACTGCAGAAGTTCGCCTCTCACGAAGGGACAAGGTTGACGTTAGTTGCTTCCCTCTGGCCCGCGAGAGAATGGTTCACCGAGATACTTCGATGGTTAGTAGACGTTCCCAGTAGTCTTCCTCTAAGGGTAGACCTTCTACGTCAGCCACACGTAAAGAAGGTACTCCAAAGCCTCCACGCTCTTCGTCTGACTGCCTTCAGACTATAGAAAGACTCTCGAGAGCTAGAGGCTTTTCGAAGGAAGCAGCCAGTGCGATTGCTAGAGCAAGGAGAGCGTCTTCCATTAGAGTCTACCAATCGAAGTGGGAAGTCTTCCGAGACTGGTGCAAGTCAGTTTCTGTATCCTCGACCAGTACCTCTGTAGCTCAAATAGCTGTTTTTCTTTTATACCTGAGAAAAGGACGATCCCTTTCAGCTCCCACTATCAAGGGCTACAGAAGCATGTTGGCATCGGTCTTCCGGCATAGAGGCTTAGATCTTTCCAAACATAAAGATCTGCAAGACCTCCTTAAGTCTTTTGAGACCACCAAGGAGCGTCGTTTGGCTACCCCTGGATGGAATTTAGACGTGGTACTAAGATTCTTCATGTCAGACAGGTTGGAGCTGTTACAATCAGCCTCCCTGAAAGATCTTACTCTTAAGACTCTTTTCCTGGTATGCTTAGCCTCGGCTAAAAGAGTCAGTGAGATTCATGCCTTCAGCAAGAACATCGGATTTTCGTCAGAAAAAGCCACTTGTTTGCTGCAACTTGGTTTTCTAGCCAAAAATGAGCTGCCTTCTCGGCCTTGGCCTAAATCTTTCGATATCCCCAGCATATCGGAGATCGTAGGCAATGAACTAGAAAGAGTCTTATGCCCTGTTAGAGCTCTTAAGTTCTATTTAAAGCATACTAAACCTTTACAAGGCCAATCTGAAGCTTTATGGTGTTCAGTTAAGAAACCATCCTTGCCTATGTCAAAGAATGCTTGGTCAGACTTTATCAGATTGTTAATACGAGAAGCTCATTCACATCTGAGTGAGGAAGACCGAACTTTGCTTAAGGTGAAGACGCACGAAGTTAGAGCTGTAACAACTTCCGTGGCCTTTAAGCAAAATATATCTCTGCAAAGTATAATGGACGCAACCTATTGGAGAAGCAAGTCAGTGTTCGCGTCATTTTACTTGAAAGATGTCCAGTCTCTTTACAAGAACTGCTACACACTGGGACCATTCGTAGCAGCGAGTGCAGTAGTGGGTGAGGGCTCAACCACTACAATTCCCTAATTCCTTATCCTTTTAATCTGTCTCTTGAAATGTTGTTTTTTTATGGGTTGTCCGGAAGGCTAAGAAGCCTTTCGCATCCTGGTTGATTTGGCGGGTGGTCAAAGTCATTTCTTGAGAGCGCCTAGATTAGGGGTTTGATGAGGTCCTGTTGTATGGGTTGCAACCCTTGATACTTCAGATCCTAGGGGTCGATCAGCATCCTAAGAGGATCGCGAGGCTCCGTAAGGAAGACGTACTTAAAAGGCAGAGTAATTGTTCAAGTCGACTTCCTTACCAGGTACCTATTTATTTTGTTTTTGTTATTTTGATAACTTCTAAAATGAAATAAAAAACTCTTAGCTCATAAAAGTGTAAACATATATTACTGGTCTCTACCCACCATCCTGGGTGTGAATCAGCTATATAATCACCGGCTAAGTTAAATATTGAAAAATGTTATTTTGATTATAAAATAAATTTTTTAATATACTTACCCGGTGATTATAAATTAAATGACCCTCCCTTCCTCCCCAATAGAGACGCAGTGGGACGAGGAGAAAATTGAGTCTTTGTTTACATTGAGAGCTGGGTATCTGGTCGACAGATGGTGCTGTTGGGCACACCCGCAACCTGTGTAGCGATCGCTGGCGAGTTTTTCCGTAGAGTTGTCTGTCGAGCAACAGAGTTGCAGCTATATAATCACCGGGTAAGTATATTCAAAAATTTATTTTATAATCAAAATAACATTTTTTGTAACTAAAATAACTTAGCTTATCAAAAAGAAGGTACTTAAGTATACAGTAATTAAATTAGAACAATAAAATTCTAAAATTTTTACCTTTATTTTATGTTTAGAAGGGATCTGATAATGGAAGTGCAAGTTTTTATTTTTATCATTCATTTTTGTATTATCAAATATTGTATGCAATAGCCTCTTTTACTAATTTTCATCATTAAAATCTCTTATGTATTGAGTTTATTGCTGAATATTAAGCTTGTGTTGCTTTAATTCTCTTTGTTTTATATTATTGTTATTGCTATGATGGATAGTACCATGGTGTTACAACAGCAATAAGCAGTTTACAGTACTGTAGTAGAAGTAGAAAGGAAAGATAAGAAGCAGGGAATTTGAAAATCATGCCGAGTGGCAATCCTAGCCAAGATGACACTGTGAAGGTTAGAAAAGAATCGACTTTATTATTTTGAATATTTTGTGAATCTTAAACATCTGGATTAGCGAAACTCCAGAGGCTGAGGCCTTACTGGATATTACAGGAATACTTGCCACTCTTACTAAGTCAGTGTTATATGTTTATTATCAATTTACCACCCCATAGCAAACTTCATAACTTCAGTGTGTTGTAAATGAAAATTTGCCAAAACTGAAAGGTATGCTGTGCTTTCACAAATCTTCCTTTGCCAACTCGCTGTGATTTTAAAATTTGCTATTGAACAGTAAGTCAACTATCTCTACAGAGCAACTTTATTAAGGGGGGTATGAATATTTGGAAAATGATATCAAGGCATTGATATTAAAAGCACGAGTCACATTTCCTACCATTTGAAAAAAACTCCACTAAGAGTACTTACTGTAACTGGTTTTCCAAAGAAAAGTTTTTACTCCTGGCAATATTTATGTTACTGGTGGTATGAAATGTTGATTACCTATCTATTTACTTAGAAACTCCAGAGGCAGAGGCCTTACTGGATATTACAGGAATACTTGCCACTCTTACTAAGTCAGTGTTATATGTTTATTATCAATTTACCACCCCATAGCAAACTTCATAACTTCAGTGTGTTGTAAATGAAAATTTGCCAAAACTGAAAGGTATGCTGTGCTTTCACAAATCTTCCTTTGCCAACTCGCTGTGATTTTAAAATTTGCTATTGAACAGTAAGTCAACTATGCTCTACAGAGCAACTTTATTAAGGGGGGTATGAATATTTGGAAAATGATATCAAGGCATTGATATTAAAAGCACGAGTCACATTTCCTACCATTTGAAAAAAACTCCACTAAGAGTACTTACTGTAACTGGTTTTCCAAAGAAAAGTTTTTACTCCTGGCAATATTTATGTTACTGGTGGTATGAAATGTTGATTACCTATCTATTTACCAAGAAACTCCAGAGGCAGAGGCCTTACTGGATATTACAGGAATACTTGCCACTCTTACTAAGTCAGTGTTATATGTTTATTATCAATTTACCACCCCATAGCAAACTTCATAACTTCAGTGTGTTGTAAATGAAAATTTGCCAAAACTGAAAGGTATGCTGTGCTTTCACAAATCTTCCTTTGCCAACTCGCTGTGATTTTAAAATTTGCTATTGAACAGTAAGTCAACTATGCTCTACAGAGCAACTTTATTAAGGGGGGTATGAATATTTGGAAAATGATATCAAGGCATTGATATTAAAAGCACGAGTCACATTTCCTACCATTTGAAAAAAACTCCACTAAGAGTACTTACTGTAACTGGTTTTCCAAAGAAAAGTTTTTACTCCTGGCAATATTTATGTTACTGGTGGTATGAAATGTTGATTACCTATCTATTTACCAAGACACTTCCCCCAATTTTGGGGGATAGCCGACATCAAACTAGGGAACAAATAGGAACCTTTCCTCTCTCCGCTCCTCCCAGCCTAACAAAGGATTCAGCCGAGTTTGCCTGGTACTGCTAGGGTGCCACAGCCCACCCTCTCCCATCATTCACCACAAATGAAGTTTTTTACATTGATTCCCCTACTGCTGCTGTCTCCCGATCACCAAGGCTACTGGAGGAAGCATCAGGACCTACTACTGTAAATACTGCTGCCTCATGTACTCAACTTCCATCACTGCTGTGAACAATAAAATAAATTTCTTGGCACAACCTCCATTTCCTTACATAAGTGATCTTTTACAAAATTTAGATAACACATGAAAAGCTGGGACTGTACAGATACTTTACCTGTTCTTTTTGATAGGAGGAAGTTCTTTTATTCCATCATCATCACTGCTGTGAATTTACAAAAGGGCTCTCAGGCATGTTTTTTTTCCCAGGTTAAGAAAAAAGTCATGAGTCCAGTTTATTTCCTCCATAATGTGTTTGTTGAGAAAAAACATCATCCAAGCTTCGCAAAAACTTGAGAACATGCACCAGGGTTGGTATACTGCAGGCAGTGTTTTGCAATGGCTCCAGTTTTCAGGATAATACACCCCTCCCCCCCAGTTGATGAGAGGGATGTCATGTTTCTCAGTATGTTCTTCGTCTTTTCTTCATCTTTCATGATTGTTGACTTGACCAACTCCTCAATATTTACCTTGGTCAGCTTCTCATGATGGCCTTCAAGAATTCCTAGACGTTATCCTCAGCCTCTTGAAATTATCAAACCAACCCTTTTAGTCTTTAAAAGGTGTAGGTGGCATACATGTAGCGATATCACTGGTGTTCGCTCCAGGTTCCTCAGCTATACTTGACTTGAAATGGTTAAAGATGGACGGCTGTTCCTTTCCAGTGTTTATACTACACTGGTCTTGTTCTTGTGGAACATTCAACCCTTGTTAGCAAGAAAACATACCCTCCTTATGCTTATCTAGTACCTCTACCTTTTGTCTTAAGGGCATCCAGCTCTTCTAGCTCTTAGGTGTCGATCTGGCAGAGGATCTTACTCTCTAAGAGAGACCATGGTAAAACTTTAACACAATATGTGGGCCAAAAAGTCTGTCTTTATACTACTTGAATGATACAGGGGAACCCCCAGTGAATAATCTGATATGCGAATCTTAAATCTGAAAATTTTTAAGTCTGGCTGTAATGATGTATTATTTCAATGTACTGTACAAGATTTGTAGAGAGGGAAAGCAAAGGGAGTTAATTTAAATAACTGAGTGATAAAAAGAATAAAAATGGCAACAGTCAAGAAACTTGTGTTAATGACTGTTACTTGGGAAAGTAGTGAAGACAAAGAACAGTGACAGTGTCAAGCACTTTATCAGGTTGGTTGGTTGGTTTTAGATTGGACCCCCTTACAATAAAAGAGGACCACGGGCTCATGCACGAAGGCAGCCTGTAAGTAAGATAAGCTTGTGAAAGGGTCAGATCATATTAAAACACGAAGGATGGATAGGATGACGATGGGATAACAGTAGCACAACGACCGAGGCCAGACTCATAAGTTCAGTTGAGAGTGCAGGAAAGCAGACAAGGCCTCCCCAAACCCGATTCCACTTCGGTCCCAGAGAAATTAATTTTTTCTTATTGAAGGTCCGAAACGGAATGACTTGATCAAGTGATTAAGGAGGAGGTTATGTTATCAAGCAAATGGTGAGGGATGCCAAATGGCTCCTTTTAGCCATCTATTGCTAAGATAAATCTAAACCTGTCATGAACTTTGAATACTGTACCAAACCGGCCACAGTTACAAGGAAATGGATCAATTTCATTGTTGATGGTCATTGCTGTTTCAGGGTTTGTTGAATATTACTGAAATAAAAAAGGACGAGGTCATCGAAGTATTTGTCATTTTATAAAAATACCACTCATTCCTGATAATCACTGATCTCTACATGAAAGAGGGAGAATATAATGAAAAAGATTGGAACAGAATATGACAAGTAGTTATAAAAAGGGCTCAAAATTTCTTCAATTTGATACACTTTTATTTCTTTTCATATACTGTACCTTTTCTCTATATTCCTTTACTTGTTCATATACCTTTTTCTCTTATCATTATTATAGTTTAACTTTGTGTAAATATGTGCATACTATCCTTATTTCTAATACTGTAATGGCTTTTTTGTATTTAGAATTGTATTCCTTTTTATCCACAACTAACGAAAATATCTTTCGCTTTGTCTGTTTATGCCATTATATTTATTGTCCAGGGTCGTGGGACAGCCAAGCTCACTACCCTAAAGCCAAATTGCCCCCCCCCCCCCCTCTGCTTGAAAGTTGCATCAAGGTAAAGACTGGGTAAATTTTAGAGATGAATCTTAAAGTAAATTACACATAGTTTTCGGTAGATTTGGGGGATATCTGATGATACAAGTGACTCAAGATTTGTAATCCTCAGAAAGTTATAATTTTTCTGACACTTTGTTGCGTAGTAACTGTCACAATAACAATTGATATTACAGTTTTGTAATATTTATAGGTCAGAAGGATACTAAAGAGGGAGAAAAATATTTGCACTAATTAGCCAAGCACAGAGATAAAGCAAGGAAAGATAAAAATCATATACAGGTTTTACAAGATGAAACTGGCAATGTTCCAGGGTTGTGATGGCCTGTTGAAAATGTCCATGCCTGGCAATCGCCAGACCGTGGTTCAAGATGTGCTCAAGCTTGATAGCTTCTCGTAGTGTTTGCAACCTCACCCTTGAGAGCTAAGGCGGGTGGTTTGGGGAAGCTCATAAGTCTACCTGCTGAGTCATCAGCAGCCATTGCCTGGTTCTAGCTTGGGTGGAGATGGGGCTTGGGCACAGATCTTATGAATATATGGTCAGTTTTTAGAGCATTATCCGGCTAACTAGGCCATTGTCATTGTCCCTTGCCTGTGATATTCATGAGTGGCCTTTAAAAGGGTGCTAAATAGACAGAAAGAATACTTTAGAGATCTCATGAATGTGGAGAATGCAAGGGAGAACATACTGGTTGAAGCTCCACGGACATATAGGAAAGTATATGTCATAAGTGAGATGGATGTAATGAATGCTTTGAAGAGAATGTAAAGGTAAGGAGATAGGTCTAGACAAAATCAGTGTGGTATGGAGGTGCTTGGGAGATGTTGCAGTGAGGTTACTAACAAAGCTGTTCAGCAGGGAAGAGAATCTGAATAAAGGCGAAGGAGTATCTTGGTGCCTATCTATAAGAAAAGGGGAGATGCTCAGAATTGCACAAACTGAAGATATGGGAAAGAGTAGTAGAAGCTAAACCAAGGGTACAGGTAACAGTCAGTGGCCAGGAATATGTTTTCATGGCAGATATGAGCACTTCAGTTGCCATATTTTCTTTGCAAATGTTAATTGAAAAATATCTAGTAGGACAGAAAGAATTGTATTGTGTTTTTGGACTTTGGGAAAGCTTATGATAAGGTGTCAAAATGGATTTTGAGCAAAGTGAAAAATCTATTTTTAGGTGAGATAGCCATGTCATCTTGATGGAAGGTTCCTTTAGGTAGCTTTCTAAGGGATATTTGCTACAGTGATACTCCCAGAGAATGAACCGTAGGTCTCCAGAATTCTAACTCCTGGCGCGAGTATCCTTAATATATCTTTAAGGATATCGCATAATATCAGGGGACATATTTTTTCATATGACACTTAGCAATCTTCATCCCGAATAGATTTAACTCTTTGAGGGGGAAGAGTGGCGAACGAAGGGGGAGCCGTTATCAAGGTACCCGGTGGACCCCCTCCCTGTACTACTACGGCCCATCATTACTAGTTGCATTTAAGGAGTAATAGCCGCAGATAGAGTAGTTTCGGGTGGGGTTATTTTTTAAGGAAGAAGGGTGGTTCCATCAGGACGACATGGCTATCTCATCCAAAAATAGATTTTTCACTTTGCTCAAAATCCATTTTTTGGGCTCAGCCATGTCATCCTGATGGAAGCTTACCAGAGAATTAACTTGAAAGTACTATATTTTTGAATGAGTTCCTTATATGGTCTCCTAGACCTTTATATATGACATTACCGTTATTTGTCATATCCACTAGGTTTGGAACTAACTTAGGGCTTCCTACCCCCTGCAGGGAAATTATCGACTTCGACTATAAGGATTCAAAGTTTGTATTTCATAAGCAAAACAAAATGATAATAATGTATCCTGAGAAGGAATCTAGCCTGCATATATGAACATCATGGTTATATATATATATATATATATTTTAACCTGTAAGGGAAGAATATACATATATTAATTCATTTGTTAAAATGCCACTCAATAATGTGAAGTTAATTTGTTTAGTTTCACTTAGATGTTGGATATGCTTCAACACTGTACAAATGTTCACACGGCACTGGTGGTATTGGTTAGATTCTGCACTTATATAGAACAGTCCATAAATCACCATAGTGATTTTCACTAGAAGGTATTACACTCGAGGGTTCTAACACCTATTCACCCGATACACTGTTGAGTCCCAAAACAGTACACTGTTCATCGCAGCACTAGACAGCAGGTTTTATGACACTACCTGCCGCCACCACAAAGTGTTTTATCTCATGCACTTGCTTTGCATAATGTTTATAGAAGACTCTGGATGATTTCCACCCCGTATATGAGCGGAGCCTATCAAAGTCCACATGTTGAAAGAAGTTCAACGAAGAAGCAACTTTTCTTGGATCGTGACCTGCGGGTGTACTGTCAGGATCTGCTCTGCAAATAAATTAGGTGAGTTTTGCCCCCAGTTGTTTTAAGGATAAATTTTATCCTGAGGTTTTGCCTTGGGAGAGTTGTCCCTCCTTGAAGTCTGAAGTTCTTCGAAGATAGACCTTGAGACACACTACTGGACATACAGAGACATCTTCCTTTAGAGGGCAGATTCTCAAAGGACCCCATCTGCTCAGCTCATTTTTGGCGAGAAAGGTAGGATAAGGGAAAAGGTTCAGTTCTCCCGTTTCCGTGAACTGAATATGGCCTTCACTCCTGGATAAGGCCTCTATTTCACTAACTCTAGCCCCTGAGGCTATAGCAAACAGAAATATCACTTTGTGTCATATCCTTTAGAGTGCAATCCTCATTGTTCATATTCAAAGCGTAGTGCAAGACTTTGTCCAATGACTATGATATGGGCTTTGGAGGGGTTGCTGGTTTGAGTCTAGCGCATGCTTTTGGTATCTTATTGAAGATTTCACTTGAAAGGTCCACCTGAAAGGCGTAAAGGAGAGGTCTAATCAAAGCCAACTTACACGCAGTTATTGTGGTGGAAGCCAGGCCTTGTTCGTGTAGGTGGATGAAGAAGGAGAGACAGAAATCTATTGATATTTCTGTCGGTTTCCTTGCTTTCACAAAGGAAACCCACTTCTTTCAAGACGATTCATACTGTCTCCTAGTTGAACTTGACTTGTATTCTTCTATAATGTCAATTTTGTCCTTTGAGATCTTAAACCTTTTCTTGGCTGCTAGGGTGAGAAAATCATGAGAAGTAGGTTGTTGGGTCTCAAGGATTCGGCAGAGGAAACAGCTTCAGTTTCAATTCTAGAACTAGAGGGAACCAATTGCTTCTGGGCCATTTGGGGGCCACTACTGCTGCAGTTCCTCTGAAGGATCTTAGCTTGTTGAGGACCTTCAGCAGGAGATTGGTTTGTGGGAACAGATAGATTCGATTCCATCTGTTCCAGTCGAGAGACATGGCGTCTGTCGCTTCTGCTTGAGGGTCCTCGTAAGGGGCTACTTATCGAGGTAGTTTCGTGTTGTCGCTCGTTGCGAAGAGGTCGATCTGCAGTTCTGGGACTTTTTCCAAGATGAAGGAGAATAAGTCTGCGTCTAGGAACCATTCTGTCTCTATTAGCTTTTGCCTGGATAGAGTATCCGGCGTCACATTGCAAAACCCTTGCAGGTAAACTGCTGATAAGTGCCATCTTCTCTTCCTTGCCAGGTGGAAGATGGCTAGCATCACGTGATTGATGTGAGGTGATCTCGAGCCTTGTCGGTTTAGACATCTTAATATCACCTCTTTGTCCAAGACCAGTCTGATGTGGACTGATCGGCGAGGGGATAGTTTCTTCAACGTTAGGAAGACTGCCATAGCCTCCAAGATGTTGATGTGAGAGGTTTTGAACTGGTGCAACCAATTCCCCTGCACTTTCCTTTGTTGGGAATGGCCTCCCCATCCTTCCAAGGAGGAATCTGTGTGTATTACAACTGACGGTTGAGGTGGTTGTAAGGGAATTGTTCATGCTAGGCTCCTGGCTGTTGACCACGGCCTTAGTAGCGTGCGCAATCGGGTCGGTGTCAACCTTTGTTGATCTCTTCGAGCGTTTGATGCGTATCTTCTCCAGACTCCTGATGCATCCTTTAACTGTGCTTTTAGCACTGGGTCTGTCACTGCTGTGAACTGGAGAGAACCCAATACTCTTTCCTGTTGGCGTCTTTAAATCCTCTTGAGTTTCAGTAGTCTCTTGACAGATTCCGCTATCTCTCCCCTCCTCGATGGAATGGAGAGACGGTGTGACTATAAGTTCCAATGGGTTCCTAACCATTGAAACTTCTGAGCTGGAGAAAGGCGAGACTTCTTGCGGTTGATCTTGAAGCCTAGGTGCTCCAGGAACTGGATTATCTTTCTGGTTGCTTGTAGACAAGTCGTCTTGGATGCTGCCCACACCAGCTAATCATCCAGGTATGTTACTACCTTAATTCCTTCTAAGCGTAGTTGTTGGACGATTGTATCCGCAAGTTTTGTGAATATCATTGGCACTATGTTTAGCCCAAAGGGCATGGCTGTGAAGATATACTTCGTCTTCTGTAGCCTGAATCCTAGGTAGGAGGAGAGGGGGCGGCTGACTGGTAGGTGCCAGTAAGCATCTGCCAGGTCTATTGAGACTGCGTACGCCCCTTTTGGTAGATGGGTCCTTATGTGTTGTAAGGTAAGCATCTGGAACTTGTTGTTCTAGATGAACTTGTTGAGTGGAGACAGGTCTAGAATGACTCTGAGTTTGTCCGAGTCCTTCTTGGGAACACAAAACAGCCTTCCCTGGAATTTGATGGACCTCGCTTTTCTTATTACCTTTTTGTTCAAGAGTTCTGAAGTATATTCTTCCAATAAGGGGGTGGAGTGTTGGAAGAATTGCGGAAAAAGGGGGTGGAATTTTGTTCCATTTCCAACCGAGTCCATTCTTAATTAGGCTGTGGGCCCAGGGATCGAAGGTCCAACGATCCCGAAAGTGGAAGAGTCTCCCTCCTACCTGGAGCCTTTCATTGCTGAGAGGTTCCTGGGGATTTATTTCCGTGACCGCGTCCTCCTCTACCCCTTGAGGGGTTTCTTGAGGAACTTCTTTTTGAGCCTCTTCCTTTGTAGGGTCAAAAGGTAGTTGTGTGCCTCTCAAAGCCTAGGTTAAACACAGGCGATTGAGCTACTAGCTGCTGAGGGACCATCTGGAAGGTGGTTTGCAGCTGAGCTACCATTTGAGGCACTGTGGCCATGGTCACGGTCGGAAGTTGTGCAAGTCTACGTGCCTTCTTTGTCTTCCTGTTCTTAGGTTGGGGACCACCGTCTGAGGATGATTTCCTCTTGGAAGACATACCCCACTTTTGGAGAAGGTTCCTATTCTCCTTGGTGGCTTTAACAATAACCTCCTTAATCACATCTTGTGGGAAGAGATCCTTGCCCCAGATGCATGAAGTGATCAGCTTCCTAGGTTCGTGTTTGACCGTTGCTGCGGCAAACACATGCTCTTTACAGGCCCTCCTGGACCTGACGAAGGCATACAAGTCCTTCACAAGGGTACCCATGTGAGACTAGTCTCTTTTTTGTCTCCAGTTCCCTACTCAAAAGATGCTCCGGCAGCTTTGGAGGGTTCTCATTGAACTGCTGACCTGCTATCTCCGGATCCAACTTAGTGACAGAAGGTTAGATGATCTTTGTTCCACTTCTAGCAGGTAGGCATGGCTAGATATAATGGTTTACATTCCTCTAGCACTGGGCATGGTTTGCCCTCATCGACTGCTCTCATGACAGAGTCAAGGGCTTTCACCAAAAAGGGGAAAGCTCTGGAGAAAGGAGCAATGAAAGTAGGATGCCTCTTGCTCAATACTGAGACTTTGGAGTTGGTATAGCCGGCTCCTTTTAGGGTCTTGGATAGGATAGCCTGTGCCATGTCATGCTCAAAGACAATGACTTCCTTCGGTTCCGTCTCCTCACGGGATGCTGGTTCATCCCGCAGTCTCACGTAACAATCTGGGTATGCCGAAAAGCTAGGCCAGAATTGGAGATCTTCAAGGGGTTTGGCCTCAAACTTCTCGGAGATATAGAGCATCCCATTCATCATGGGCATGTACTCCGTGTACCCCCAGGGGCTGGTTTTGGAGCAGTGAGGTAAGTCAGATACTCTAAGAGGCTTAGCAAAGCCTCTGGAAGTGCCAGAGAGTTTCCCTTCCCTTACCTCTTTCTTCGTCTCTTTGAGATCTTGCTTAATCTCCTGCTGTACTGCCAACATCTGCTGGATCGACTGCAGGAGCGCTTCGCTCCTGCCGACCTGCACATCCGGTTGGGGAGTTGGGGCTGAAGATGTTGACAGCACAGGTTGATATGCCGTTACAGAAAACTGAGGGTCCTCAGTTACCGTCGAAACGGATCCATCTTCCTCCGTAGGTGGTTGAACCACATCTTCCTCAAGGTCTTGTAGAAGGTCGTTTTCGGTGTCGGTAGACACCTCCGACATCCATTCTTGGTGGATGTCCATGCCTTCCAGTGCCTTGTTAATGTCTGCGCCAACTGTCAGTTGGATGAAGGGAGGCTTGATCTGTACCTGGGGGCACAACTGCACTGGATTTGGCCTTAGGGAACAGAAAGCACCTCAAAGATTCATTAGATAGGTAAGGTCCAGGAGAGTTCTTCTGGAACCCTCTTACCCACCTTCGAAGAGTTTCTCTTGCTGTATCCCTTGACTCTGTAGTGTCAGGGATATCTTCTCCAAATCCTTCGGTCATCAGGGCCGAGCAGACTGAGCAACCCTTCGGGTCCCAGTACCTCAGGGATCCAGATACGATGCAGCAGGGGGCATGAGACCTTCACATTGTATGCCCACAAAAGTCCTTGCTCTTGTGGTTGCAGAACACGACTGCACACTTCACCATTGGGTCCTCCTGTAAGGAAAAAAAAAGGTGAAATGAGTATTGAGTTATTTTTATCATTGATATAAATGCATATTTGAAATATTAATACTTACTATTATATTTAATAGCTTAGGATAGTAAGCTAGAAATGAAATAGGAAAGACACATATCTGTGTTTCCTCTCCCAGGCAATTGCTGTGATCTCCGTCAATATTAATATTTAATTTCCCTATAAGGGAAAATACAGAGTGGAATAACTCCCGTACGTAGAGCCGAAGTCAGTGAATATTTACACTAACTTCTCCTCTTGTAGAATATTAATAATGAACGGTGATTTATAAGTGTCCCGATAATCAAAGGATTCATCAGGGTGTTGAAGGTATACTTCACCTCAACATTTTATACGGTCCCAACAATAGACTGTTATGAGGACACACAGAATATATTAGAAATACTTGTACTACTGTATTATTGTATACTGTCGTTTTCTAACTGCCGTATTGTTATATACTGCAGATATACTAGCTACTGTATCGTTGTATACTGAAGTTTTACCGGTACAGTATACTACCGGGGTTAAGCTAGTGCCTGGCGGCACCAACTGATAGAGAGAAAGAAAGAATGGAAAGGAGGATTTCGTATTATTATGGTTTAGCACAATAATTGGAAGTGTAGGAAGGCTACTGCCGCCTACTGCCTCCTTCCCAGAATGAGAGTTCTAATGGAAGAGGAGCAATGCGTCTGATTCTAGCTTCCATCCAGCCACAACTTTTGCCGCCGGCTATACTGCCGGTTGCAAGGTTTGTGGATGGCAGTCCAAGAGAGGACTGAAGAATTCTCAACAGTATAATGGGTTTCCCACTGGCAGCCGTCAGGGCCGGCTCAGCCTTTCCCCCGGGGCATTCGCTTCCGGTGAAGGATGGACATAAGGGGGAGTTGGCCGAGGCGGTAACCCAACCGCCGCTGGTAGGATCCTAGCTGGCAACTAGTCAACCCGGCAAGCCAGGATGATTGTAGAATACCTGTACTGGCCAAAAGAACATTGTGATGGCTAGGCTGACACTAAAGGAGAGAGGGGGAAGGGAAAAGGGTCTTATAGTTTGCAGGGGAGAAAGGCGGCGGCAAGTGTGCCGCCTACTTTCGGCTACAAGCCAAGGAAGCATGGCTTCCTGTGCCGACGCCATCGTGGTCAGCAGAGGAATAAGAATTCCATTGTCGGCTATAAGACATGTCTTATAGTCTACAAGGGAGAAAGGCGGCGGTAGGTATGCCGTCTACTTTCGGTTGTAAACTAAGGAAGTATAGCTTCCCATGCCGACAACATCGTGGGCGGCAGAGAAATCACGATTCCCCTGTCGCCGACATTGTCGGCTGCAAGACAATACACCCTGAGTTACCGTTATACTTCAAGGCCGGGATACTCGGCGGCAAAGAAGATCGATGGTAAAAAACTATCTAAGTCACACCGGAGTTAACTACTCAGTGGCGATGACAAAAGATAGTGTTGCCGCTTGGAATGGCGGTGCTCAGGGGAGGAGGAAGGGTTTATCCTCTTTTCTCTAAAAGAGAAACGTATCGAATTATACCAATGAATTCTAGGGGATATATATCCCCAACCGAATTAATGGGAATGATACAAGAGGTTAAACAATGGGATTTACATTACAGTACTAACGTATACAAAACGAGTTAGGCTGGCCTAACTTGGGTGGGGACCGCGGCTACGAGTGATACCACCTGGGTCCTCATCGTATACGAAAGTAACGTTACATATCGGAAAAGGAAATATATACAGTGAACCCTCGCTACTTCGCGGTTCGACCATCGCGGATTCACCACTTCGCGGATTTTTTTCCATAACCCATATATATACAGTAACATATATATATATATATATAACGGATTTTGAGCGAAGCGAAAAATCTATTTTTGGGTGAGATAGCCATGGCGTCCTGATGGAAGGTTCCTTTTTGGTAGCTTCCTTGGGTAAATAACTACTAAGATATTCCCAGAGAATTTAACCACAGGTTATCACAGAATTCTAACTTCTGGAGCGAGTATCCTAAAGGTTTCCCTTTTAAGACATCGTATATCAACAGGGGACGCATGTATTAACGCGCCACATAGCTATCTACACCCCGAACAGAGTTAATGCTTCGGTGTGTAAGGGCAGAGAATAGCTGGGAGCCGTTCCATAGCTAATCTCATCCGTGGCTACTTTTGGTACTCGAGACGTAAACAAACGGGCGCCATTGCTTAACCCTGGATAGGTACGATGGGTCGTTCGCGACCCCGAGCGTAAAAAAAAAACAGGTTTTTCTCACGTGACTCACGCCCGTGACTGAATTTGTGGGTGATCGACCTGCAGGAGGTGTCTCCCCTACACGCTCTAGTAGTGTCCAGATGTGCATTGCTGTAGCTGTACTATTTCCCCGATTTCTGAGACGTGTCGGGGTCGAGCGCGACCGAGTTTACCCTTCTAAGGTAGTTTGCATAATTATCAAAGTTATTACGTATTATGAAATTGTCGTAGAATGGTGCAACTTGTATAGGTTATCAGTTGTGGAAAGTCTTGGTGGATTGTTTGGCTACCATGTGCATGATTTTTTTTTTTGTTAAAATGTCGTTCATCACCACGAGGACCATTTTACCGCGAGTGCCCCTTTTTCATTTTTTTTTCATTTTTTTGCCAAGTCATTTTTCCGTAAGATATTGCCAAATAGTGTCGTAAAACTTTTGCTTGTTTAGTGTTGGAAAGTCTGTCTAGATGATCTGGCTACCCATGCATGACTTTGTTTTTGTCAGATACGACGTAGTTATTGGTATATTGGGTATTTAACTGCGGTTACCAATTTCTGTTTTTTTTTCAATATTTGTAAAAATTACTACGTAGTAAGGAATTGCCGTATATTATTCATTTTTTTTTTCATGTTTATGTGTTAGAAAGTGTGCCTTGATGGTTGGGCTAACACGTGCATGTCTTTTTTTTTATCTGAGATGCCGTATATTAGAATGTCGGGCATTTTACCGCGAGTACCCCTTTTTCATTTTTTTTCATTTTTTTGCCAAGTCATTTTTCCGTAAGATATTGCGAAATAGTGTCGTAAAACTTTTGCTTTTTTAGTGTTGGAAAGTGTGTCTAGATGATCTGGCTACCCATGCGTGATTTTGTTTTTGTCAGATACGACGTAGTTATTGGTATATTGGGTATTTAACTGCGGTTGCCAATTTCTGTTTTTTTTCAATATTTGTAAAAATTTACTACGTAGTAAGGAATTGCCGTATATTATTGATTTTTTTTCATGTTTATGTGTTAGAAAGTGTGCCTTGATGGTTGGGCTAACACGTGCATGTCTTTTTTTTTATCTGAGATGCCGTATATTAGAATGTTGGGCATTTTTCCGCGAGTGCCCCTTTTTATTTGTTTTGCATTTTTTTGCTTAGTCATGTTACCGTAAGGAATTGGCAAGTAGTGTCGCAAAACTTATATTTTTATAGTGTTGGAAAGTGTTTCTAGATGATCTGGCTACCCATGCCTATTTTTTTTTTAGCCAGATATGGCGTATATATAAGTATGTGTTCGATTTTCCTGTGATTGCCATTTTTTCGTTTTTTCCCATTTCTTTCAAAATTACTACGTACTAAGGAACTATCACAGAGTAATGATTCATTTATATGTTTATTTGTCGGAAAATGTGCCTTGATGGTTTGCCTAGCACGTGGCTGAAATTTTTTTTTTCTGAAATGCCGTACATTAGAATGGCCATTTTTCCACGAGTGCCCCTTTTTATTTGTTTTGCATTTTTTTGCTTAGTCATGTTACCGTAAGGAATTGGCAAGTAGTGTCGCAAAACTTATAATTTTATAGTGTTGGAAAGTGTTTCTAGATGATCTGGCTACCCATGCCTATCTTTTTTTTTTTTTAGCCAGATATGGCGTATATATAGGTATGTGTTCGATTTTCCTGTGATTGCCATTTTTTCGTTTTTTCCCATTTCTTTCAAAATTACTACGTACTAAGGAACTATCACAGAGTAATGATTCATTTAGATGTTTATTTGTCGGAAAATGTGCCTTGATGGTTTGCCTAGCACGTGTCTGAATTTTTTTTTTTCTGAAATGCCGTATATTAGAATGTTAGCCATTTTTCCGCGAGTGCCCCTTTTTATTTGTTTTGCATTTTTTCGCTTAGTCATGTTACCGTAAGGAATTGGCAAGTAGTGTCGCAAAACTTATATTTTTATAGTGTTGGAAAGTGTTTCTAGATGATCTGGCTAACCATGCCTATCTTTTTTTTAGCCAGATATGGCGTGTATATAGGTATGTCTTCGATTTTCCGGTGATTGCCATTTTTTCGTTTTTTCCCAATTCTTTCAAAATTACTACGTACTAAGGAACTATCACAGAGTAATGATTCCTCTAGATGTTTATTTGTCGGAAAATTTTGTTTACTTTTTTTTTGATTGAATATCATCAAATTTTTTTAGCTAAAATATTATATTGTTTTACATTTTTTTTTTTTCGATTTTATTTCCCTTCAAAAAAATTTTTTTGGGTCAGAATTTCAATTTTATAGTCGTAAAATAATCGACAATTATCCAGCAACCCACCATACAATTTTTATGCATATCCAATAATAATTAGATTAGTAAATAACACCTTGAAATTGACATACCCTTCCTACATTTCAAGTGGCAGATTAGGGAGTCTGAGTCAGTGTGGTTGGCGGCCATTTTGTGGACATATCCGAAGCGTAAGCTGCCATATCTATATATATTCTTGTTCCCTATAGAATATGTGATATTTTGGTATATTTTTACCTGCATAAATATCATATTATATATTAAATATATGTATTTTTTTACGAAATTTCTAAGTACTCAAAAAATTACCTTTAGATATGGCCCCTGATATAAATGTAATTTACAAAATAATGAAGATTTTTTTACATATTTCTATTTTAGGATAACATATGTTTATTCCCTAAAAAATTAGCCACTTCCTATTTCATTTGGGTACCCAAAAAAATTCATGAAATTTGGACAAATTTTTTTGGCCAAAAAAAGTTACTCTTTTTTTCTCATTTCAGATCTTCACCTCCATGGGTCTGACTTCATCCAAAATACATCAAGATGTGTCCTAAACATTCAAGAATCAATTCCTTTTTTTTTTATGAATTTTTATGTCAGGTCTTTTTTTTCTACTTAATTTTTTAAAATATTTATAATAAATAGTTTTTTCTGCAGATGAGTAGTATTTATTTTTACAGTTGTTTTAAGCATTCATTGAAGTTTTTTTTGGCAAAAGAAAAAAGAAGGTTACTGCAAAAACTGATTTTTCAAGAATTTTTTTTGGCGTCGGGGTCGTTCGCGTCCGAGTATACCCTTAAAGGGGTGTCCGAGGAGCGTACCTATCCAGGGTTAAATGACGTCACGTCCGTCTTCATCCTGAAGCCAGTTGCTTGCCGATCACCATGATACAGCAGAGCAGGGTGGGACCTAAAAACTGGACGAAGTAGCAGGGAGGGTCCATCAGGACGCCATGGCTATCTCACCCAAAAATAGATTTTTCGCTTCGCTCAAAATCCGTTTTTTGGGCTCAAGCCATGGCGTCCTGATGGAAGAATACCAGAGAATCAATGTATCGTGGTAGATTTTCCCCTATTGGATAAGCGCCAAGGGCTTTGAACAATGTAGCATAGTAATCTTAATAAAAGAAACATAGGGAAGAATCTTCCTGCCCCCCTTGGCAGTGAAGTTCCCACGGCCATGCCGAGATCAAAGTGGTTATCGAAGGGCTATTCACCTTGCTAGAAGAACCTGAAGAACTTGGAGACGAGACTGAATGGTTGGCATTCGTATCAGAACATTCTTTAGGGCAGACAAGTGGTGGTTAGGCACTGTGTGCTAAGAAGGTTAGTTTCGTCTCTAGGGTATGAAGAGTAAGTATTCGTATTGGAATATTACATTGTAAGAGTGAATATATACTAAGGGTTAGGATCTTAGTATCTCCATGAACCATAGGGAAGGGGATAATAAAACTATGACAGGCATATATTTCATAGTATAAATAGGAGCGGATTGAGACGCACAAGTAATAAAATAGGAATTTTATTTCACAATTGCAGAAAATTTAAAATAAATTACAGCAATAAGTAAAGTTAATTTACAGTGAATTATAATGTACATAGTAATAAAGACTTGCTCTTGAATCTAAAAGGGAATTTCAAATTTATTAGTAGGCACTCGTTCTCGAGGAACGTCAGTCTTTAATTAAAACACATCATGCTCTAGGCATGCGGCGCTTGTGTGACGACTATGACATTTCACCTGGGATAAGAACAGTTATAAGAAAGCACTAAGTGTTTTCGACATCACTATGTATCGCTCGAGGGTCAACATAGGCACCCGAAGAGTTAGAGTCCCAAGTAACTCGCTGTTCTATGCAGAGTTAGGTGCAGGTTTCATAACACTACCTGCGGCTACCACAAAATGTTTGACTTCGTGCACTTGTTTCGCATAATGTTTGAAGAAAACACGCGAGGACTTCCAACCTGTAAAGGTTTTAAGGCTTTCGAAGTCCATACTCTGAAAGAAGTTCAGAGACGATGCAACTTTTCTAGGATCGTGACCGGCGGGTGTACTGTCAGGATCCGCTCTGCGAATGAAGTAGGTGATTTTCGCTCTTAGTTGTTTCAGTGACAGGTCGCTGCCCGATGTTTCTCCTTTGAAGAGTTGGCCTCCACCAAAGTTCGAAGTTCTGCGAAGATAGACCATGAGGCGCTCTACTGGGCATAGAGAGGCATCTTCCTTCAGGGGGCATATTCTCCAGGGGCCCCATCTTTTGGTGGGTAATTCGTTTTTGGCGAGAAACGTCGGATCCGGGGAGAGGGTAATGTCTCCTGAATCAGTAAACAGGATATGACCCTCTTCTCTTGACAATGCCACTATTTCGCTGACTCGGGCTCCTGAGGCAAGAGCAAAGAGAAATATAACTTTCTGAGTCAGATCCTTGAGAGGGCATGAATCATTATCCAAGTTGGAGGCGAAATGGAGCACCTTGTCCAATGACCAGGAGATCGGTTTCGGTGGGGGTGCTGGGCGTAGACGAGCGCATGCTTTCGGCAGTTTATTGAAGATGTCGCTGGACAGATCAATTTGGAAGGCATACAATAGTGGTCTAGTCAAGGCCGATTTGCAAGTTGAAATCGTATTGGCTGCTAATCCCTGTCCATGAAGGTGAATGAAGAAGGACATGCAGAAATCAATTGTGATTTCCTTAGGATTTTTTGTCTTGACGAAAGAGACCCATTTTCTCCAAGATGATTCGTATTGCCGTCTTGTGGATTCGGTCTTGTATTCCTCGAGGAAGTCTAGACTTTTCTTCGAGATCCCAAACCTCTTCTTTGCGGCTAGGGAGAGAAAATCATGAGATGAAGGTCCTTGATTTTCGATGATGAAGCGAAGACTGTCGACTTCTGTACTTGTTGGGAGAGAACTGGGCCCGGGAGAGGGATCAGCTTGGGCTGCAGCTCCAGGACCAGGGGCCACCAGTTGCTCCGGGGCCACTTGGGAGCCACTAGGGCCGCTGTCCCTTAGAAGGTTCTCAGCTTGGAGAGGACTTTCAGCAGAAGGTTGGTGGGAGGGAACAGGTAGATCTTGGACCATCTGTTCCAGTCCAGTGACATGGCATCCACTGCTTCTGCCTTGGGGTCATCGTACGGGGCCACGTACCGAGGAAGTTGATTGTTGTCGCTCGTTGCGAAGAGATCGATCTGAAGTTCTGGGACTTGGTGAGAGATGAAGGAGAATGATCTTGCGTCTAGAGACCATTCCGACTATCGGGCTTGTCCGAGATAGAGCATCCGCTGTCACGTTGCGGAATCCTTGTAGGTGAACTGCAGACAGGTGCCATTTCTTCTTCTCTGCCAGACGGAAGATTGGAAGAAGCACCTGATTTATCTGGGGCGATCTTGAGCCTTGGCGATTGAGACATCGAACTACCACCGAGTTGTCTAGGGTTAGACGTATATGGATCGAGGGAGGCGGGGAGAGTTTCTTCAGAGTTAGAAGGACCGCCATGGCCTCCAAGATGTTGATGTGAAACGTCTTGAACAGGGGAGACCATGTGCCTTGAGCCTGTTTTTGGTGGGAGTGACCTCCCCAACCCTCCAGCGAAGCGTCCGTGTGGATGTTGAGTGATGGAGGTGGGTGTTGAAGAGGAATGGACCTTTTCAGGGCCTTTGCTTCCGACCACGGCTAGAGGAGAAGTCGAAGTCTGTTTGGGAGCCGTCTCTTGAGGTCTCTTCGAGCGATGGATGCAGAACGTCTCCAGACTCCCGCGGCATCCTTTAGCAGTGCACAAAGCACTGGGTTTGTTACTGAGGCGAACTGTAGAGAGCCTAGAACTCGTTCCTGCTGGCGTCTTGAGATCCGCTTGGATTTCAGTAGTCGTTTGACAGACCCTGCTATTTCCTTCCTTTTCTTCTGGGGAATGGAAAGGCGGTGTGACTGAAGGTTCCATTGGATTCCTAACCATTGGAACTTCTGAGCTGGAGAGAGGCGAGATTTCTTCACATTTATCTTGAATCCCAGGTGTTCTAGGTACTGGGTGACTTTGCTGCAGGATTTTAAACAATCCTCGGGCGATGGAGCCCAGACTAGCCAATCGTCGAGGTAGGCCATCACCTGGACGTCTCGGAGGCGGAGCTGTTATACTATGGCGTCCGCCAGCTTTGTGAAGATCCGAGGGGCCACATTGAGGCCGAAGGGCATGGCCCTGAAGGCGTAGCTTTTCCTTTGGAGTCGAAATCCTAGGTAGGAGGAAGCGTGATGGTTCATTGGAACGTGCCAGTAGGCATCCGCCAGGTCTATGGAGACCGTGTAAGAACCTCGAGGCAGAAGGGTCCTTATCTGTTGAAGAGTCAGCATCTTGAACTTGTCGTTCGCTATGAACTTGTTGAGGGGGGATAAGTCCAGAATGACTCTGAGTTTGTCGGAGTCTTTCTTGGGGACACAAAACAGTCTCCCTTGGAACCTGGTGGACTTTACCTTCCTTATCACCTTCTTGTTCAAGAGATCTAGGACATATTCTTCCAGAAGGGGGGTTGATTGTTGGAAGAATTGCTGGAAGGTTGGGGGTGGTTGAGTCCAACTCCAGCCTAGACCCTTCTTGACGATGCTGTGTGCCCAGGGATCGAAGGTCCAACGATCCTGGAATTGGCGGAGTCTTCCTCCCACCGGAAGCACTTCATTGCTTCTGGTGTCCCGAGGGCTTACTGTCTCGGCCGCTAGCTCCCTTTCCTCCTCTGCCTCTGGAGGGACGGCGAGACGCATCTCTGCCTGCACCTCTGCTTGAGCCTCTACCTTTGGGACGAAAGGTAGTCGTCTGTTGCTCGAAAGCAGGGGTGAAAACCGGTGACTGTGACAAGACCGGTTGGGTGACCAGCTGAAAGGTCTGCTGTGGCTGAGCTGCCACTTGGGGAGTAGCGGGTCCCGGAAACTGTCGTCTTGGTTGACGCTGCTGGGGTTTCTGTTTGGAGGATTTCCTCTTAGGTTGAGGTCCGTCGTCCTGAGAGGATTTCCTCTTTTTTGACATGCCCCACTTGTGGAGAAGGTTCCTATTCTCCGTGGCGGCTTTGTCGGTGATCTCCTTCACAAGGTCAGAAGGAAAGAGGTGTTTACCCCAGATGTTGGAGGAAATCAGCCTCCGGGGTTCGTGTTTCACAGTGGCACCTGCGAACACGAATTCACGACAGGCTCTCCGAGCCTTCATGAAGTGGTACATATCCTTCACCAGGGTTGCCATGTGGGATTTGGCGAGTACCATGTAGTGGTCTGGTACTCTGGTGTCACAGGCCATGATATCAAGTTGGACCTGGTGGGACATGGATGCTGCGAGCCTCTCCTTCGTATCTTGTTCCCGACGAAGGAGGTGATCGTTGAGTTTCGGGAGGTCTTCATTAAACTGACGTCCGGCGACGTCAGGATCTAGCTTTCCCACCACGAAAGTATGCTGGATGTCCTTCCAGTGTCGAGCGTCGGGGGGAGTCACTATGGAGAAAGGTCTGCACTCCTCCAGTGCAGGGCAGGCTTTTCCCTCTTCCACAGCCTTGAGGCACGCAGCGAAGGCCTTTTCCATGAATGGAAGGACTGCATCGTCGGGTGCGACGTAGGTAGGGTGCTTCTTGCTCAGGGCCGGAAGCTTAGAGCAGGTAAAACCCCTACTTTTAAACGTATTGGCTAGCATAGCCTGGGCCTTCGCGAGATCGAACACTATCTTCTCCTTTGGTTCGGTCTCTTCTTTAGAGGCAGGTTCAGAACGAAGCCGGACGTAACAGTCCGGGTAGGCCTCGAAGTTTGGGAAGAACTCCACGTCTTCCAGGGGGACCGTGCCGATCTTGTCGCTGACGAAGATCCTGCCGGTCGCGATAACCATATGCTCAGCATACCTCCATGGGTTGGCGTGTGAGCAAGCGGGGAGATCCTTAACCGAGATGATCTTCGGTTCTTTGGATCCTATCATGGACCTGATGAACTCCTGATTTTCTTTCAGCCTGTCGTCCATGATGGCTTTGATCATCTGGAACATCTCTTGGGCGGATGGCATGGGTTCCGGGGTAGCGGAGGTAGACGGGAGAGACACTTCCGTCGGTGTAGGAGTAGGGGCGGTGATGGAAGGAGGAGCGACCTCTTGCTCCGACTCGGTGTATTCCACCTGGTCCTCATCATCTTCCGCACCTTGAGCCATAAGGGTCTTCTCCGTGCCCTCCGAAATATCCGACATGTGTTCGTCGTCCTCGGAATCCAGGTGGCACTCGTGCATGGACTGGGCCATGACTACGTCTGGTTCCACCGTAATTTGGACAGTGGGGATCAAATCCTTGGGCACCACAGAATCAGGGGAGGCCTTTGGGAACAAAAGGGACCTCATTTCTTCAGTGGCCAGGTACGGTCCGGTGGCATTCTTCTGGAAGCCACGCACCCACTTGCGTAGCTTATCCCGAGAAGTGTCCCTGACCTCCGCTGAGGGAGGGTTATGGAAAGCATCAACTAGGTGAGCCTGGCAGACCGTACAGTTCAGCGGGTCCCAGAATTTCAAATCCCCTTTCTTGTCCTGCAAGCCGTATGCCCGTAGAAGTGCGGGCGTTTCACAGCGCAGAAGTCGAAGTCACACTTCATCTGCTCCTCCTGTGGAAGAAAGAGAAAATGAGTATGGGGGGAGTCATAAGAATGGCTCTTAAACTAAGTTAATATTAATCATTAATCTTAACTTGATAAAGGGTGTGATGCACAGAGGATTGAGATAGGAAAGAAACATACCCCGTGCATCCCGCCCGGCTGGTTACCGTAAGCTTCATCCTTGGATAATCCGAGGTGGCCGAAGGCACAGGATAGAATTCCAGTAGAAGTCCATAGGGCAAATGGAATTCCATGGGAATTGTCAAGGATAAGGTTGGGACTGAGGCCACTCAGTCCCAAATTAGGGGGCTAAAGGATCCCAAAGGGTAACTGCTTCCGGCAACCAGCCGCGCTAAGATACACGCAGCATGCTGGAAATCTGTAGAATGCAAGAAGACAGCATGATTACCAGTAGAACAGTACTAAGGTACTGATCCATTTACGTAAACAAGCCATCTGGTTGCAGTGTAGAGCTATCAGTATTAGATGATAGCTAGTAGAAGGGGGTGCAAGTCGTCTTGACGCCTCCGGAAGGTTCCGGCAGACCTCCGGCACGCCGAAGGCCGCTCCAGCAGAGTTTCTGGCATTAGGACAGACAATATAAAAGTCAAGAGTAATACCAGGGTGGCGGCCGCCGGCACAGCGGCGGAACGCCGGCAGAGGGAGCGGCGGCTCCGGCAGCCGGAGGTTGCCGGATTGGTGACAGGAACAAGGATGGTTATAGCAGAACCGGGTTGCCGGCAGTGGATGCCGGCACTCCAGGGGCCGGCCGGCGGGCGGACGACCAAGCTATGAGGAAGGGGGAGAGCCATCGGCTGGAAGCCGGCGGCAGGCGGCAGTCCCCCGGCACACGGAGGACTGGCGGCCACGGGGATATGGGGTGAGTCACCAAGGTAGGAGGTGGGTATCGCCGACAGTGGAGGCGGCAAGGGACCGGCACCCGGATAGTGAAAGAGACAGAGGGAGGGATGTAGGGGGTCCAGCCATGGACTCCCAGACATCCCCCCTGAGAGGGTGTACCCATGATAGAGGCTGACTCTATCACCCAGAAGCAGGGGCCGCAGAGGACCGGGAGCTAGGGTAGCCCAAGGGAGGGCTAGGGGACACCCAAAGGGGGGGGGGGGTGAGACCCCTGCATACAGAACACATCCAGTGGCTAACCCCATAGGACACTATGAAGGGTATATGTACCAGAGCGGACTGTACACAGAAGCTCAAGGTAGCCCTATCACTCCACCCTAAGGAGGAGTTGTAGGACAGGGGACAGATGGGTATAGACTAACCTAAGTATAGGCTAGGCTATACAAGAGATAGGTGGGGAGGGGAGAAGAGAAGGGTCTTCCATGGAAGGGGTTCTGTACCAGAGCAGCCACTAAGGAAGGGAGGACACTCCCTAACCTAAGGTAAGGCAGCCTGACTGAAACGGTGCATGGGTACAGTTTCAGCAAGGAACAGAATAACCCTTCCAAAACCTAACCTAGAGCAGGGATGTACGTCCTGAACTAGGAAGGATAGAAGACATATCGCTATCGCAGGAAAATCGTAGACTTAGTCCTAGCAATAGAGGAAAGACTAGCCGTTCCTCACTCTCAGGCGCAACCCTAAGGGGGGTTCATTCCCTTAGGGAGGACAGAGAGGCGATAACATACTCTGATAAGAGCTTGATCCCCTTACGTGGTAGGGGGAGCAAGGCTACACAGAGGGAATGCCCAAGGGCAGGGGGATGAAGGAAGCATATAGGGGTCCTACATGTAGGTTAGGTTAGGAAGGCACACTAACTAACCTATCCCCTATATGGTCCCTGAAGGCGAAAACACTTGCATCACAGTCAATAGTATTGTAAAATAATGCCACTATCTTCATAAGTAAGTCTAGGATCACTGATAAAATCATGCATGAACACTAATATAGGCGCTCTGGCCTGGGGGCTATAGTAGCCAACTGGTATGGGGTCAATCGATGACCGGTAAAAAAGCGTCAAAACACGATATAAAAGTTCCTAGCTATGAAGACTAAATAAACTAATATTATCGATTAGTAAATAAGGCCGGAAGCGTTGTTGTGGCTAACTAAATAAGGCATGCAGAACAACAACGACGCCATAAAATGGCGGGTCCGGTAGAGGCACAGCTCTGCCACAAAACAACAAATATCTCGAAAAGTAATATTTACTTTACGGTCAGAGCTTAACTAAGCAATACTGGAACCTTGTACTCAACTTTCCAGAAGAAGGCGAGGCCGAAGGTAGCGACATGATAAAGATGCAAGACGATAAAGTGAGCACAGGGAAAATCCGTCTAAGTAAGGCGAGCTACTGTACAAAGGATGAAGACGGACGTGACGTCATTTAAGCAATGGCGCCCGTTTGTTTACGTCTCGAGTACCAAAAGTAGCCACGGATGAGATTAGCTATGGAACGGCTCCCAGCTATTCTCTGCCCTTACACACCGAAGCATTAACTCTGTTCGGGGTGTAGATAGCTATGTGGCGAGTTAATACATGCGTCCCCTGTTGATATACGATGTCTTAAAAGGGAAACCTTTAGGATACTCGCTCCAGAAGTTAGAATTCTGTGATAACCTGTGGTTAAATTCTCTGGGAATATCTTAGTAGTTATTTACCCAAGGAAGCTACCAAAAAGGAACCTTCCATCAGGACGCCATGGCTTGAGCCCAAAAATATATATATATATATATATATATATATATATATATATATATATATATGTATGTATTTATGTATATATGTATGTATGTATATATGTAGGTATGTATATGTGTATACATATAAATATATATATATATATATATATATATATATATATATATATATATATATATATATATATATATATATATATATATATATATATATATACAGTATATATATATATATATATCTAAAGTAGGAAGATGTGATGTAGTTCTAAGGGAATAGTATGGGAAATATGTCTGGGTAATAAGCAAAGCTCTACCTCCAGTTTGTTTCTTCATTATGATCAGAGATAAATGTAAACAAAACATTGGTTGCCATTTTTTAACGTGCTTTTTAGCGTGTTTAGGAAACGCATGATATAAAATTGCCTTTAATATTTGTGCCTGTTTTAGTTTAGGGTACTGTAGTACATGTATTAAGTGTTCTGTACATTAAAGGGTAGTTTGTTAACAGTACTACGTACAAGGGAAGGTTTTAAAAGTCTGAATATACATGTTGAATAAATAGGTAAATATGGTGTCACTACTTCGCGGATTTTCACCTATCGCGGCCGCGTCTGGAACCTATCTACCGCGATAAACGAGGGTTCACTGTATATGCAATCTTCACTAGTATAATTTTGCTTAACTAGCTAAAAAGTTTCTTTATAGCTAAATACCGGAACGTCGCACTACTAACTAAATAATTGCATTTATGACGTGCGACAGCGGTGGTCGCCTCCGGGGTTGGCTGCGCTCCACTTAACACACTTAAATTATGCGAATTCAACTGTGAGAAGGGAGCTGTAAATTATACACAGGAAAGATCAAATACTCAACATCCAGAGGATGAAGATGCTGGAGATTGCATGATAATAATCCAATAAACCGTAACAACACCGAGAGAAACCCGGAAGCGCACTTAGCTTAAATGCTACAGTTGAAAGGAATGATGGCCCGTAGTAGTACAGGGAGGGGGTCCACTGGGTACCTTCATAACGGCTCCCCTTTCGTTCGCCACTCTTCCCCCTTAAAGACTTAAATCTATTTGGGGTGAAGATTGCTATGTGTCTTATCAAAAAATACGTCCCCTGATATTATGCGATATCCTTAAAGATATATTAAATATACTTAAGCCAGGAGTTAGAATTCTGGAGACCTACGGTTAATTCTGTGGGAGTATCACTGTAGCAAATATCCCTTGGAAAGCTACCTAAAGGAACCTTCCATCAGGACGACATGGCCGAGCCCAAAAAAGATGAATTGTGGTATTGCATTAGGCTCTCTGGAGCAGGTAAGATAAGTATGTGAGGGCAGCGCGGGATATGTATGAGAATATTCAAGTGAGGTGTGCAGTGGGCACAACGGAATGGTTTAATTTTGAGGTTGGATTGCACCAGGGATCGGCTTTTAGCCCTTTCCTGTTTGCAGTTATCATGGATAGATTGATTGATGGCATTAGGCAGGAGTCTCTATGGTCTAGTAATGCGGAGATTAAAGCAAATCTGGAAATTTAGAATGGATGGGTATGAAAATCAGCCGAAGTAAGACAGAGTATATATGTGTAAGTGAGAGGAATGCCTGGAATGCTGTGTGATTGGAACATATAGAATTGAGAAAGGTAGATGAATTTGAATATATAGGATCATCTATGCAAAGTGATGGTTGGTGCAATGTGGAGGCGAGTAGGAAAATTTATTCTGGTTGGAATGGCTGGAGAAGAGTATGAGGTGTGGTATGCAAAAAAAGGGATATTAGCAAGTCTGAAAGGGAAAACATATAAGGTGTTGGTAAAACCAGCTATGCTATATAGTTTGGAGACTGTACCTTAACCAAGAAGTATGAATAAGAGAAGGAAGTTTCAGAAATGAAAATGTTGAGGTTCCCACTTCTAGTAACAAGAAAGAATATCATCAGAGGAACTGCACATGTTAATCAGTTTCGAAAGAAAGTAAGGGAAGCAAAACTAAGGTGGGTCGGGCACGTAAAGAGAAGGGAGGAAGAGTATGTCGGAAGTAGGATGCTAAGCATAAATCCACCAAATAAAAGGAAGAGAGGAAGACCTAAGAGGAGATTTATAGATTTGCTAAGAGAGGATCTGAGGGCAGTTGGCGTGACAGAGGAAGAGTCAGTGGATAGAAGTGGATGGAGACAGGTGATCCGCTGTGGTAACCTCTGAATGGGAGAAGTCGAAAGAAAGAGAAAAAACACTTTATGGAATTTTTTCAGATAACTTCGACCCTTCAGATTTTGATTTGCTACACAAAGAACAAGAAGGTAAAGTTTTGCATAGCAATTAGTAGAATACAAACTCAAAGCTCATTATTAAAAATAACTAAAATGTATGCATATTTTTTTTTTGGACTTATCAGTCATAAAAAGCAGTAATCTACAAATTTCACTATGCAAAAACAAATGAGTACATCTATTATTTCGTTTTTGAAAATATTTTTATGGCTAATTATATAAAGATTACTGACCTCATCAAATCATGAGCTTGAGAACAAACCTTGAAAATTTGGGCATCTTTCCTCACACTACTGCATAACAGGTCGTATAAATGGAAGCATACAATTGTTTGCTAGGAAGGCGATATGTCTGTTTGGCATGGTGCCAATTTCTGATAATTTTGACGTTTTGTTTTTGCTTTGCTTCTTGAAAACTGGCAAATACTAACAATTCAGCCTCAGCTTCGCACCAAAACTAATATAATATCATTGCTATTGAATTTTATTTATAAGATGCAATTGAAAACTATTGTCAGTAATAGCAGTTGCTGAGAGAGGAGGTGGCTCAGGAACAGCCACTTTTAATTAGAGACCCAAATCTGAAAAAGAAAGGTTAAGTATACATATGAAGTACTTACAGCAGATTTATTTCTTATTACGTACATGATTTAAATTCAGGTAATTGAATTACAAAATATAATTGATTCTACATACAGAATTCTTTTTCAATCATGAGGTGACAGCAAATCTATAATGGTTCTTAATTTTGTCGATAAAAAGCTTATATTTTTCTTCCTAAATATTTTTTAGGAATGGTAAGAAATTCTTTTATTCACCCCCAGGCCATAAAGAAAGAAACCCTGGACGAGAAAGATAATAAGGAATATAGTTTTCCTCACAGTGAAGTAAGAAACCTACCTATATGGCGAAGTGTTGAATGTTTTGTAAATTAAAACAGATCACTGTAGTTGTGAGAACTTGAGTGCAAAGCAAGCATCTAAGGTCGAAAAGTATTCAAGATTATCATGACTTGTGCTTAACTCTACTTCTGTTACTTTTTCGTGTTGCTTATTACTCTAACTTGGCTAATGAGGATGCTTATTTAATTTGATTTATATGTCTATAGAGGTCTGGACAATATAGGCATGAATTGCTATGAAAAACTGCAGATTTCCCAGCCATTAGCTATAGTAGCAAGACTCTCACTGGACCATCCATTCCAGCTGTCCAAGAAAAGCACTCGCTAATCATGACATTTGAAATAAGCTAATTTTATTATGAACCGTCACCAACTAGGTTATAAGGAGGAAAAAAATTGATAATTTTGAAATGCAAAGGTGCAGTAGTTGAAAAAATCATAAAATGATACAATACATTCATTTTTTTTTACCAAACTGGAAAGCTGTGCAAAGAAAATAGGACGCTTGGAGTAAATAAAATTTCTGCTAGAGTTGTTTTGGAACTCTGAATTACAGCTAGTCATGTAGGAACTTCTTTTTTTATGCTTGTCTGGAAATTAAATTGGACTCGCAATTAGGCTGCCATAGGGCAATGATTTTGTGACGAAACAAGTTTGTAAGTAAAACACTGTGTCAGACATATACAGTACAGTAGTGTGTGACTTTCATGTATCTGTTTCAGAGGCACCAAGAATGGTATATACTATCAGGGATCAACTTATTTCATCCCCCACAAGAAGTGAATGCGTTAAACCACGTGGGCACGCAAGGTCTATTGCAGTCAAGTCACGGTGCTTTGATGCGTCTTTAGTGATTGATGGTGGTCTTTCCTTCACCTTCAATGATGGAACAAGAGCGCTATTAGAAATCTATGAAGAAGATTCGCTTCGCACTGTGACTCTACACGAAGATCCAACAGAAGTTTCTTTCAAGCACTGATTTTTATATATAAAGCTTTTGTTCCACAGATTCTGTAAAGTTTCTTGTTTGTTTAGACAATGAAATTTATTGGAAAGTTATGTTCAACCACTCCTTGTTGTATAGAATAAAAGTCAAGATTTATTACAAGTGGGCCAGTGATTCTGTATACTGCATTTGTTTATAAGATACATTGTTAAAAAGAATTTCACTATGATATATCAAAGCCTTGTACAATAAATATATTCATTTTTTCAAGAACAACTTTAATCATTTGGTAAAACCCTTAACATTCGGTTTATAGAATTGTTTTGGCCCTATGCCTATGTGTTTGGTGTGAAAAAATACTTTTTTGTCCTCTGACAGTAATGTTGAAGTTAGTTCTATTTAACGAAAGAATTCATATATCGAAGTAAATCACTTTAGTTAGGTTTTCCACAATGAAATTCCCTGAGTATTCTCAGTAGTGTATAGTGGTTCTAGACATGAAAGCTTGTTTAAACTGTTTTAGTTCTTTACTTAAAATTGTGCATACACAGTTACTTAAAGATTTTTTTATGATAGAGTATTTTGTGATCATTTTTAGATTCTGAGTGTTTAAAGGATATCGTTGTGCCATTATTATTGCTACAATTGGTATTGTGATTTTAATAAACTTATGTATTCTGTCTTTCTTGCATTCACACCTTTTTCTAGCATATTTTCTCCTCATTGCCATTAAAATGTCAGCAGTTGCATGCCATATGAGTAGCAGTAGCACTATGTCTGAAAATTTTTCATACTATATTCATCATCCACAGACGAACATCAAATGATGTTATTGGTTACTATGGACTGCTTATATAAAGTAAGTCTTGAATATCTGATTGCACAGGATAGTCAGATAAGAAAATTATATAGAGCATTCTCAATGATGAACTAATTAAATGGCAATACAAAAGATTAATATCTAGATTAGGGATAAGGAATTTCATGGACTATTGTTTTGTTTGGGTTTAACTTCATCGCCATATTTTGCACCATACACTAATGTTAGTTAGATCTCTGATTAAGATTCAGCAACCGCAGGACTACGTTAAGGAGATGGGATTAATCCATAAGCAACAACTTGTTATAATGCTAAACCACAGCTCATGCTTATATAATTTGAAAGTAAAAGGACAAGATATCCACTCTGTGTAACACAAAATATCACATTCATGTTCCCATAAACAACTACTCTTCACAATGTACTGGTTAGAAGCATGGTAATAATACTTAGAAATGTTCTACCAACTCCTGTAAGTTGAATTTTGCTAACAGCTGCTGAAAATTTTTAGGTGATACTGAAATCTAAGGAACTGGTCTGTAATCAGAAACTAAATCCATATAATGGAGTAACATTATCAATTTTCCAAGGAAACCCGGAATTTTAACAATGAAATTTATTTCTTTACTGACCTGATGTTCATATTACTTTCTCTTATGATGTTTATATTAATGTTACCTTAAATTTTTAGAAGTTTTCCATTTTTTTCTCTTCCAATATGCTAATTTCTATGGTAAACCATGAAATTAACGGCGGCTACTGACAGTAGCATGTTGTGCATGTTGCATGGTCATTTTCAGTTTGAAGTTGACAAAATTCCCCATCCTCTTGTTAGTGAAGAGGAGAGTGGGCATGTATGTGAACTTGGTGAGTACAGAAATATCAAATTTTACTACTTAAAATTCCATTTATTTCTATGAACCTTCCCTGATATTCATGTAGCTGACTCCAACACACTAGTGGTGTTGAGTAGAAAATGAAGGCAAGAGATAGGGTATAGTTTCCAATAATTAATTAAATAATGTCCTAGACTTAACTGCCGTCTAGGTTTAGGGTACTCAAAATTCCAGATTGTTTCTTCTAAATATTACTTTATACTGAATGTTAATTTACTTTACATTCTAGCTATTGAAGCGCTTGGTTAATAATCTTCCTCCAAACACAAGGAAGGATACTTTAGCCAGTACGTTACACAAAGCCAGGAATGAATTTTAATCACATTTTGATTTATTAATTTGTATTGAACTACAGACACCAGCATTCACACAAAACCCAGAAGAAGATGCCTCCAATTAAAAGTTAAAGAACCTTAAAAACACAGTTTGAATTGCGAGGTGAAAAATAGACATCTGAACAGGTGACGAGAAAGCTAAAAAGGACAAAAGGACTATGACACATCATCGACTAGTTTGTTGTCATTGATCACCAAAGAGTTCCAAGATGGGGAGGCCTTTTGCAAGGATAGAAACAGAAGATATTTATTTTGAGATGTGCATCGACATTTAAACAGCTTTGAGATAGAAGCAATACAAACATCGGAAGAGTTCCAGGAAAATAAAACAATACCACATGTCTTGCCTTTCTGTGTACTTCAGTCTCCAGTCAAAAACAAAAGATGCTACCTTATTAATCATCAAACAATCGTTCCGTATCCCACTGAAGTATTCTCCTACTTTAAAGGCCGAAAGGTTTGTTCATGTGAAGAACAAATATATAATTTAAAAATCAGTTTGGAACCATTTTGAATGGCAAAAATATTGCATATAGAATTTGCATTACTTAATATTTGCCAAATAGATTCTTTACAGCAAACGATATAAATGGCAATACTGTATTTAACTAGACATTTTGGCATTTCTATTTGATAAAATTCAACTACTGTATTCTCTTTGGAAATGAAAAGAAATGATATTTTAATTATAAAATAAATTTTTGAATATACTTACCCGGTGAATATATAATAGCTGCAACTCTGTTGCTCGACAGACAAAAAACAGTAAAAACTCGCCAGCGATCGCTATACAGGTTGCGGGTGTGCCCACCAGCGCCAACTGTCGGCCAGATACCATACTCGATGTAAACAAAGACTCAATTTCTTCTCATCCCACTGCATCTCTATTGGGGAGGAAGGGAGGGTCGTTTAATTTATATATTCACCGGGTAAGTATATTCAAAAATTTATTTTATAATTAAAATATTTTTAAATATTTAACTTAGCCGGTGAATATATAATAGCTGATTCACACCCAGGGTGGTGGGTAGAGACCAGTTAAATATGTTTACATCGTACAAGCTAAGAGTTTTTATTTCATTTTGGAAGTTATCAATATAACAAAAACAAAATAAATAGGTACCTGGTAAGGAAGTCGACTTAGACGATTACTCTGCCTTGTAAGTACGTCTTCCTTACGGAGCCTCGCGATCCTCTTAGGATGCTGACAGACCCCTAGGAGCTGAAGTATCAAGGGCTGCAACCCATACAACAGGACCTCATCAAACCCCTAATCTGGGCGCTCTCAAGAAATGACTTTGACCACCCGCCAAATCAACCAGGATGCGAAAGGCTTCTTAGCCTTCCGGACAACCCAAAAAACAACAATAAAAACATTTCAAGAGAAAGATTAAAAGGGTATGGAATTAGGGAATTGTAGTGGTTGAGCCCTCACCCACTACTGCACTCGCTGCTACGAATGGTCCCAGTGTGTAGCAGTTCTCGTAAAGAGACTGGACATCTTTCAAGTAAAATGACGCGAACACTGACTTGCTTCTCCAATAGGTTGCGTCCATTATACTTTGCAGAGATCTATTTTGCTTAAAGGCCACGGAAGTTGCTACAGCTCTAACTTCGTGCGTCTTAACCTTAAGCAAAGATCGGTCTTCCTCACTCAGATGTGAATGAGCTTCTCGTATTAACAATCTGATAAAGTATGACAAAGCATTCTTTGACATAGGCAAGGATGGTTTCTTAACTGAACACCATAAAGCTTCAGATTGGCCTCGTAAAGGTTTAGTACGCTTTAAATAGAACTTAAGAGCTCTAACAGGGCATAAGACTCTTTCTAGTTCATTGCCTACGATCTCCGATAAGCTGGGAATATCGAAAGATTTAGGCCAAGGCCGAGAAGGTAGCTCATTTTTGGCTAGAAAACCAAGTTGCAGCGAACAAGTAGCTTTTTCCGACGAAAATCCGATGTTCTTGCTGAAGGCATGAATCTCACTGACTCTTTTAGCCGAGGCTAAGCATACCAGGAAAAGAGTCTTAAGAGTGAGATCTTTCAGGGAGGCTGACTGTAAAGGCTCAAACCTGTCTGACATGAGGAATCTTAGTACCACGTCTAAATTCCACCCAGGAGTAGCCAAACGACGCTCCTTAGTGGTCTCAAAAGACTTAAGGAGGTCTTGCAGATCTTTATTGTTGGAAAGATCTAAGCCTCTATGCCGGAAGACCGATGCCAACATGCTTCTGTAGCCCTTGATAGTGGGAGCTGAAAGGGATCGTCCTTTTCTCAGGTATAAGAGAAAATCAGCTATTTGGGCTACAGAGGTACTGGTCGAGGATACAGAAACACTTGCACCAGTCTCGGAAGACTTCCCACTTCGATTGGTAGACTCTAATGGTAGACGCTCTCCTTGCTCTAGCAATCGCACTGGCTGCCTCCTTCGAAAAGCCTCTAGCTCTCGAGAGTCTCTCGATAGTCTGAAGGCAGTCAGACGAAGAGCGTGGAGGCTTTGGTGTACCTTCTTTACGTGTGGCTGACGTAGAAGGTCTACTCTTAGAGGAAGACTTCTGGGAACGTCTACTAACCATCGAAGTACCTCGGTGAACCATTCTCTCGCGGGCCAGAGGGGAGCAACTAACGTCAACCTTGTCCCTTCGTGAGAGGCGAACTTCTGCAGTACCTTGTTGACAATCTTGAACGGTGGGAATGCGTAGAGATCCAGATGTGACCAATCTAGGAGGAAGGCATCTATATGTATTGCTGCTGGGTCCGGGACTGGAGAGCAATAGATTGGAAGCCTCTTGGTCAGCGAGGTTGCAAAGAGATCTATGGTTGGTTGACCCCAAGTGGCCCAAAGTCTCTTGCACACATCCTTGTGGAGGGTCCATTCGGTTGGAATTACTTGCCCTTTCCGACTGAGACAATCTGCTATGACGTTCAAGTCGCCCTGGATGAACCTCGTTACTAGGGAGATGTCTCGACCTTTTGACCAGATGAGCAGGTCCCTTGCGATCTCGTACAACGTCAGTGAGTGGGTACCTCCTTGTTTGGAGATGTACGCCAAGGCCGTGGTGTTGTCCGAGTTTACTTCCACCACTTTGCCTCGAAGGAGATACTCGAAGCTTTTCAAGGCCAGATGAACTGCCAACAGCTCCTTGCAGTTGATATGCATGCTCCTCTGACTCGAGTTCCACAGACCTGAGCATTCCCGACCGTCCAGCGTCGCGCCCCAGCCCAAGTCCGATGCGTCCGAGAAGAGAACGTGGTTGGGTATCTGAACAGCCAGGGGAAGACCCTCTCTTAGGTTGATATTGTCCTTCCACCAAGTCAGACAAGACTATCTTTCCGGAAATTGGGATCGAGACCGCCTCTAGCGTCTTGTCCTTTTTCCAGTGAAAAGCCAGATGGAATTGAAGAGGACGGAGGTGTAGTCTTCCTAGTGATACAAATTGCTCCAGGGATGACATCGTCCCTACCAGACTCATCCACAGCCTGACTGAGCAGCGTTCTTTCTCCAGCATCTTCTGGATGGATAGCAGGGCTTGATCTATTCTGGGGGCCGACGGAAAAGCCCGAAAAGCTTGACTGTGAATTTCCATCCCTAAATACAGAATAGTTTGGGATGGGATCAGCTGCGACTTTTCCAAATTGACTAGGAGTCCCAATTCCTTGGTCAGATCTAGAGTCCACTTGAGATCCTTCAGACAGCGACGACTGGAAGAGGCTCTGAGAAGCCAGTCGTCCAAATAAAGGGAGGCTCGGATGTCCGATAAGTGGAGGAATTTGGCCACATTCCTCATCAGCCTCGTAAATACGAGAGGAGCTGTGCTTAGGCCAAAGCACAGGGCCCGAAACTGGTAAACCACATCTTCGAAGACGAATCTCAGAAAAGGTTGGGAGTCTGAGTGAATGGGGATGTGGAAGTAGGCGTCCATTTGGAAAACTTCGTCTTTGTGACAAAGACATTCAGAGCACTGACGTCTAGCACCGGTCTCCACCCTCCTGTCTTCTTTGATACTAGGAAGAGACGGTTGTAAAACCCCGGTGATTGAAGGTCCGAGACTTTGACCACCGCTCCCTTCTCTAGCAAAAGAGACACTTCCAGTTTCAGGGCTTGTCTCTTTTCTTCCTCTCTGTACCTGGGAGAGAGATCGATGGGGGACGTCGCTAGAGGGGGTTTGCGTACAAAAGGGATTTTGTACCCCTCTCTGAGTAACTTCACAGATTGTTGATCTGCGCCTCTCTTCTCCCAGGCTTGCCAGAAGTTCTTGAGTCTGGCTCCTACTGCTGTCTGAAGTTGCGGGCAGTCAGACTCTGCCCTTAGAGGACTTGGATCCTTTCCTCTTCCCTCGCTTCCCTTCGGCACGAGCACCTCCTCTGCTGGAGGCTCTGCCACGAAAGGGCGGAATAAAGCGAGATGCTGGAGTGTCTATCCTCGGTCTAGCAGACAATGTAGGCAAAGGGGGAGCTTTGCGAGCCGAGGACGCAACTAGATCGTGGGTGTCCTTCTGAACTAAAGATAAGGCAATTTCCTTTACCAAGACTTCAGGAAACAGGCACTTGGAAAGGGGAGCAAAGAGTAGCTCAGATCTTTGGCATGGCGTCACTCCAGCAGACAGGAAAGAACATAGAGACTCTCGCTTCTTCAGGACTCCGGACGTGAATGAGGCGGCTAGCTCGTTGGACCCATCACGGACGGCCTTGTCCATGCAGGACATAATGAGCAAGGAAACATCCTTATCTGCAGACGAGATTTTCCTGCTCAGGGCTCCTAAGCACCAGTCTAGGAAGTTAAAGACTTCGAAAGCCCTAAATATACCTTTCAAAAGGTGGTCCAGGTCCGATGGTGACCAACAAATCTTCGAGCGTCTCATGGCAAGGCGGCGGGGAGAGTCTACAAGACTTGAGAAGTCGCCTTGGGCAGAGGCAGGAACTCCCAAGCCGAGAACTTCTCCCGTGGCATACCAGACGCTCGATCTAGACGAGAGTTTAGATGGGGGAAAGGCAAATGCTGTCTTTCCTAAACTCTTCTTAGTCTCTAACCAATCTCCCAACAGCCGCAAAGCTCTCTTGGATGAGCGAGAGAGAACGAGTTTAGTAAAGGCAGGTGCGGTAGCAGGCACGCCTAATACAAACTCTGACGGCGGCGAACGAGGAGCCACAGAAACAAAGTGGTCAGGGAACAACTCCTTAAATACAGCCATGACTTTTCTAAAGTCCAAAGATGGTTGAGTTGCCTTAGGCTCGTCAAGTTCTGAAGGTTGATCCTCTTGTGGTTCAGCAACGTCCTCATCTGATAGTTCCTCATCCGAAAACTGATGAGGAAACGGCAAAGGAGTGGGCAACGTTTGGCTCGCTGAGTCCGGTCGCACTGGTGCATGCGTGACGGAGCCGGACGCAACGTCATGGAACTGCTGCACAGTCTGTGAACTGTCAACAACCATGGGTGCGCGGGGACGCACAGCGTCCACCCGAGACTGTTTAGACCGTCTGGGTTGTGCAGTCAACACCATACCGGGTTGCGGAGGTTGACGCACCGCGTCAAAACAAGTCACCTCTGATGGTTGCTGAACGTCCAGAACGTCAACAACCACCTCCGTGCGTCGCCTAAAGTCAACGTGCGGCTGGCAACCCACACTGGGTCGCATCGGTGGAGATACAACCCCAACTGGTAGACGCGAGAAAGTTACCTCAGCGTCAACAGGACGCACAACAGACCGCTTGGATGGTTGTTGGCCAGAAGGTTCAGCAGCAACCTTCTCCGCATTGAAGTCCTCCATCAAGGACGCAAGCTTGGACTGCATGTCCTGCAGCAACACCCATTTAGGGTCTACGGCAGCAGGTGCGGCAACAGACGGGGTGAGCGACTGAGGCGGCACCGCTTTGCCTCTCTTAGGCGGCGAGCAGTCCTCAGATGACGGCAACGAGTCCGAACTGACCCAGTGGCTACAACCGGGACGTTGGACTTGTCCTGAAGGGACCGACTTACGCTTCAAAGGTCGTGAGACCTTGGTCCAAGGTTTCTTACGAGAAACACCTTCGGACGACGAGGTAAAAACGGGCTCTCTCGTCTTACGTTGGTAGGGGCGATCTTGGGGAGATACGCCTGATACCATAGAGGGAACGTCTGTTCGCTGATCAAGGCCTCTCGAACCCATGAGTCGTACGACATTGCTTCTCCCCTGGGCTTGGGAGCTTGCAAGAGGTCCCGGACTAGGAGGACGACAGGCACGAACAGACGAACCCTCAAGCGCAACACTGTTCACAACACTTTGAGAAACACTAGGCACTTTAACACTTCCCGCGGCACTTTGGCACTTTAGTTCCTTGACGTCCGCCAAGAGTTGATTGCGGTCACTTGCAAGGGACTCAACTCTCTCCCCCAAGGCATGGATAGCACGCATCATGTCTGCCATCGATGGTTCCTGAGTGCTAGGAGGGGGGTTAGGAACAACCACTACAGGGGAAGGATTAGGTTGAGGGGCATGTGGAGAGGAAAAATCTACCGACCTAGAAGAACTTCTCCTTACCCTATCTCTCTCTAGTCTGCGTATATACTTCTCAAATTCGATAAAATCGAATTCCGAAAGGCCCACGCATTCCTCACACCGATCTTCCAATTGACAGGTTTTACCCCGACAATTGGAACAAACAGTGTGAGGGTCGAGAGAAGCCTTTGGAAGACGCCTATGACAGTCCCTAGCATTGCATTTTCTGAACTTGGGAACTTGTGAAAGGTCAGCCATTTTGAATTGGTCAAGGGAAAATTCCAAAAAACGATCCAAGTCATCAACAATTAATCCGATACAAAAAAGAGTTCAAGGATTTATTTGAAGAAAAACACCTGTACTGCGAAAGCTCAAACCAAATTAAAGTACTTCACCAAATATGATGGGAAAAACTCCAGGTTTCAACAGCGAGTAAAGTATGTCTTGTCGACACGTCGACAGAGAAGAAATTGAGTCTTTGTTTAGATCGAGTATGGTATCTGGCCGACAGTTGGCGCTGGTGGGCACACCCGCAACCTGTATAGCGATCGCTGGCGAGTTTTTACTGTTTTTTGTCTGTCGAGCAACAGAGTTGCAGCTATTATATATTCACCGGCTAAGTTAAATATTTAAAAAGCCAGTTTCCTATTGTGAAAAATATTATAGGATTCATCAATCAAAGAAATTAATCACAATGCTTCTCAACCACGATTGTCAAACTCTGTTTGAAAATCAAATCTTTATATTTATTTTTTCTTTTTGATGTGTAATACAGTACAGGTACCTGGATTAAATAATAATAATACATAATCATTCAAAATGTAATTCATCTTACTTTTGCATGACAGAAAATTTATCAATTGCTACTTTTGTATTTTTAGCTAATATTTTCAGTGTGATGGTGGTCTCCCCATTAACTAATATTTCTTTTTGCATGCTTCAGGATCTAATGTGTGCTCTCTGGTAGATACTGGTGCCTTTCATTCCCTTCTGCCTGTCATTCTCTGCTGCCATGCTCCATCTGTAAGGCTGGAATCCCATCATTCCAAGATTGCTAATGTATGCCTTATAGCTGTCAACGGATCTGCTTTCCCCACCCAAGGCTACAAGACACTAACTCCGTCATTTAGGTGCGGCCAGTAACGATAGAATTTCATCATTGACAACGTTACACTCCCTCTCATGGGTGCAGATTTCCTGGCCCATTTCTACCTCCTGGTTGATGTCGCACATCGACGCTTAGTCAACGCCAGCTCTTACTCGCCATCACCTTTATCGCCTTCTCCCTCCGACCTTGCTCTCCACATCAGTGCACCCACTGATGCCTATGTATCACTACATCAAGATGACAGGTCCCCAGTGTTTGCAAGATTCACACTGTTGACATCAGACCATTTGGCTGCTGCTCAATGCACATTTGTCAAAGTGGAAGAAATATACCTTTGTTAAAAGCCTTCAAACCCTTTGTCGTCGCCCCTGTACATCGTCCAGAAAAGAAGAGATTCCTACATCCTTGTGGCGATTACAGGCATGTTAGTATGCATACAGAATTAGACAACTAGCCCCTCCCAACATTGCAGACATCACCACCTACCTTCAGGGTACTAAAGTTATTCTCGACCTTCAATCTCCTAAAGGGATATTATGAGGTGCCCATGAACCCAGAAGACATCCCCAAGACTGCTTTCACCACCCCCATCGGCAAATATATCATCAAATATTCTTGCTAGGCCTACGTAATGCAAGAGGCCACATTTCAATGACCTAAGGATGTCATCTGAGGGACTTCCCTTCACCGTATGTTGTGTATAGGACACTAATATTCTCCCCATCCAAAGAGGACCAATTACATCACCTACACATCGTCCTTCGCTGCCTGCAGCAGTAAGGCCTTGTATTCGGGTATGACCAGTGTACCTTTGGTACCAAGTTAGTGATATTCTAAGGTCATTGCATTATTCCGGAGGGCGTTCACCCCCTCCCTGAGAAGGTATCAGTAGTGCCATCAATAGTCAAAGCGCTTCAGTAGTTCTTGAACAGGGTGAACTACTATCACCGGTTCTTGCCAGTCATTGCCGCCCCTCTAGCCCCTCTCGACTCCCTTAAGGGCAAGCCAAAAAACCTGAAAAGGGCTCATTCAGGAGGCGACCTTCTACAATGCAAAGAAAGCCCTATCAACTGCTACTGCTCTCACCTTTCCTGTATCAACTGCACTCCTACTTTCCACCAGTGCCAGTGACATTGTTGAAGGGGTGGTACTCGAACAAATGATTAATGGATCACCCTGCCTATTGGTATCCTTCAGTAGAAAACTTTCCAAGGCCAAATCTAGCTACAGTTGCTCTCCAACAGTGCGGTTACAATATTCCACTTTACTGAGATCTGCATAATATTTTAAATAAAGTTTGGATTCTTCGAGGATCCCTGTGATTATAACTGGGCAAACACACCCGATGTTTTCAACCTATCCGCGCTTCTTTGAACCTGGCCTTTGCGCCATTTCCCTCCTTGCACAATGTCACTTCTCTGGCTGAATCTGTCTCACTTTCTCAGTGTTCTTCATCACAAAAGCCTCTCCCACAAGTATTTGTCAACCAACGAGTGCTCTTCCATTATGGTCCTTATGAAAGCTGCTTCATCTTCTCAAACTACTGCTAAGTGTCATAGGAAGATCATGAATCAAAGCTAAGATGGAGGTTCTTGAGAAATGCATGGAAGGGATGTATTATGCAGCCATAGGACAACTTTTTGGGCTGAATTGGAGTACAAGGTACATGGAAAAGAACGTAAAGGAGTTTTGTGCTGCCAAAGGGGCAAGTGCCCCACGCAGTGCGAAGAATGTCTCAAAGCTGAGGGACAAGAGCATGATCCAACCGGTAAATGCCTTGCTTTTGTGGATCGAGTATCAGTATCGCAAGGGAATAACCAACTTGCTTATTATACGAGAGAAAGCCAAGGTTCTGCTCCGGCATTTCATGCAAGATAAACCTAAGCTGACCACCATTCAAGACGCCACATACGCCTTTCCAAGCCAACAAATGCTAGTTTAAGAAGTTTAAATGGCGTTTTTCACTGAAAAACATGAAAATAACTGGGGAGCCAGGCTCAAGGACCATGAGGCAGCAAAAGCTTTCCATGCGGAGCTTCTTAATATCATGAGGAGTGGTTATAAACCAGAACCATTTTGAAATATGGGTGAAACTTAGGTTTATGATCATTCTGGAATTCTTATTTGTATTCTTGATGAAAAGAATTCAACTTTAAGTACACCTAACGTAACTGTAAATCTAATTGGTAGACATGTAGATGAATTTCCGTCATGTATCAAGTATTAATTTTAATGATTAATATACATACAGTCCATTACTTTGAATAAATATTCGTTACAGTATTATATACAAGTATTGATATATTCTATATTTTGCTTTTATAGTTTAACAGATTTGCTTTGGAAGAAGATGCCTCATAGGACATTTATTGCCCAGAAAGAATGCTGTGCTCTCAGTTTCAAGGCAACAAAGGACAGGTACGCTAAGTGTAATTTTTTTTGCTTATTTCACTGATTTCAATTAATGTAACTTTTTAGAAAATAATCTGTTGGATTACATACAGTATCTATGTTGCTTTGAAGCCCATTTCAATAATTGTGCCTTTTTTCTACTTACCCAGGCTTACGTTGATTTTGTGCTGAAATGCCGTGGGTTCACATTATTCGGCAGGGCTATACATACAAGTCAACAAGGCCACATGCACTCCAACACCACAACATGAGCATGCAACCTGTTTACAGGATATGCAACTAGATGGCATGGATGATGAGCAAGCTCTTCCTGAACTTGTTTCATTACTGCTTCATGCTGGAGGTTGTGTGCTACCTGCAGAATAAAGGGATGGAGTTTAAGGTCCTGTTGACCCATGATAATGCTCCAGGACACCCATTCCTCCATTAAAGTATTACATCCTAATGTGCAAGTGGTGATCTTTCCTCCCAACACCACTGCATTCATCCAGCCAATGGACCAGAGAGTCATGAAAAACTTCAAGGTACATTACAGCTGACAAGTGATAGTGTGACTCCAAGCAGCCATGGATAACTATCCTGCCCGCAGTGTCATCCAATATTCGAAGGAATCATTCAATGAAATGAAACCATTGATGATGAATGCTTGCTGGAAATGTTTGTGGCCATAGTGTGTTTAGGACTTTGCTGCCTTCAGTCCTGATGGAGCTTTTTAACAGACAGTCAAGAAGATCGTGACCTTGGCAAGGGAAGTGGCAGTTGAAGGCTTCCAGGAAGTGGCTGAGGATGACGTCTTGTAGTTGCTTGATAGACATGACGAGGAGATGACCAAGGAGGACCTGGCTTTATTAGTCCACTCATCAAGTGAGGAAGAGGAGGATGCTGAGGCACATGACAAAGAATATGAAGGCAGCACACTTGAGAAGTTGGCTGAGATGTTGCAGGTGGTGGAGAATTTAAAAAAGAAGTCCTACAACATGGACCCTTCAATGGTGCATGCCCTCAATATGATTTGTACCATGGATGAGGGTTTTCAGCCTACAAGTGCATCATGGATGAAATGAAGAAGGTAGCAAAGCAGCTCCCCTTCATGATGTTCTTCACCCTTCATGTGAAATGGCTACCTCCTCCTCTAACAACAGATGCTCCTGAATCTCAAAACACCTTTTCCAGCTACCCCTGAGGAACTCCCATAAAACAGTGATGATGATGGTGTAGATGATCTCCTTCCTTTACACGAGAAAAGTACTGTATGATATTTTTTTCTGCTACTTTTAAAGCATTTAAAATTTACTTTAGGAATATTAATGAACAAAATTAAAATAGAAAAAACAGATAAAAGAATAACGTAGGGTATTTGACACTTTTAGAATATTGATTAAATATTTATATTTAGAGAAGTAATTTTTTTTCATTACAGCACTGATGACTCATCGAAGTAGATGTGACATGACGTGCAGTTGCGTCCCTACATCATTCGTCCATTTGTAACTGCACAACTTATCCTCATCCATCTCAACTTTCATTCATTTAAGATCACTCCACCTTTCGTGAGACACTGCCTCTTTGTAGGATAATATCTGGTAAGTTACTCATACATTTACTTTCTTTTTTTGTAAATACCATTCCTATATAAATGAGAGAGAGAGAGATATTCATTAGCATTTCTAATTAATTATTTTTTTTTCACAGCAATATTGAGATGCATATCTATTACGTAAGGATTTTACTGTACATCAGTACTTTACTATGGGCACACTTCATTTTCCATACACCAAATACTGCGACTTGAGGAATATATCATGTCGTGCGATTTCACTGCATAAAACTTTGTAAATGGTAAGTGGTGTTGTACGTGAACTGTACAGTCTTTTTTTTTATCTTACTGTACTTTGTTTGTACAAGAACACAAACCATCATCCTTTACTATAGGAGAATAGATAACACTGAAGCTGGAACACTGTAGTTAAAATTATAATGAGGTGTAACTACCTAACGGTAGTGGGGAGGCGATAGCGCCTCCTCTGGCTCACTGACAACTCACTTAGATTTCAGCCGTCAGTGTGCACACCTCACTGGCAGGAAATATTTTCAGCTGAATTTTACTACTTCTTTATCCTTCCAGCGGGATATCTTTCATCAGGGATACTGCCCGTTATGCAGAAATGTTAAAGAGTGCCACCCAAAACCTGTATTACTTTAATGGTGCCCTTGATGTAGATCCTCAGTGGTGTTATCAATGGCATGGGTATAATTGTTCTCAAGTTTCCTCTTGTAATAGTTGTCTGGAATGGCCATCCTCCCAGTGAGAGAAGTATGACAAGAAGAGAAAGAAGAAACCTAAGAGGGATTCTTCGCCTTCGGGGTTATTCTCAAAGTCGAAAAAAACCCAGGTGTCTTCTTCCACTCCTGGTACTCTTCTGTCTGATTCCTCTTCATTGGCTTCCTCTGGGGATCAATTGAGTAAAAGTCAAGGCCCTTTAACTTTAGGGCTAGTCTTGGGGTAGAGAGGTCTGTCTTTCTCCTAGCTTGGCACGACTGCCTCCTTAAGGGGAGTCCTTTTAGTTTCAGAGGTCTGATGCTCTGTGTGTGCTTGAGCCCTCCTTGGGTATCCAAGGTTCCCTTCGAAGGAGAAGCTTCAGCAATTGCTCGCTTCCAGATGACCTCCAGAGGTTATCGCCCCATTAACGTCTGCCCGAAAGTTTCCAGTTGTCGCTCCGTCTCCTGTAGAGTATGAGCTTATTCATGCCTCTCCAGAGCCTCTGACCCATCCTTCTAAGGTTTGTCATTTGTTCAGCGCGCAGATTACCCTCGCCCTTCTAGGAGTTTGCCTCCTCCTGAGCATCGCTCTTTGTAACATGCTCGCTGGGTTGCTTCACTTGATCCTGCTCCTCGCAGATGTAGATCATTACCTTCACAATCTTGTAGACGTTTTTCACCAGTGAGCTTTATCTCTCCTCGTCATGTGTGTTGTGAGTGTGCATCTTTTGGATGCACTTTAAGATGCTTTTCATCGCCTTATGATTGCCAGGTTTTGTGTTGTGAGTGTGCATCTTTTGGATGCACTTTAAGACGCTTTTCATCGCCTTATGATTGCCAGGTTTAGCTGTCAGACTTTCTCCTTCAAGCTTCTCTCCTGGACGCACATTGCCTTGTTGCTGGCGCCACGTATCTTTTAAGCTTTAAGCTCTCATCGTCTTGCTTTCCTTTGGGTAAGCAAAACTTTTCTAGGCATTAGCCTTACCTCAAGCGCTCCCCCCAATGCTCAGCGTCTAAGTAATCTTTCCTCCCTAAAGGACAACGTTTGCCAGCTTCACAATCATCAGCGACGTTCCTTGTTGGATAGCTAAAAGCATTTATCCGCAGAGTGAAGTGCTCGCATTTCTCCTGTTTGTCCCAGGCACAAAGATTGTCATTACCAGCAATCTTTTACATCTTCTTTAAGGCTCTCTCCTTCAGATCTCCATGACTGCATATCTGTTCGCTGCAAACTCTCATCTACGGAAGAGGTAAGTCGGGTAGAGGGGCCAACTCTACTCCTGTTTCCCCTAATATACCAACGAGACCACACACTGGGCAAGTAAAGCACGTTCCTACTGGATGCTCGAAACACCCGTTGGAGGCTCATCCTATATTAGCCAGACGGGACTGATCACCAGAGCACACGAAGGTCTACGTGAGGTAAGCCCTCTCCATAGGAACCTTCACCTTTGGAGGAGTCACAGCTGCTCTCCCAAGCAAGTTTTGGGGCTCCAAGGAGCCAGGATAAAGCTTCTCTCCTTTTATCGCCCAGCATTGTCCACATTACGTTAAGCTCTAAAAAGCATAACAAAGGTGGGATCCCTATCACACCCCCAGGGCTAACACGAATCGGAACTCGCAGAGGTTCTCTTTCGCCAAGGGAGATCTCATTAGTAGAGAATTATTGTCTCATTAACTGAGTTTTCTACAGAATATCCACAACCAGCAAAAAAGAGATGGATCGATCTTCAATGAGACTGCTGCCCTCCAGACGATAGTGTACCAGTAGACCAGAGGACAATATCAAACCATCTCTATCTCTTGTCATCCGGCTCCCGTAAGAAAGAAAGCAAGGACTCCAAGACTGCTTCCAAGGTTGCACGTCTTCTGTATCTAGACTTTCTTGCCACCTTCAAGTTTTAAGGATCCCAGAACAGGATGCATTAGCTTACCATTCTTATCGATCTATAGAAGAAGATGCAGACTTTGAGTTGGAATACTCTGAAGAAGACCTTCCATAGTCAGCAGTTACCAGACTTTCAGAGGCAGCGGAGTGGGAAACTGACCAACTTTCTTGAAAGTTCTGTGCTATATAAGAAAAATGAATGGCCTAAGAGAAGCAGTGTCCTCCCCTCCAAGAGGCAGAACCTATGACAGTTGACCTTCTTTTCCACGACTTGACTATCGCGATACCCAGGCTTTAACTTCCCTGGTCAGTTTTATCCAAGGAAGCATTAGACAAGGTGGAGGCTCAGGTCTCTGGTGTCAAGGACTCGTTTAGGGTGGGGAGATCCTCCAGCATAATCCCAGCAACCTTTCCCAGGCAACAAAAGTACTATTGTATGCAGGAGGCTCCACCCTTCCCTCTTCCACTTGATCCTGCGGTGGCATTGTTAACTCCAGTACGGCAGTTTGGATGCAGTTCCAGTTTCCTAATTGGCAGCAGAGGTGTTGGACATGGAGGTCACAACCATAGTAAAAATGTAGGAAACCTCCTGAACAGACCACTGCTCTAGAACCATCGGCTTTTTGGCGGATACTAAAGATCTAACTGACCCAAGTAAGAAGCAGGCCCTGTGGGACATCGTCTTGATAGATGTTAGGGCGGTAAAATTCTTAATACACCAGGCAGCCAACCAGTGGGGTAAGTGAGTGCTCAAGCATTGGGAGGCTGTGATCTTTAGGTTTCATTAATGGATTGGTTATCGGGAAGGACTTACTCAGCATAATTCCACTTTCAAGGAGCCATCACTCTTCCCACCAGCAGAGATAGATGCAGCGGTTGAGAAATAGAGAAAGTAGATGTAGGACGTCAGAATAAAGAAAGCCTTCCACCCAACCAGCCTGAAGACAGCACAGAGAGGAGCCAGAGCCAGCTCACAGCAATTGAACCTCAATACTCCATCTATGCAGCTTTTCCCCTCTTGACAGAACCAGGGTCGAGGTAGAGGCAGGGGTGAAGGAATAGGTAAATGCCTTTACTAAGGAGGGCATTTAACCATTCCATCATCGGTTGTGGGATACCTGCAGGCCAATTAGGTGAGGTGGTGTTTCCATGGAGCAGGTAGGTGTAGTGGAGGGCCTCGAGTCCAGTTACCTTCTGTTCATCAACTCTCTCTCAATTCTGATTCATCCCCTGGCGATGTCATCATCATATCGCTAGGGGTCGGCAGAAGAGGGCAGATAGGTGTAGTAGAGGTCCTCCGGTCTGGATACCTCCTCCCGTTCATCAACTCTCCCTCTCCTGATTCATCCCTCGAGGATGTCATCATCATATCGCCAGGTGTCGGCAGAAGATCTCTCCATATGGAAGGGTGCACTTCAAGAGGTCAACGACAGCACTCCAGGCTACTTCAGTTGACTCTTTCTTGCAAGGAAGGCATCGGGAGGCTGGAGACCAGTCATCGACCTCTCAGCTCTCAACAATTTCATCTGCCAAACCCCCTTCAAGATGGAGACAACAGCCACAGTCAGGCAAGTGTTAAGACCGCAAGACTTCATGGTGACTCGATCTGAAAAATGTCTACTTTCAGGTCCTGGTTCATCCTTCCTCCAGGAAGTATCTCCGAGTAGTGGTAGCAGACAAGGTCCTTCATTTCAAGGTCCTCTGTCCCGGCGTGTCGACAGTACCACAAAACTTCATGAGGGGTTTCAAGCTAATCTCCTCGTTGGCGCACTCCAACGGGAACCACCTGCTACGCTACCTAGACAATTGGTTGATTCTGGCCGAATCAGAGGAGGAATATCTTCTCTTCCGACACAAGGTTCTCTCTTTTTGTCAGGCCCTGGGGTCATGATAAATCGGAAGAAGTCTGTCCTGTCACCTACGCAAAGGTTAGTCTATCTAGGAATGGACATCAACATTATTCTTGGTTAGTGCACATGGTTGTTGACTTCTGTACACTTCTCCCGTGTTGTATTTGCGTTATTTACATGATTTTCAGTGTATTTGTGAATATTCTTTGTAATAATGATGGGTCCTAAGAAAGCGAGTGGTAAGGATGTCAGCGGTAAGAAAGGACACATGATGACGATGGAGATGAAGCATAAAGTTATCAAGAAGTTTGCATGCCATTATGAGCGCAGTACACCGACAATCGGAAAAAGTAAAAAAAAAAAAGAAAAGTAGAAAAGAATAAAATGTAAGAAATAATTAAAGTTAAGTCAAGTTAATTTTGAAGTTCAAGTGTTACGCTATGTGTAAGGAACAGTATTAAGAGGGTATCGTCTAACTCTCTATCCTTGCGTTCTTCCCTCCTCCTCTTCACACACCATCGTTAGCCGCTGTTGTCTGTCTTGATGGTAAGAACTCATAATAAAACCACATTTTGATTCATATCCCAGTAATCATTTATTATATCATGGCTGCCAACGCAAGAGCCCAGGTCTTGCTCTTAAAGCAAGGCATTCTAAAACGAACAAACCAACCAACAAATATTACATGGTTTTTCGCTTTTGGCTGGAGTCTCTTATCTAACCCCCTTGACTGTATTTTACCTTCAACCGAGAACTACTGGTGGTGTATTTAGCTGTCCATCACTCCTTCGTCATTCACACGGACCACGTACCCCTTGTGCACACCTTCACTTGACAGTCTGATGCCTGAGCCACCTATTAATGCTGTCCTCTCTGTGCCATTTTTTAATACAAATGTACTATTCAAGACATACCTGGTATAGTAAACTGTATCACATCACTGACGCCGTTTTCAGAAACATGCTGGTTGCCGTCCACCTGGGAATGGATTACAGGGCCTTAGCAAAGCGCCAAGAAAAGGACCCCGATTACCAAATCTGCACGACACTCTGCACATCTCTTAGTTGAGAAATCATTGCTCTCGATGACTCCTTCATGTGCTGACAGGTGTTTCAAGTAATCCATGGCCTCTCGCACCCTTTAAGCAGGTTTATTGCACAGCTAATGAAGTCAAAGTTCACATGGCATTAGTAAAGATGCCAAGGATATGGTCTGTGCCTGTATTTCATGTCAAACTTCAAAAGTGCATTGACACAGATTTGGAGGTGGGTACTTTTCATCAACCTCAGCGTTGTTTTACCTACATTCAGGTTGAAGTGGTTGCCCTCCAACTCACGTCACAAGGACACTATTACCTTTTTACAGTCATCAATCATCACTCACTGGCTTGAACCCATCGCGCAAGATGCAATATCCGCGTTGTGTACTGATGCCTTACTTCCTGATGGATAGGAAGATTCGGCATCCCAGAGCATATTCACTTCCGACAGGTGTGCTGTTGTGGACATCATTAGGGTATCTTCTTGGCATTACCCTACCTCAGACAGTCACTTACAGCCTTGCAGCCAATGAAATGGGAGAACTTTTCCATCGTACCCTCAAAGCAGCTTTGATGTTCTGCTGCAACAACTCCAGCTCATTTCCACAATTTCTCTGGGTCCTCCTAATTTCCCTGGGTCCTCCTCAGACTGAGGACCACTCCCAAGGACACCATGGATGTTTCACTGACTGACATGATATATGGTGACCCGATAGTCTTTCTTGCAGAATTTTTTCAGTAGTCCACTTCCTCCGATGATCTTCAGCAGGGGTATAGTAGAAGGCTAAGAGGTTAGTGTGGCTAGGGGCTGAAAGGGGGCTGCAAAGACCTTTTAGCTACTAGCTACATTACCTTTTCCTTGAGGGTTTTCCTCTGAATTTTTTTTTTTTTTTTTTGGTTCAGCATAAATTTTTCATGACCACCTCAGGCGATACAGCTTATTCATAAAGAAAGGGTTGCATAATATTATATCCACTTTCCTTCCAAGCTTAGCCTTTTGCTGAGGTAAGGTTAATCATAAGATTGGTGTCTAGCGTTGGAAAAATTAAGTTTCAGTGGGGCTTATTTCTGTTTTTAGAAAAGCCTACATTTTCATATTTTTCAATATTAATCTTACCCGATAATCATGTAGCTGTCAACTCTGTTGCCGACAGAAATCTACGGTCGGGATACGCCAGCGATCGCTATACAGGTGGGGGTGAACACCACAGCGCCATCTGTGGTCAGGTACTCCAGTACTTCTTGTCAACACCACCTCAATTTTTCCTCTGTCGTGCCTCCGGCTAGACCTACATGGATACGCTGTTGATTCTGGAGTTATTGCTCACGATTTGGTGATGTATTTGCTCTAGAGTTTAGCTTTCGCTATTCAGGAAGTTTTATCATTAGCTTAGCTAGCTTTTGGAATTAATTTGATTTAATTATGGTGACGAAGAGAGTATGAACTCTCTTTCACTTTTAAATGGCCGACCCTTCCCTTAGACGGAAGTGTTGGTGTCGAAGAGAGTATAGACTCTCTTTCTTAATTTTGCTTAACAAAAGTTATAGATTTATTTTATATCTCTCCGCCTTTTATAGGCCTCTTCGATTAACTTCCTTTTATTATAAACTTATTAAAATTAATTTTTATATTTGTTTATATTCGACCTTTCCTAATAGTAGGCGGTCTTTTCTTGGAACCGAAGTTAATTAACATTGAGCCCGTCATTTCGTTTTTACCTGTTAACATATTATGCTATTTTAATTTTTTTGAAAGAATTTCTTTGATAGTCTCGTACTGTTTTCAAAGTTGAACTAACGTTTTGTTTTGTCTCTGCAGTTGTTGACGTTCAGAACGTTCAACTTGCGCTCTATCGTTACGATAGAGAGAGAGTATTCACGGTGTCACGTTGCAGTAAGAGTAAACCGATTCTAGCGTTTTGTTCATTCTTTCTTAGCTTAAATGGTTTTAATTCTAATAAAGGAACTTTTTATTTGGGAAATCTTTCAGTTTTTTTCCTTTAACAATAATATGTTTTAACGATATATATAATTGGGCTCATCTCTCAGGTTCTAAGTCAAGAGAGAGAGAGAGAGAGATAGAGACGGAGGGAGAGAGAGGAGGATAAACGTTTCGTTCAAGCGGGTAACGTTGTTATCGTTTTTGCTCTTCTCCCTAGTCTCTTTAGGGGAAGAAGGTAAACGTTTCTAGTTTTATTCTTGTTCTCAGGCTTTATGCGGTGAGAGATTTTAAACGTAGTTTATTTGATCTAGTGTTTAGTCTCTTTTCCAGCCACTGAATTATTTATCTTTCATTATGTTTTTCTGTTACATTGTAATACTGTTTTCGCAATTACTAACTTTTAATGAAGGATAGAATTGCGTGTTTCAGGTACAAACCACTTAAAGTTTCGAGTTCAGTGAAATAAGTGCAAACAGAAAATCAAAAGTGATAAAGTGATAAGCGCAAAGTGTTACAGTGTTGCGTTCGAGGGTTCGTCTGTTCGTGCCAGTTGTTCGCCTAGTCTGGGACCTCTTACAAGCTCCCAAGCCCAGGGGAGAAGTAATGTCGAAGGACTTATGGGTTCATCAGGCCTTGATCGACGAACAGACGTTTCCCTCCGTGGTTTCGGGTGTATCTACACACGTTGCCGACGTGATCACCCCACCCACACAAAGACGAGAGAGCCCTTTTATTCCTCGTCTGCGGAAGAGGTTTCTCGCAGAAACCATGGACCAAATCTTGCAGCTTTTAAGTGCAAGTCGGTCCCTTCCGCGCAAGTCCAACTCCTAGGTGGTGCCATTAGCACTGGGTCAGTTCGGACTTGCTGCAGTACGACAACTGCACACCTCCCAGAGAGGCAAGGTGGTATCGCAACAGGCAGTAACTCCGTCTGTTGCCGCACCAGCTGTTTTAGACCCTCAGTCTCAACGGACAGTAGCTCCGTTTGTTGTTGTCTTTCTTAAACTCTAGTGGTCTATGCTGCAGACAATGCAGTCTCAGCTTGCGGTGTTGATGCAGGAGTTTCAGGCAGAGAAGGTTAGCACACCTCCTCCTGCGAGCGCTCCTCCACCTCTGCGCAGTCCACCCTGCCAGACGTATGATGTTGAGGCTCCTCCTGCCTCCATGCGTGAGCTGCCGCATTGGGAGTTGCCAGGTACCAGCGCTATGCAGCAACCTCCACTTTCCTTGAGGCAGGAGCCTCATGCTATGCGGCAACCGCCTCAACTCTTGAGGCAAGAGCCTCAACTCTTGAGGCAAGAACCTCAACTCTTGAGGCAAGAGCCTCAACTCTTGAGGCAAGAACCTCAACTCTTGAGGCAAGAGCCTCAACTCTTGAGGCAAGAACCTCAACTCTTGAGGCAAGAACCTCAACTCTTGAGGCAAGAACCTCAACTCTTGAGGCAAGAGCCTCAACTCTTGAGGCAAGAACCTCAACTCTTGAGGCAAGAGCCTCAACTCTTGGGGCAAGAACCTCAACTCTTGAGGCAAGAGCCTCTCTCTGCGCAGCCACCTCCTCAACCCTTGAGGCAGACGCAACTCTTGAGGCAGGAACCTCATGCTATGAGGCAGCCGCCTCAACGCATGCAGCAACCGCATTCTTCACAGCATGAGCCTCTCTCTGCGCAGCTACCTCCTCAACCCTTGAGGCAGACGCAACTCTTGAGGCAGGAACCTCACAGGAGCCTCATGCTATGCGGCATCCTCCTCAAACCATGAGGCAGGAGCCTCATGCTATGCGGCATCCTCCTCAACCCATGAGGCAGGAGCCTCATGCTATGCGGCAACCTCCTCTACCCATGAGGCAGCCTCATGCTATGCGGCATCCTCCTCAACCCATGAGGCAGGAGCCTCATGCTATGCGGCATCCTCCTCAACCCATGAGGCAGGAGTCTCATGCTATGAGGAACCTCATGCTATGCGGCATCCTCCTCAAACCATGAGGCAGGAGCCTCATGCTATGCGGCAACCGCCTCAACCCATGAGGCAGGAGCCTCATACTATGCGGCATCCTCCTCAACGCATGCGGCATGAGCCTCATCCCTTGCAGCATGAGCCTCATCCCATGCAGCATGAGCCTCATACCATGCAGCATGAGCCTCATCCCATGCAGCATGAGCCTCATCCCATGCAGCATAAGCCGCACGCCATGCAACATGCTCTGCTTTCCTTACAGCATGCTCTACATACAGCATGCTCTGCATACCTTACCGCATGCTCCTCAGTCACACATCTTTGGTTGTTGCCAACTCACTAGACTGTCAAGCAGTTTCATAACGTTGCCTTCTAGTCTGCTGCTTTTGCACCAGTGAAACCCTCACTGAGAGAACTTAGCTTTTCTCGGATATGGTTCCTGTAGATGAGAAAGTGCTATTCTCCCTCCTTCTGATATTCCCTTGAGGACTCTGTCATTTGGAGAGGAGCCTTTAGCTGCTTAGCCTCCTATGGACTTTTATTTAAGCATAACATGCTTCCAGGGAGGGTAATGGTTCCACTTCAGTCGCTAACCCCGTCTGTTACCACACCTGCTCCCATAGACCTTGAGCTTTGTTGCAAGACATGCAGTCCAAGCTTAGTCCTTGTTAGAGGATTTTTTGTTTACGGAGTCAGTGTGTCACTGGGAAGACGTTCAACAACCAGCAGAAGTGACTTGTTGTGACGCAGTGCGGCAACCTCAGCAACCCGATAAGGAGTTGTCTGTACGACCCAGACAGTCTAGACAGCTTCGGGTTGTCGCGGTACTTCCTCGCTTCCTCATGGTTGACAGTTCACAGACTGTGCAGCAGTACCATGATCTTGTGTCCGGCTCCGTCAGACGACTAGCTTTTAAGAGCTCCCACAAGTCGTCGCTGTCTGGAGATTCTCAGATGGACTATGGATCTGACCAAGGAACTGGGCCTCCTGGTCAATTTTGAGGAGTCCCAGCTCGTCCCATCCCAGACCATTGTCTACCTGGGTATGGATCTTCAGAGTCGAGCTTTTCGGGCTTTTCCGTCGGCCCCAAGGATCTACTAAGCCCTAGATTGCATCCAGAGCATGCTGAGAAGGAACCGATGCTCAGTCAGGTAGTGGATGAGTCTAACAGGGACACTTTCATCGCTGGCCCTGTTCATCGAGTTAGGGAGACGCCACCTCCGCCCCCTTCAGTATCATCTAGCGGCTCACTGGATAAAGGACATGACGCTAGAGACGATCTCAGTTCCTGTTTCCGAAGAGAGGAGGTCTACTCTCACGTGGTGAAAGAACAGCTTTCTTCTCAAGGAAGTCTACCTTTGGCTGTTCAGAAACCCGACCGCCGTCTCTTCTCTGACGCATCAGACACGGGCTGGGGTGCGACTTTGGACGGACAGGAATGCTCGGGAACATGGAATCAGGAGCTAAGGACACTTCACATCTATTGCAAGGAGCTGTTGGCGGTTCATCTGGCCTTGATAAACTTCAAGTCCCTCCAGCTTAACAAGGTGGTGGAGGTGGACTCTGACAACACCACAGCCTTGGCTTACATCTCCAAGCAGGGAGGGACTCATTCGTGGAAGTTGTTCTAGATCGCAAGGGACCTCCTCATCTGGTTAAAAGATTGAAAGCTCACGCTGGTAACGAGGTTCATTCAGGGCGATATGAATGTCATGGCAGATCGCCTTAGCCGGAAGGGTCAGGTCATCCCCACAGAGTGGACCCTTCACAAGAATGTTTGCAGCAGACTTTGGGCCCTGTGGGGTCAGCCAACCATAGATCTGTTCGCTACCTCGATAACCTAGAGGCTCCCGTTGTATTGTTCTCAGTTTCCAGACCCAGCAGCAGTTCACGTGGATGCTTTTCTGCTGGATTGGTCCCATCTCGACCTGTATGCATTCCCGCCGTTCAAGATTGTCAACAGGGTACTTCAGAAGTTCGCCTCTCGCAAAGGGACACGGCTGACGTTGGTTGGCTCCGCTCTGGCCCGCGAGAGAATGGTTCATAGAGGTACTGCAATGGCTGGTCGACATTCCCAGGACTCTTCCTCTAGGAGTGGACCTTCTACGTCTACCTCACGTAAAGAAGGTACATCCAAACCTCCACGCTCTTCGTCTGACTGCCTTCAGACTTTCGAAAGACTCTCAAGAGCTAGGGGCTTTTCGAAGGAGGCAGCCAGAGCGATTGCCAGAGCAAGGAGGACATCCACTCTCAGAGTCTATCAGTCTAAAGGGGAAGTCTTCCGAAGCTGGTACAAGGCCAATGCAGTTTCCTCATCCAGTACCACTGTAACCCAGATTGCTGACTTCCTGTTACATCTAAGGAACGTAAGATCCCTTTCAGCTCCTACGATTAAAGGTTACAGAAGTATGTTGGCAGCGGTTTTCCGCCACAGAGGCTTGGATCTTTCCACCAACAAAGATCTACAGGACCTCCTTAGGTCTTTTGAGACCTCAAAGGAACGTCGGTTGTCCACTCCAGGCTGGAATCTAGACGTGGTCCTAAGGTTCCTTATGTCATCAAGATTTGAACCTCTCCAATCAGCCTCTTTTAAGGACCTCACATTAAAAACTCTTTTCCTCGTGTGCTTGACAACAGCTAAAAGAGTAAGTGAGATCCACGCCTTCAGCAGGAACATAGTTTTCACATCTGAAACGGCTACATGTTCCTTGCAGCTCGGTTTTTTGCTAAAACGAGCTTCCTTCACGTCCTTGGCCTAAGTCGTTCGAGATCCCAAGCCTGTCCAACTTGGTGGGGGACGAACTGGAGAGAGTACTTTGCCCAGTTAGAGCTCTTAGGTACTATCTAAAAAGGTCATAACCTTTACGAGGACAATCAGAAGCCTTATGGTGTGCTATCAAGAAGCCTTCTCTTCCAAGGTCTAAGAACTCAGTTTCTTACCTATTCAGGCTCCTGATTAGGGAAGCACATTCTCATCTGAAGGAAGAAGACCTTGCTTTGCTGAAGGTAAGGACACATGAAGTGAGAGCTGTGGCTACTTCAGTGGCCCTCAACAGAACCGTTCTCTGCAGAGTGTTATGGATGCAACCTATTGGAGAAGCAAGTCAGTGTTCGCATCATTCTATCTCAAAGATGTCCAGTCTCTTTACGAGAACTGCTACACCCTGGGACCATTCGTAGCAACGAATGCAGTAGTAGGCGGGGGCTCAGCCACTACATTCCCATAATCCCATAACCTTTTTAACCTTTCTCTTGAATACTTTTTATGGGTTGTACGGTCGGCTAAGAAGCCTTCCACATCCTTGTTGATTTGGCGGGTGGTCAATTCTTTCTTGAGAAGCGCCGAGGTTAAAGGTTGTGATGAGGTCCTTTAGTATGGGTTGCAGCCCTTTATACTTCAGCACCTAAGAGTCGTTCAGCATCCTAAGAGGACCGCTACGCTCAGTAAGGAAAACGTACTTAATAAAGGCAGAGCAATGGTTCAAGTCGTCTTCCTTACCAGGTACTTATTTATTTTATGTTATTTTTGAATAACTAATAAAATAAAATACGGGATACTTAGCTTCTTTGTTAACATGTATGCTGGTCTCCACCCACCACCCTGGGTGTGAATCAGCTACATGATTATCGGGTAAGATTAATATTGAAAAATTTTATTTTCATTAGTAAAATAAATTTTTGAATATACTTACCCGATAATCATGATTTAATTGACCCACCCTTCCTCCCCATAGAGAACCAGTGGACCGAGGAAAAAATTGAGGTGGTGTTGACAAGAAGTACTGGAGTACCTGACCACAGATGGCGCTGTGGTGTTCACCCCCACCTGTATAGCGATCGCTGGCGTATCCCGACCGTAGATTTCTGTCGGCAACAGAGTTGACAGCTACATGATTATCGGGTAAGTATATTCAAAAATTTATTTTACTAATGAAAATAACATATTTTCCCTAGGTCAATATAGAAAGCATCTCAGATCTCTTCTTTTCCTGTTGATTTTCTAAGACTGCTACAATCAAAGTATTTTAACAAGTTAACGCAAGATTCCCAAAAGTTCCACAGAGACGTAGCGTTGTGTCATACACACGTATCATGTTTTCTATCAGTTTACTAATGGGACATTTATTAACCTTTTTATTTGGTATTTTTATTACAGAACTGGGTATTTCATATTTTGAAAAAGTTTTTATATCTCAAGAACCTGAAGGCTCAAATAAGGTTAATCTTTAGAAAGAATGAATTATTACCCTTCTTAAATATACTATACTTTTAGAAATAGAAAATAGAAACAATATTTCTCAAATAAATAATTGAAAAAATACAATGAGGAAAAAAAAAGATAATTAATTTTCAAAGATTTATTGACTTTGTGTATGAAAAGTGCAAAATGTATTACAGTACAAATACACACCAATTCTTGTTTTGTATATTAGTATATTTGTATAAAAGTAACAATAGTGTACACCTTAAGAATATATCAATTTATATATACATCTTATAAGATTCATAAATTAATTACAAAATATACATGGACAAGTTTTGCGAATTTTCTTTTCAATTGAATGTATTTGGCTTTACAACAAAAAGAATATTATTAATTGCTGAAAAAATTAAAGTAATAAAATTAAATAGTGAAGATGTAGTATCACCAAACAGGTCATGTAAATAGGGGTATTACTTAGTTTATGCAGGTCTATATTAAAGGAATTACCACCAACTTGATGTTGGAAATCAAAAGCACATTTCCCATCTTCCACTTCCTTGTCAGAACTTTTATAAGGTATATTTCAGTAATTAATTATTTAAAATGCTGATATTTCCTTGAGTAAAAATTATAAAACTTTTTTTATCATGAAATAGTTTATCAGCAGTATTAAAAACCCAGTGCCTGAGGTCAATGCATATTCATTGACAATTTTTTCTGAAAATAATTGAGGTAACTTCCAGTAATTACAGTCTGTCCTCGCTTCTTGTAGGTTCGTTCTTCGCGATTTCGCTCTTTCACGACACAGAGAACTCTATAACCTATTGAATAAAAAAAAGCGACACCGGGAACTGTAACCTATTGAATAAAAAAAAAAAATTTGTGGTTTTACAAAAATTATTCTTGCAGCGCGACGATTTCAAACAACTCTCGCTCCATTGCACCCCGCTCGCTTCACGTCACTTCCCTCTCCCCGCAGCACAACATCCCATCTCACACTGACTTGGCCTCAGTCTTGCATTGTCTCTCCCCACGCGTGCATCTCCCACTTTCATCCTTTTCGAGCAGAATCACATTTTCATGTAAAAAAGTGATTTATTTGTATACAGTAATACATAAACAATACATTACCCAGTAAATATAAACATGGTACAGGAGTGTGATTCCTTACATTACTGGGCAAGAGACGATACATCTGGAGTTAACGTCATGCTTCATGACTGCTGCATAGAACTTTGTACAAAAATGTTCAGTGGTCTTTGTATAAAATATGTACACTTAGTCAATCATAAATGCAGTATCATTCTATACATATTGTACAGTACAGTATTACAGTAATGTATAGTAGTTTTTATTTACTATACTGTAATGTACAGTACTGTATGTAAACTACTACATATACTGTATTCTACAGTAAGTAAATGTAGGCTACGTGTGCAGTGAGTTGTCAAACAGTGCAAGTCGTCTGAATGAAAACAGCAAACACTTGCAGTACAGTTTACAGCTTTCAAGCTGTATTTTAGTGATAGTACTGTACATATACAGTATTACAGTAATATACACTACAGTACCAACAAGTGTTATATTAGATAGGAACAACAGTGGGTTTTTTTGTCACAAGTGTCTCAATTACTATTGCAGTGTTATGTACTGTACTGTAATGTACCGTAGGCTTACCGTGTCGAGTACTTAGTGTACATGAAAACAATATTAGGCAGTTCTTAGTGTGTTCATTGACCGCACGTAGGCAATGGGAAGCGAATTGGTAGGGTTAGGAATTATTTTACCTCAGGGTAGCAAGTATTCGCGGATTCTTGTTCTTCGCACCTGTCTCTGTTATGTAACCCCAGCAAAGAGCGAGAGCTGACTGTATACTAACCTTTAATTGTATAATTAAGGAAAGCTGATATGATTTTGAAATTTAATTTGAACTTTTTAATTCAATTGAAATCTGAATATAAGGAGGATTGTATTAAGCTGATTTCCAAATGAAGTCTGGGCTAAAGTATTAAAAGTTGACTATTGTCTTTAGAACCTGGGAAAGAAGGGCATACCCGGACCTGCATATTAATATCACTGTTATTTAAAAAAATGAAAAAGAATTCAAAATAAAATCTATACAGCATATGAAGCACAAATATAACTTGCAATATATATTCCTATCGAATCTAGTGGGAATAGTCATGTTTACAAGGCACTCGCTACAAATTTATCATAGATCTTATATCCTGACTAGAGTGTTGTTGCTTTATAGTTGATATTACTCATCTATATAACAATCTTTTCTAAACCGATACCGTAAGCTTTAAAAAAAAAAAAAAAATACGTACAGTATAACTGAGCTAGTGAAAATTCGCATCTCTGAAATTTACAATTATTGATTTTCATATTTTTATTATTTCTTGTTTGCCAGATACTTGGGAAAATTTAAGAAATGTTAATAGATATCAAGAATATTGAATTATAGACAATATTTCAGTGAATAGGGATCTAAATTGAGGGAGAAGTCGAGAGGCAATAACATTTAACTTGTGAATTTCCTTTTGTTCTTCAACATAATTGCCGTACCTAATGTAAAATGTGTAATTTTGTTGTGCAAAATATTAATATGCTAATCAGGAACTTGTAAGGCTGTTTAAAAATAACATTTCTTAACATTCCAAGATACCTTTAGAGGCAAGTAAAGGAACCAGCATTATTGACTCTGACCAACTCTTACTTGGTCATTAATTTCTCACAAGAGAATCAATGATTTTTACTAAGGGTATCCACTAGGGAAACAACACATTTTACTGGGAATTGGGCGTTACTAGATTGCTCGGGTATACAAGTAAAATCATAAGGATTTAGCTACCATAGCAAATAGATCAAGATATTTTCCTTAAAATACCATAAACAATATATCCTTCAACAAATACTAAAATAAACATCATCACATAAGAAATTCAAGAAATAGATTTTTCATCTCCCTTATGATTAATTAACAGATGAGTAAATTAAAAAATCAATAAAATACACAGAACACAACCTTTAAGGAATTGGAGCTAATCAAATAAAACATGCATAACTTAATCTATGATTAATCTACTTCCTTGGTTAAAATTTCAAATCCTAAATCATTTATCATGGATTTATAATGATTTTACGAATCATTTTAACATCTAACATACAACAATCTAGAATCATGCGTTATTGTAAGAAACTTTATAACAAGGTGTATCACTTTATCACGGAATTTCTGCTACCATAACAACTTGCGCAATAATCTGTGGACTACAGATTACTACTTTACAAAAGGGTTTTCTTTTCCATACAAAAAAATGTAGGATGTCTCCATTGGTTAATGATCTCGGGACAGCAATACTAGAAGCATAATTAAAACAAATGCTATACATTGTACAGTAACCAATTATGACATGAAAGAATAATACAGTGTTTTGTGTGTTATAATAATACACTTCTCAAATGAATACAGAAAGTAACTAGATTATAACCCTAGATATGAAATCAAAACTAGTTCTTACAAGACTAAACAATACAAGAACTGCTTCATGAGAATTCATGGTACAGTATCAGGAAACCACACTGACACTACAAAGCAATACTTGTAAGAGTGTAAGCAATGTTTGTAACAAGCATACTAGGTAATTAACATCCCTCGGGTGAAAACCTCTCGAATAACGAGATCTATTTCATAATTCAAAACGTTTTCATTTATTAATGACCAAATGTAATGTATGGTGTGATGGGATGACATACAGTAGTACCATAACATAATTATTTATATACTTCAGTATTGAATAATGAGAAGGAAGCCTGCATGCCGGCCACTACTAGTGTTTACACGGACTTGCTTGAGAGACAAAGCATTTCTGCACACTACATAACTGACTGAGCGTGGTTTTTCCTCCCACTTTTGCAAGCATAAGGAACTTTATAATCTTTCTTTAGTTGAGAGCTTCTCAGTCTATAGATTTATTCATATACTATATAGCAAATCATACTTTCTAAATATATACTGGTATACATAAATCTAGTGAGAAACTAACATTTTTACATAATTCATTTTGTGTAAATCTTTCAAGACAATATATTGACTAACGATAATGAATTTTTACTTATACAGTACTTTAAAATTCATTCTCACGCATGCAGTATGAACTAAACTCTAACTTGCCTGACTAGAAAATATCACGTCCTTTCAATAGATAAAGAAAATATGAATTTAATAAACAGCACTTAGAATCTTCTGTTGCACAAATGATATACAGTATAATATTTTCCAAATTATCATGTTTTTCATTTGAATGCTACTTCTCCAATAACCCACAGAAAAATACATTAAATTTATATGCACAGCAACAACGGACCTGTCTTGCATGTCTATATAAAATTTAAATCTGTGGTAGAATGGCATAAATAATAATACTACATTGAGAAGATTCTCCATACTCGTGTATCGCAATCTAATCTTAAAAACAAAGAAGAACAAGATATGGATATTTTCATAACTATTCATCGATGATATTCTCAACATGGTTTATGAAAAATGTGTACATCATTCTGTATTGGTTGAATCAAATAACAATCTTATTGCTACTGTAATCACAGGTGACACATTGCAATAATGCAGTGCTTGTTAGCACTTTATTACTAGAGTAAATATTTCAATATTAAATCTGCATGTGTATCTCGCAGGAACTACAACGTACGTTCTTCACACAAGGACACATGATAGACTCTGCGCACTTAGTCTGATATGATGTCTTCTAATGAGGTAAATGTGAAAATCATTCATATTTAACAATATTTGGATAATCAACAACTTCCAGAGCTGCTATGACCTTGTTTTTCCTTTCTGCTAATTAAAAGAAAGAAAACTAGTCATCGCCCTATTATTCAACTTTCTTCATTTAGGACATAAAAATTTAAATTAATTTTAGTTTTTTGAATTGGAATGTTACAACTGATTTATTCTATACAGGGCAGAATTTTCTTTTGCATCATTTATTGATTATCTAAACAATCTAAAACCTGTATTATATAGTCCATCATTAAAGCTTAAACAGATGCTTTTTGTTTTCAAAGTTGCTTATGCAAAGCATTCAAATATTATGGGAACCATACCTGTACTTGTAAAAATCACTACTGAGCATTACTTACTGGAAGCTGTAACTATCGGGTGTTTTTTCAAATGTTAATTCACTAAAGAAAACAGTAAAATTCAACAATAACTTACAAATACATTTTCATAAAAAGACTGATTAATCTTGACAAAAAAATTATTACTTTTCATAAATGTTTGTGTTTCAGTGTTTTTATAGAGGCATTTTACTAAATTCACATATGACCTCCTTTACATATAATTTATCCTATAGTGATGATTATATAAAAATGTGGGAGCTAATGTGAATAATTAAACACTAATAGATAAGCTATATTTTTAAATGAAAACATACCTACTGTACTAAAAAAAAAATTCATTTAAAATACATGTGGTCATCTTTACCTAAGTAAGTTTACAGCAACATTTGATGCAAAATCCAGAACATTTGCAACATATCTCTTCACCTAATGAAGTCTAGTACTGTATTATCTTCTTTAAAAGCAAGGCTATGAGGCAATATCAGTGTTTTTTAAGTCCATGAAAATCTACAAAACAGTGTATTTGACAAACTACATATGTTGCTTTACTTCCTAAAACTCATTTGAATTTTCTTGTTTTAATATCAAAGGACAGTTTCCTGAGGTTCTCATATTTACTAATTCACGCAAGGCCGTAATCCATATCAATTATATAATAATTGGTTGTTAGACAAGTCTTTCTAAGATCTATTTGAGCTTGTCATGGTAATATGGAAAGGATGAATTACCATAACTTTCATGTCCTATTTATGATATATACTACTACTTCACTTTTTTATAATACAGCAACCAGTGATGAAAATTACAAAACAATATCATATATTTTTCTTTAAATTTTTATATTTAAACTATATCACACATGATGCATTTTCCTTTCTGTCTTGAGCTACAAAGTTTTCCATCCCCTAGCAAATAAGTTAGTTGAAAGAGCAAATCATATGCTCTCCTCTTTGTACCTTTGAATTAGTGTTCGGAGGGTGCGATTTGGAGTGAGCGTTAGGTGAGAAAGCTTCTCATTAGTCATTGGACTAGTTCGTTTGCCATCAGCAAGCCAAGCCTCTAATGCTACCCGTTCGTAAGTGAAGCCATCTGAAATTGAAAGTGTTCTTCAATTTATTTTTTAAGATGGTCAATCAATATTTCTATTTACTTACCACAAAATTTCATTATATGCATCCTTAAAATAATTACAGTACATCTATTTCTAAATGTACAAATCATTAACCTGCTAAAGCACTTTACTTCAGTATGGAAAACTCACTCATGTGGTGTTACTCCCAACATGTCTCACCTCTTGATTCAGTATGAAAAATTACTACAGAATTTCTGGGTCGACCTGTGACGCCCGGTGAAAAGGGTCCTTCTTTACACTTTTCTGATATAAACCTTCCAAATATACCAGAGAAAGATAAAAGCATGGAATGCAGAGGTTACTACCCTCGCGCGAGCACCTTGTGGGTGTCGTGTATAAAGCAGGGGCGTGTGAAAGCCACTATTCACAGGCTGTCTTCCATTTAGATAATTCCTTCATCAAAGGGAAGGGCGGTAACAGAGGCCCTAGATACCACACTTGAGCCACTCCACCGACGCCCGACGCGAGCGCCCTCTAAGACATCCTTCTGTTTTGGACTTGCTAGCTTGGTTGTAGATTTTTGTGCTCTCGGTGTTTTCAAGTTTCCTGGATTATTTTCATCATGACCGAAGCTCCTACTTCACCATTACCAATGTTAAGTACCATAGTTTGTTTTGACAGCTTTTTGCAGTACCGGGCAGTTGTTCTATTCCCAGTTTTGTGTTTTTTATTTCGACAGGCTTAGCCTTCCGCGGCGTCGGCAGCTATTGTTGTTTTGATTTGCCTCACTGGGAATTTCATGTTAGTCTTGCCCATTTGGTACTCTGTCAATTCGGTTCTTGGTTAAGTCACTGGCCTTACGCCTTTTGAACCATTATTATTATTATTATTACTATTAGTATTATTTCCTATGGTACTTTTTGCTAGCAAGTCCACTCTGGACGAACAAAGAATAGCGTTCTGGCTTTATTATAGTTTAGTACCCACCCCGAGAGGCGTTCGTCAGTGGACTATATCCTTTTGAATTTTGTTACGCAAACGTTATTCTTCGTTCTTAGTCTTGTATTGACGTTACAATTTTATTGTTATACTTATATCATATTATAGTGTGCTTTTAGGTTCTTTATAATGTAATCACGAGAGCGAGAGCATGGAGTTCTCGTTTTATGTCGCTACAGTCACGAGTTACCCTTTCTCTCGTTTTCTTTCTTAGCCTCGAGTAGGAGAGGTGGATTTCCCGTTTTCCGTTTTATACGATCACGGGTTCTCCCTCCCCTCCTCCCTCTACGGGTATATGATGTTTTACGATTTATTATATTATGTGGTTACTGTTAATATAGCTAGCATTATTAATAGGTCCTGTTCGTGTGTGAGTCATTGTTTTGGGCCAGCTTTATGACGCCACCTGTTCCCCTCGTAGTTCCATCCTCTCCCCGCTACGACTTGGGAGTAGGATCTGAACATTCATCCACTCCGCCTTGAGTTTGACTCCGCCATGAGGGATACTCATTGAGATTGGAACCTAGTTATATATCATTAGGAGTGCAACCCTCTGGCAGGGCCTCATCCCCCCGGTGGTCCCTTGCACCCGGACTCCGGCTACGGCCATATCCACAAGAAATATTCATTATTAATCTCAACTTAGTTATTCCGGACCTTTCACTGGACCTCCGGCTTCACCGGAGATCACCAATACGCTTAGCATTGATGTTAGCCTTAGCTTTTCGCTACTGCTTGTATTTTACATTTTATTTGGTTACGGGCCTATCACTGAACCCTCGGCTCCATCGGAGGTTCCGCAGCTTACATTAGTTTATTCTTATCTTAATAATATTTATAGTGATCCGGAACCTTTTTAGCTTGCTCCGGCACATTCCGGAGCATGGTAATTTTATATTTATATATTAATATGGAGCTCTGGCTCTCATTCATTGAACCATTCTATGCACACATATTTAATGTTATCTAGACTCTGTTAGTAGATCTTAATCCCTGACCAGAGTCTCAAGGAACATCCAGACTTATGTCTCCTTTCTTTTACAGAAGGTCCGCTGCGCTGCCAAGGGCTGCCCCGCTGCTTTCAACGATCCCGTTGGACATGACCTATGCCGGTCACATGCGCATTGCGCCATCTCCTTTACTCGGGAGCCGGAACAAGCCCCATACATGGTGTGGTTCCCGGAGTCGTGTACGCTCTGCTACGAGTTGTCCTCCTTACTCCTGAATGATGACGTAAGTTAGTTTTTGGTTTGTTCCTTTTATTCTTTGGCGATGATTTAATTTGTTCCTTATTTATGTATACATCGCTTATTGCGGAGAACGATCTTTCTCCTTCATCATTAATCCCCTCACCTCTTTCAGGCCGATGATGAGTCTCTTCGGTCAGCAAGAGCTGCTCTTCGTCCTTGAGTGTCAGGCTTTGGCAGAAATGCTCCGTCTGGCGCACCCTATCTCCTCGACGGAGACATGGCCTCTCGACTCTTCCCAGGCTCTACCACTGCGGCAGTCTCGCCGGAGGCGGCTGCTCCTTTAATTGAAGCGGTCAGAGCGACCATCCCCACAAAAGACGAAGCTTTATTATCGGGGGACGTGTCAGCTCTGGATTTGGACGTCGAGCCCATGGACGAGCAGGTAGGTGGTGTCGAGTTGGTGGAACCTTTTTTATCTCCTACTCCTTATTCTACCTCTTCCTTTCTCGGCTTTGATAAGCCTACGGCTTCTCCTCGGGATCCCTTCGTCCCCATACGACCCAAGGTGAAGCCACTACGTACCTATAAGTCATCAGCTTCGCCATTATCTACGTCACCGGTCCCCAGACCATCGACTGCTCCTGATGTTCCTATTGCTTCCCATAAAACCGTGACTTCTGAGAAGTCGAAGTCCGCCAAGACCAAGGCTTTGTCGGCGGGTGGCTCTCAGGAACCCTCCTTCCCCGTCGACCTGATCAGGGATATAGTCAAGGAGCAAATTCAGCAACATTCTGGGGCTATGACGGAGCTAAAAGATATGGTGGCGAATCTGATCCGCTCCGGAACTCAGATTCCTCCGCCTTCAGCCCCAGACGCGTCAAAGTTACCCCCCTTCGATAAAAACAACCCATGGAGGTTTGCCTTGCATGCTCCATACATAGATGGTACCCTAACTCTAGATAGTATAGGCACCCGCCCTCTAGAGGACCTAGAATTTTACCCCCCGGGGCTAGAATTCCCATTCAACGGCTTCGTTCGTTTGAAAGAGCATGCCTTGGTTAGGATGGACAAGGTACCGAAGGAAACGGTGATATTTCCAAAAGAACAGGCCCAAGCTGTCTGGGCCAGGACTCTGTCAGAATGGGGGTGTGCCAACTCCAAGCTCACCCCACACAAAGGTGCCTACACCATCTTTACAACAGCTCCTTCCATTACCTTGCCCCTTATCGATAAAGTGACAGATCTCACTATACAAGCCGTCAAAGAAGGCTCTGCCATGCCGGCTCTTAAAGAGACGGACCCCACCTCCATGCTCATTCCGAGTACCTCTGCTACCTGGGATGACGCTTCCTCTACTTTCACGGTAGGGAAGCTAGACCCAGACTGCGCGTCTGCTCTTTTTTCTGAGAAGCTTCCCAAATTACCAGAGAATCTTCTCAAGACTGAGTTCGAGGCACGGAATAGGTTAGCTAGGTCCCTCCACTCCATCACCTCCGTAGAGTCCCTAGCCTCGGTTTACCAGAATGAGACTTTGTTTAGGGTATTCTCAAAGAACCTGCTTCTGTCCTACCAAGTCGACCTCCACGAATTCTGGTCGGCTCGGGTTAACTGCAGGAAATACGTTCAGTCTGAGGCTTCTATCAGACATGAACCAAACAGGCTGATAGCATCCTCCTGCTGGGGTAAGACCCTATTCCCTCAGGATGAAGTAAATAAAGTCCTTCAGGATGCTGCGAGGGCAAACCAAAATTTGCAAGTAAGGTGGGGCCTCACTGCCAAAAGGAAGATCGAAGCCCACAAACAAACTTTCTTCAAGAAGAAGCAGAGATATACCCCTTACAAGACGAACCGGGGTCACTACCACCAATCGTTAGTCCCCCACACGTCAACACAGTCTTCCTCTGCTTCGACTTCTCAGCAACCGGCTCCCCCTCAACAGGTGGTCTACCTCACTTCTCCCCCAGGTACACAACCCAACCCCACTTGGATGTCCTCTCCTGCATACAACCCTAGCTACGAACCCTCCGGTTCCTTTCGTGGACACCAGAGAAGAAGCTACAGAGGTAGAGGACAGTTCTGCCAGCAAGGCGGACCTAGAGCAAGGGGTGCTCGGGGAGGGAAGGGACCTAGATTCACTCCCTTGCAATGATGTGTTCCCGGTAGGTGGGAGGCTTTATCACTTTCGAGACCATTGGACCTTCAGTCCATGGGCTCACAGCATAATATCCAAAGGTTTGGGTTGGAAATGGTCACAGGGATCTCCACCTCCACCAGTGACCTTCTTCCAGAGACCCACTCCCATCCTGAAAGAGTACACCACAGAGTTACTCAAGAAGAAAGCAATCAAACGGGTTCGATCACTGAAGTTCCAAGGTCGCCTGTTTACAGTTCCGAAGAAAGACTCGTCGGCGTTTAGAGTGGTTCTGGACTTGTCAAAACTAAACTCTTACATTCTCTGCGACAAGTTCTGTATGTTGACTATCTCTCAGGTACGGACCTTACTTCTCCGTGGGGCCGTCACCACCTCTATTGATCTTACCGACGCCTATTATCATGTGCCAGTAGCTCGAAACTTCTCTCCTTACCTAGGCTTCCACCTAGGCAAGAAAGCCTTTGCGTTCAAAGTCATGCCCTTCGGTCTCAGCATTGCCCCCAGGATATTCACGAAACTGGGAGAGACAGTGCTAGAACAACTCAGGAACCAGGGGATACAGATCATAGCCTATCTAGACGATTGGCTCATTTGGGCTTGGTCAACCCAGGAATGCAACAGAGCTACGACGAAAGTCATTCGATTTCTCGCCAACCTGGGATTCCAAGTCAATCTCCAAAAGTCCCGCCTACAACCATCAAGTCACTTCGAATGGTTAGGCATTCAGTGGGACCTTTCAAAGCACAAGCTCTCCCTTCCTCCCAAAAAGGTAAGGGAGATAGCTTCCAAGATCAGGAATTTTCTCAAACACAAACAGGTGTCCAGAAGAGCCTTAGAAAGAATCCTCGGCCTTCTCCAATTTGCTTCAGTAACAGATCTCCTATTAAAAGCCAAACTCGAAGACATCAATCGAGTTTGGAGAAATAGAGCTACAGTACCTTTAAGAGACAAGATCTCGAAGATCCCCTCTGTCTTAGAAATGAGACTACGCCCATGGTCCGAACCGAGGAACCTCTCCAAATCGGTTCCTCTGCAATTCCCCCCTCCACAAGTGACAGTTCATACAGACGCATTTCTTAGTGGCTGGGGGGGTTACTCCGAACATCAGATGTTTCAGGGCTCTTGGTCACCCGCCATGAAACAGTTCCATATCAATGTTCTCGAAGCCATGGCAGTGTTCTTGACCCTGAAGAGACTCTCCTCTCCGAGGTCGACCCACATCAGAGTGGTCTCAGACAGCACAGCCGTAGTACACTGCATCAACAGAGGAGGATCCAAGTTATCCAACCTGAATCAGGTCCTGGTCACTATCTTCGCCTTAGCAGCAGAAAAGAACTGGTTCCTGTCAGCAACTCACCTAACAGGAGTCCAGAATGTGATAGCGGACTCACTCTCCAGGACGAAACCACTGGAATCAGAATGGTCCCTAGACATAAATTCATTCCGGTGGATACTCAGGCTGGTTCCGGGCCTCCAGGTAGATCTATTTGCAACTCACCTGAATCACAAACTTCCCTGTTATGTGACCCCAAACCTGGACCCTCAGGCTTATGCCATGGACACATTAACCCTGGATTGGAACCATTGGAAGAAGATTTACCTATTCCCTCCAGTGAATCTTCTAATGAAAGTTTTACACAAACTACGCTCCTTCCAAGGGGCAGTGGCTTTAGTAGCACCTCTCTGGCCAAAGAGCAGTTGGTTTCCTCTCCTCCTCGAGTTGAAACTCCGTCCCTTCCGGATCCCATTCCCCAAACTGACCCAAGTAGTCCAAACTCAGACTGTGTCAGATTCCTCAAGGATAGCCAAAACCCTAACTTTGTGGACTTCATGAAGTTTGCACCTCGTAGAGACGCGAACATTGACCTGGAAAATGTCCTCTTCATAGAATCAGACAAAAAGGACTCTACAATTCGTCAATATGATTCGGCCGTTAAGAAACTAGCAGATTTCCTAAAGAATTCAGACCATACTTGTATGACTCCTAATTTAGCCATCTCCTTCTTTAGGTTCCTATTTGACAAAGGCCTAGCAGCTAGTACTATAACCACCATCAAGTCAGCTTTGAAGAAAATCTTCCTTGTTGGGTTTAACATTAACCTAGCAGATTCCTATTTCTCATTTATCCCAAAAGCATGTGCTAGGCTTCGACCTTCGGTTCGTCCACAAAAGGTCTCTTGGTCTCTGAACGATGTCCTCAAACTTGCGTCAGACACGGACAATGAATCCTGCTCCTATATCACTCTTCTTAGGAAGACTTTATTTCTAACGGCTTTGGCCTCGGGTGCTAGAATCTCAGAACTAGCAGCTCTCTCACGAAACTCAGAAAACATAGATTTCCTCCCTTCAGGTGAAGTACTTCTTTCTCCAGACAGAGCTTTCCTAGCTAAAAATGAGGACCCACAAAATAGGTGGTCCCCTTGGAAGATTATTCCTCTTCCCCAAGATACTTCTCTGTGTCCAGTCACTACTCTCAGGGCCTTTTTAGCTAGAACTGCCACCCGCTCGTCTGGCCCCTTGTTTATCAGAGAACAAGGAGGTACTATTTCCATTCAAGGCATCAGACAACAAATCCTCTACTTCATTAAACAAGCTAATCCAGAATCATTTCCCCATGCTCATGATATCCGGTCAGTAGCTACCTCCATCAATTACTTCCAAAATATGTATTTTGATGACCTTAAAAAATACACGGGTTGGAAATTTCCTATGGTTTTCAAACGCCACTATCTAAAGAACTTACAGGCCCTTAAATACCCAACGGTTGCAGCTGGGAGTCTTATCTCTCCCCATTAATCTCTTGTTCTTCCTTTCATCCATCTCTTCTCTTCTCCCTCCTACCTGCCACTCGCACCACGTCGCCGCTCTCCTGGGTGGTTCGTTAGCCCTAAGATTATTACCATGTTTAATTCCTATGGTTATTAACTGTTATTGTGTTTACCGTTACTTTAATGCTTGGATATGCTTAGCCATGTAAGTTTTGTTGCATATTGTACTCTGATACTTGAATGCTTCCTTGTTATCATGTTTATTTAGCCTTGCGTTCACTATATCCTTTGGCTAGTTTGTAATTTTATGCTTACTTACCTTATTATATTATATTATTTTCGTTACATGGTGTTTATCTCTCTCCTCATTATGTTACTATTTTTATTGGGCTTGGAAGGCATTCTCTGGTACATTTTCACCGGGCGTCACAGGTCGACCCAGAAAAGGGATTTTGACGAAGGAAAAAATTTATTTCTGGGGAGAGACCTGTGACGCCCGGTGAAACCCTTCCCTGTTATTTTTGTACGATCCCACCCTTTCCTTTCCAAGCCGTTTGTTCTTGTAGAAGGATGTCTTAGAGGGCGCTCGCGTCGGGCGTCGGTGGAGTGGCTCAAGTGTGGTATCTAGGGCCTCTGTTACAGCCCTTCCCTTTGATGAAGGAATTATCTAAATGGAAGACAGCCTGTGAATAGTGGCTTTCACACGCCCCTGCTTTATACACGACACCCACAAGGTGCTCGCGCGAGGGTAGTAACCTCTGCATTCTATGCTTTTATCTTTCTCTGGTATATTTGGAAGGTTTATATCAGAAAAGTGTAAAGAAGGACCCTTTTCACCGGGCATCATAGGTCTCTCCCCAGAAATTGATTTTTCCTTCGTCAAAATCCCTTTGTTGTATCTGAACCAAATCCCAAATAACAAGCATGGTACCTCAGCATACGGCAATGATTTGTATCTAAGAAACAGAGGCTTGCTATAAAATTGTCAATTAGAAATACTGTACATTTCATTTCCTTATTGATGAAATGCAATTTGTCAACAGGAGAGGCATTATCCCTTTTTAATGCTGCATGGGGGATTAAAAGGAGCTTTAAAAAGACTGATCAACCAATCAACTGGGATAAATTTTAATAATGTACTGTACTTGAATTAATAATATTTTCAGCCTGAGGAATAACTCATTTGTTCCGTCACTGCATACAAATCCTTTCACTCTTTATTGGGGAATATACTTTTGGCCATAAGACTTTTACCGAGGTATAACAACCCACAGCTAGTAAGCGGGGGGTAGGGGGCTAGTACCGGCTGCCCCAAACACACCTATGTTCTATCGTTTTTTTTTGCTTTTGGCTCGGAGGATGATTGAAATTCCATTATCTCTCCCCCATTAAGAAACTGGCCTTTTTCACTATTTAGGTCGCCATACCCTTCGTCCTGCATGCACTCTCTCTGCTTGTAGGACACTCCTGGTATCGTGTGTCGGGAGTAACTACCTTCCCAGAGGGGGAAGATGGCTAGGCAGAGAAGAGGAGATCTCAGGTATTCTTCTCCTTTGCGATTTTCCTCGAAAGTGAAGAAACCCCGATTTCCTTCACTGCAACGAGCCCTCAACTCTGCCTCTGCTCCCTCGTTTTCCTCTGAAGGACAAGCGAGTAAGAGTGATGGCTTCTCTACAAGTAATGTAGCAGTAATACTACTGCTAAAAGTAGTAGTAGTACTAGTATTAGTACTGGTATTTACTAGTAGTAATATAGTAGTGGTACTACTATTAGTGATATTAGTTCTACTATATAGTACTATTACTACTAGTAGCTAGTAATAGTGGTATTAGTGCTACTGCTAATAGCTACTTGTAATAATACTAATAATAGTGGTATTAATAATACTACTAGTAGTAGTAGTAGCACCACAACTATTAGTACAGCTATTACTAGTAGCAGTACTACTAGCAATGCTACTAGTAATAATACTACTGGTACTGCTAGTACTTGTACTACTACTAGTGGTAGTTCTACTAGCAGCAGTAGTAGTACTACTACTGCTAGTAGAACTACCACTAGTAGTAGTACAACTACTACTAGTAGTAGTAGTAGTAGTACTACTACTAATAATAATAATACCACTATTACTACTATTACTAGTAGTAGTACTAATAGCAGTAGTAGTGCTCCTTGTAGTAATGACTGCTATATGCTACTAGTAGTAATGACTGCTATATGCTACTAGTAGTAATGACTGTTATTACTAGTAGTAATGACTGTTATTACTAGTAGTAGTAGTACTAATACTAATAGTAGCTGTTACTACTAGTAGCTATTACTACTGGTACTGCTACTATTAGCATTATTACAATTACTAGTAGCAATAATAGTAGTAACAGCTACTAGGAGTATTAACAGTACTCCTAGTAGCAGTACTATCACTAGTAATAGTAGTACAAGTATTGTAGTACTACTAGTAATAATAATACAGTAGTAGTACTATGTCTAGTACTACTACTAGTACTAATACTACTACCACTAGTACTAATACTACAACCAGTAGTACTGCTACTACTACTAGCAATAGTAGTAATACTAGTAGTAGTACTCCTACTACTGGTATTATTAGTAGTAATACTACTAGTAATAGTAGTATTACTAGTGGTAGTAATACTACTAGTAATAGTAGTATTACTAGTGGTAGTAATACTACAACTAGCCATTAGTAGTAGTAGTAGTAATAGTAGAATACTATTGTAGTACTACTAGTAATACTGCTAGTAGTAGTAGTAATACTACTAGTAATTGTAGTATTACTAGTAGTAGTAATATTACTATTAGCTGTATGGCTAGTAGCAGTTACTACTACTATTACTAATAGCAATTTTTACTAGTACTATTATTACTAGTAGCAGTAGTAATAGTACTACTACTAGGACTACCATTACTCCTAGTAGTACTACTAGTAGCAGTAGTAATACTACTAATAATAGTAGTAGTAGTACTACTAGTAGTACTGGTACTACTAGTAATACTGCTACTGTTAGTAGTACTGCTACTCTTAGTAGTACTGCTACAACTAGTAGTCCTGCTACTAATAGTAGCACTTGTGGTAATGCTATTACTAGTAGCAGAACTGCTACTATTACTAGTAGCAATATTACCCCTAGTACTACTACTATTACTAGTAGCAGTACTGCTACTACTTGTAAAAGTAGTACTAAGAATGCTACTGTTACTAGTAACAGTATTGCTACTAGTAGTACTACTAGTAATAGCAGTACTACTGCTACTAAGAATAGTACTACTACTATTAGTGGCAGTACTACTGCTACTAGTGATGGTAGTACTGCTACTACTAGTAGTACTACTGCTAGTAGTAGTAGTACTGCTAGTAGTACTACTAGTAACAATGCTACTAGTACTACTACTAGTAATATTGCTACTAGTAGTAGTATTGCTACTAGTAGTAGTACAGCTAGTACTGGTACTGCTACTAGTAATAATACTACTTTTAGTACTACTACTAATACTACTTAGTACTAATGCTACTAGTGGCATTGCTACTGCTAGTAGTAGTACTGCTACTAGTAGCATCAGTAGTAGTATTGCTACTAGTAGTAGCAATGTTAGTAGTAATAGTACTACTACTATTACGTTGCTAGTAGTAGTAATGCTACTAGTAGCATCAGTAATAGTACTGCTACTACTAGTAGTAACTATTAATAGTAGCAGTAGTACTACTAGTAGCAGTAGTACTAATAGTAGCAGTAGTACTAAGAGTAACTACTATTACTAGTAGCAGTACTGCTACTAGTAATAGTAGTTACTCTTAGTAGTACTGCTACTAGTAATAGTACTGCTAGTTGTACTACTGCTACTAGTAATAGTTACTACTAATAGTAGCAATACTATTACTGATGCTACTAGTAGCAGTACTACTACTAGCAGTAGCAATGCCACTAGTAGCATTAGTACTAGTATTATAGTAAGTAGTATTATTACTAGTAGCAGTACTACCACTAGTAGCAGTACCAGTACCAGTACTAGCTACTAGTAGTAGTACTGCTAGTAGTAATAATAGTGTTACTACTAGCAGTACTATTGCTACTAGTAGCATTGGTACTACTAGTAGTACCGCTACTAGTAGTACAACTACTAGTAGCAGTACAACTACTAGTAGTAGTACTACTAGTAGCATTACTGTTACTAGTGTAATAGTACTGTTACTAGTAGTTGTACTGCTACTAGTATTACTACTAGCAGTACTAGTACTAATGCTAATAGTAGAAGTACTACTACTAGTAGTACTGTTACTAGTAATAGTATTGCTACTAGTAATAATAGTACTAGTACTAATGCTACTAGTAGCAGTACTACTAGTGGTAACAGTACTATTATTACTAGCAGTACTATTACTAGTAGCAATAGTACTACTAGCAGTACTGCTACTAGTAGCATAAGTACTAGTAGTATTGCTACTTGTAGCAGTAATGCTACTAGTACTGCTACTAGTAATAGTACTAGTAGTACTACAGCTACTAGTAATAGTATTCCAGCTAGTCATAGTACTGCTGTTAGCCATGGTACTAGTAGTAGTGCTACTAGTTCTAATGCTTCTAGTAGCAGTACTACTAGTAATAACAGTACTATTACTACTAGTAGTAGTACTACTACTAGTAGCAATAGTACTAGTAGCAGTACTACTGCTAGTAGTAATAGTACTAGTAGTAGCATTGCTACTAGTAGTAGTAATACTGCTACTAGTAGCAGTAGTACTGCTACTAGTAGCATTGCTACTAGTAGTAGCACTGCTACTAGTAGTAGTACTGCTGCTAGTAGTACTGCTACTAGTAGTAGTACTGCTACTACTAGTAATACTACTATTAATAGTAATGCTACTAGTAGTAACAATACTATTAATTAGTAGCAGTACTACTTTGTAGCAGTACTATTACTAGTAGCAGTACTACTACTATTAGCAGTACTGTTACTAGTAGTTCTACTCCTACTAGTAATAGTACAACTGCTACTAGTAGTACTACTGCTAGTAGTAATAGTACTACTAATAACATTATTGCTACTAGTAGTACTACTAATAGCAGTACTAGTAATAGTATACAGTACTACTAATAGTAGCAGTAACACTACTAGTAGTACTAATGCTACTATAGCAGTACTACTACCAACACTGGTACTACTACTAGGTTGTAGTATTGCCACTAATAGTAGTAGTATAACTACTACTAGTAGTGTTAGTACTACTACTAGTAGTGTTAGTACTACTACTAGTGTAGTACTACTACTCTCTTTCCCCTCGAAGTGAAAGCTCGATTTGGGGTGTAGATAGCCATGAGACGTGTCAAGAATACGTCCTCTGATATTACGCGATATCCCTTCGTAACATTTTAAGGGATATTCGCCTCAGGAGTTAGAAATCTTGATACCTTTGGTAAATTCTCTTGGATATATCACTGTAGGTCAAATATACCTAGGAAGCTACCTTCGAAGGAACTTCCATCACGACGACATGGCCTGAGCCCAAAAATAGAATTGCTACAACTGGTAGTACTGCTACTAGTTCTACTAGTAGCAGTGCTACCACTTAGTGGTAGTACTACAAGTAGCACTGCTACTACAAGTAGTAGTACTATTCAGTGGTACTACTATTAGTAGCAGTTCTAGTAATATTAGTAGAACTACTATTACTAGTAGCAGTAGTACTGCATACTAGTAGCAGTAGTACTGCTACTAGTAATAGTAGTTCTACTACTCTTACTAGTACTTCTACTATTAGTAGTACCATTATGAGTAGTAGTACTTCTATTACTAGTAGTAGTACAGTAGTACTACTAGTAGTAGTAGTACTGTTACTAGTACTAATACTGTTATTACTCCTTGTAGTAGTACTACTACTACTTCTAGTAGTAGTGGTAGTACTATTACTAGTAGCAGTAGTACTACTACCAATAGTAGTTTTACTACTAGTACTAGTAGTAGTACTGTTACTACAAGTGCTAATAGTACTACTAGTAGCAGTAGTAGTACTTTTGCTACTAACTTCTAGTAGAAGTACTAATACTAGTAGCAATATCATTATGAATAGTATTATTACTAACTACTAGTAGTTAGTAATAGTACTACTAGTAGTTAGTTATAGTACTATTTGTAGTGGTACTGCTAATAATAGTAATACTACTACTAGTAGTACTACTAGCTCTTGTAGTAATAGTACTACTAGTAGTAGTATTAGTTGTACTATTACTACTATTATATTAGTACTACTAATAGTAGTACAGTAGTACTACATTAATTAGGAATGTTTGGGTTATTTTAACAAAATCTGATGCAAATGTAATGCAGAAAGAATAAAGGATATAATACTCGACTATTGTAAGAAAAACTCCACTTGATAAGGCATGAAGCTAAATGTCTCCTTGCAAAGATCATACACAGAGAGGAATACCATCTTCAGTGCAATTTGTAGAAGCAAAACATGCCACCTTTATGTTCATATTACACCGTTATTAAACATTTCAGATCAAGATAATGATCCCACTTAAGAGAATAGGGTTTTCTTGAGTATCTATTTCTGATAATATTGAGTCAACTGTATTACTTAGGGGAGGAGATAACATCTGTGTATGTGGAAATCTATAACCTTAGGTGACTGGTACTGATAAGATGTATTTTCCATTATAGACATCAAAAATTCTGTCCAGCTAAGAACAGGGTCAAAAATTAGCTTTACCCTCTTTCCCAAACACCCAATGGAAAAGAATTTCCTCTTGATTGATACACTCAGTCAGTGTTGATGCTACATGGTCTAAATAATGCCATGGAGTTTCCCACACAAAAGTAATTTTCTTCTGAGATACTGTTGGATAACTGCCAGGTGTGAAGGTCCAGCAATTCTTGTTTCATTATAGATTGCATGGAAACATTCTATATTCAAGATCATTTTTATATTTGCATATATTGTATGCTACCCCATAAAGAATAACCTCTTCTCTCACCTATTCTTACTTTTGAGAATCCCTAAAAATTTTCAATCATTCCATGCATTTTGCTATACCACCTATCCTTACAAAATATGCACATCGTGTGTAAATGTACGAAAGTGAAATCTTAATTCTAAACGTTGACTATTTAAATTAATGAACCATTGTTTGAAATAAATCATCTTTGCAAATATGATTATCATACAAGTTTTGTACAGTACATGAATTTATTCAATGACAAAATCTCTAAAAGTTTGAAAGAACATTTTCAAATCCAAGACTTGTACGTGTAACTTACCAGCACAAAGGACGGGGTCTGAAATCAATTCTTTGGTAATTGGACATAAGTACTCTTTTGGTGGTGTATTTATAGATTCCTTGGGAGCTGGTGATGCTGACCCAGATTTCTGAATCAATCTAAGTATTTTGTTGCGATGACCAAGAGCATCTGAAATAAAAAAAGAGTCCTGCATATATTCTCGAAGACTTGACCAATATAATCTACATTTTCAAAAGCTTATGACCTTTTTATTGCAGAATAAGATGAAAAATAAATATTCTTAGTTTTAAAATTCCATTTTCACAGCTTTCAGAAATAATGACCATTAGTTGAAATATAAACAGAACAAAGAAACAAATATATAAATTGTGATATCTCAATTTACTTAGCATATTGATATTCTTTGAAACAAAGGGCATCAAGTAGACAGCCTCCTGCAGTGTGGCAATTACAAATCACGCTATTGAAAGAGACTTAATTTCCCAGATACTGCAACACGCTGCATCCAAAAACAACTGTTTATCATTAGCCTATATTCCTTAGCTAAGCTAGCAACCAACTCACCATGTTGGTAAGCTTAGTTCACTGCTGTTTCTTAAAAAATTACCATCATGTTTTATTCCTTTTTCCATGCAACAAACAAACAAAAAATGGTGAATGGGGAAAAACAAAATGGCTCCTCAGAGACTGTTCAGCCACTAAGTCAAACACATGCTCTTTACCTTTATCACAAGACCCACATAGGTTGGTACATCAAATTAATAAGACCTCCCCTATCTGGAACAGGAAGGATGACCTAATGGTAAAGGTGTCTGGTTTCAGTTCCAGTATTATCCGATGCACTCCGGATAGCAAGGTTGGTAGTGTCGCGGACTTCTATTTCAGATGTCCCGAGTTCGGTCCTCGCCAGGGACGCGAATACCGTGAGACCTTCTACCGGGGGGTACTCCCAGGGTGGCGCCTGGTGGGAAGGTTAGAGGGGAATAGTGATAGTCCCTGCTGGCTAATGGTCACCCGAGGAGAACGATGTAAATCGTCTCCAGAGACCTAAAACCCGCAACTTTAACTTTTTAACTTTAACACCAGAACGTTAGCTGGGCAAGCCCAACCCCCACTGTGTTTGAGAATGCTCCCCAGTAAAACAGCCTCAACTCGCAGTCTGGGCAGGGAACAATCTGCTACCATGCGAATGCTAGGCGAATGAGTTACCATTGTACTAATCAGGAGACTAGTACTACTTTGATTTCGGATGTGGTCTAGTGATGACGTATGTTTGAAAACAGCACTACAGTCTGCCCTACCACCATTTGCATGTTTTCTTACTTTCTGATATAAAGGGATAACAATTATCTGAAATAACCTCATTTAGATAACTGACAACATAAAAGTAACTTATAAAATAGATTTACCATTATTTGAAGCTAAACACAATAGATGCCAGAGAAATTCTAATAATATCATTATGATCTTTGTTATATAATCTGTAAGTTCCTTCGTGACAGGTAATATGGTAGGAAACATCGTAATCCAGGACTAAATTGGCAATGAATTACCCACATTAGTCTGCGTTTATATATCTTAGCAGAAATTAACTGTTTACCGTGAGTAGTTTATTTGGCTTTATTAAATAGTTTATCTTAAAAACTAGTTAATAATCATCTTTTCAGTAATCTTTTTTTAAAGTATTACTAAACTTTTTTTCCAAATGACTATAGTACAGTACTTACTATGTACAGAAACTGATGTGTATGAGATAAAGAGACGGTGCTAATCCCTACATTTACCCTATGGGAGAAAAGCCTGAGAATAGTTAGTGACCAAACTTTTAAGCAAATGATGTTCCCAGCCATTCAAACAAGATACGATTGAGCAGATTTAGTGAATCTTTATACTGTACAAAAAGAAATCAACCTGAGGGAATTACTGTATACTATTTGCCACGAATATCACAAAACAATGAGAATTGTAGAGAGCAATTATTTCACGAGAAGAGTAATAAAATATCTAGACTAACATCTCAGCACATAAGGGATAAGTAGAGAATTATGGCCAAATACTTTATCAAGATGAGAGATATAAAGATCCAGGCTACCATCTCAATCTTCTGCACTGCAAATTCTAGGTGTCTAAATGAGTGGATAGTAATGCAGGAGTGTGATGGTTTCGTTGCAGAAGAGCAAAAGTAAGTAAGGAATTTGAGGCTCTGCGAAAGGATCTGAACTATCAAGTAAGGAATTAGGTTAAGGTTTGAAACAGGACAGGTTAGGCCTGAAATATTACTATGAATCAAAAACTAAATGGATTTCTCAGGTAGTAACTTTAAATTCCAAATAGGCATAACAAAAACTAAACTACTTAGACTGCAGTAAAGACAAAGGTTGGAGTGGCAGTACTGCCCAACATTCTGATATAAGCAATAAGACACGCCTCTGATAAAATAAAGTATTCTAAAATACTACAATTAATTGCAAATGAAAGTATTTCTAGAATACTTCTGGTGTTATTGCCCACAAACAGCCATAAGTATATTACCTTTAAGGCCTGCATTTAAAGGTTTTTGTATATTAGCTGTAATGATGGGCTCAAAGGAGGATATTATACTGAAAACTATAAGATGGTCAGTTAACTGATTAGTCATACACTGTACAAATCAAAACATCTTAAGATGTAAGGAAGATTTTGAGAATAAATGAAACTAGGATTAGCAGCCATTCTTAGTAGTCATCATCATCCTCTCCTACGCCTATTGACACAAAGGGACTACGGTAGATTTCACAAGTCGTCTCTATATTGAGCTATTAAATCAATACTTCTCCATTCATCATCTACTTCATGCTCCATAGTCCTCAGCCATGTAGGCCTGGGTCTTCCAACTCTTTTTAGTGTCTTGTGGAGCCCAATTGAAAGTTTGATGAACTAATCTTTCTTGAGGAGTGCAAAGAGCATGCCCAAACAATCTTCAATGACTTATCTACAATAAAAAGGAGGAATTGAGAGGTATATGCTGTATAGTTTTAGAAATAGCTGTTTCCAAATACTGTACTTTGCAGAAAAAGCTGCATCTGAACTTTCGTAAAAAGTTACAGTATAAGGGATTTTTAGCTATAATTTAACTCGCCACCTAAATGTCAAACCCATTGTTTACAACTGGCATGTTGGAGCTGTGCATATGTCTAGGTTCAGGGACGATGGTCATAGCCTATGCAACGACAACTCCACAGTGTAATAGCGACATTATTCCGTGGATTAAATACAAATAACCCACTATAATCTTCAAGTCTCCTTCATAGTAAGACTTGTAATATTTACCCACACTAATGTAAACCCATGATGAGCTAGTAGCCGAGCTTACCAACAAATGAAACTCGCTGTCATCTAGAATGTGATGCAATTGACCAACTACATGATACATTACCAATAACATTAACAGCTCAAGAAAATCATACAATATGAAATGTCCTCTCCACAAATGAAAAACTAGGTTGCTTGAGAGGGCATACTTTAGCGAGAGGATCCAGACTATCAACTCGGTCTTCTGCCCCACAATATAGATGTCTAAAAGAGCAACTAGGAATGCAAGGGTTTAGCAGCAGAAGGATAAAAAGTGATTACAAAATTCAAGGCTCTACGAGAGGATCTTAATTTTGTAAGGTGCGGTGAAAGTTAAGAACCCTTACTGAATGCAACAGTATGTGACTATGATCACTGGACCTAACTATGGAAGTCAGGTTAGTGTAAACAACCAAGCAGGTAAGTCGGACTTACCGCTTTAAATCGAACACTCGCTGACCTTCTGAGAATAACAAAGGAAGTTAAATCAAGTTGAGAGCTTTTAAGACTCATCACTAACAGAATTTGACTGGTGAGTATTTGGCCTGTCATATCATCATTAAACCCACAATAAACAACTAGACTACTCCTCTCTGAAATTCCTGATAACCTAAAAATTACTTTTTTCTCGAATGTCAGTCGTTCTGTTTGACACAGAAGCTTTACCACTGCATGATGTACCCTCTCCAATTCCATAAGCACTTGAAACGTACTTTCCCTGAGAGGAACACCGAGACATCGTACTCCTCACACAAGTCATCTTTCTCTGTCACTGTTAACAAATTCAACAGGGAAGACTACTTAAAATGCAATAAACACTTTGCACAATTTTGCAGGGTGATATGTCTTCCTATCACTGATGCTATGGAAAACGGACAAACATGGAATCCTGGTGCTCCTTGCCTTTAACTGCTAAATTGCTTCATTACTTTACTTCGGGTGTATCTTTAAAATTTACTGTACAACAATACACACAAGATTAAGTATGATAGTTCCTCTGTTGTTATTACCAAAGAGGTTCTTTGTTGCTGTTTTTAATACACCATCCAATACAATTTCAGGGTTTTTAAAGTAGCATAGAATTATACCAAATAACTCCAAACATCTTCATTATTTTTTTTCCGTTTCATTATCCAAAGGTTAAAAGGTGTACGGTTTCAAGTCCAGTTTCATCAGAATAAATGCTCACCAGAACGTCAGTCGAGCAACCAACCCCATACTGTGGTTCCCAAGCACAGCAGTCGCCACACCAGTAAACAGCTTAAACTTTTTCTTACTTACCAACTCCAAGCTTCTTCTCTAATATTTCATCTGTCATTGTAAGAAGCTCCCGACCATCAATAGCTTGAGAACGGAAATTATGTGAATACTCTGCCAATCCCTGTTCTGATAACCAACCGCACACATCATCACTATTCCAATCAATAACCTGGAAAAGAATGACCATCAACCATTGTAAAAGTTCAAAGCTAAGAAACTTATTTATGCTTTTAAATCCCTATTCTGGGCTCGAACCTGTGCCGCCCAGTGAATAAGCTCCATTTAGCACTTATTCTTAGGTAATTTACTGCTAAATATACCAGAGAAAAAATGTAAAGGAGTGCTAGGTTAACTAGCTCGCTCACCTATTGGTGTCGGTATAAAATTGGGCGTATATTCCAGAGGTCCCGCACTATTTAGATTAATCCACGACAGAGAACCCCAATAGAGGAGAGCCGTTCAACCTCACTCGGTACTACTAACAATGCATCCGCTCAGAACCCAACTCCTTTTAGCACGACGAGTAAAGTAACCCGCATTTTTGTGGTGCTCTCGAATTTTGGTTATTTTCTAGTGAATTATGGCTTCTTCGTCGGTTTCCCAGGAGACACCGTCTAAGTTAAGTACCAAGCTGGGTTTTACTGTGTTTTGAGCAACCTAGATCGTTTAATATTTATATTATAGGAGTTTATTCTCTTCGTTCATACCGATCTTGCTTGATTTCACTACAGTTGGTACTCCTGTTTTTGAGAGCTTTTAATTTTCACTTGCGGTGTTACTATGTGTATTATTTTTATTATCAAATATTATTTGTTATTGTGAATATTCATTATTTAGCGTTTAGAATCCTCGTGGTTCAATTTTTGGGCCGATATCATTTACGTATCGCTATGGCTGCCGACCTTCGTGCTAAGGTGGCAATGTTATTTTTAGCCATCAGGTGTGTCTTTTGTGATTTAATTATTTATGTTGCATGCCTTGCCCAAAAATTTTCTATGTGTTTATTCATATATTTAACGCTATTATTATTATTATAATGAATATTTGTGCCATTACTCCGTTTGATCTGTCTGTTGGGGATCGTCAGTTGGTAGCCCTGCTGCCTCGTATCACGTGATCCTCCCCCACGCTCCCCCTCTAGCTAGGTGGGAGGCTAGGCTTCTCCCCCCTCCACTAAGGGACCGTTGCCTTCCCTCCTTTTAGAGGGGGTAGTTAAGTGTTTATGGACTTTGTCCTCCGGGTGGCCCGGCAATTTCGTCTCTGTCTAGTCTGGTTGGCCACCGGTCAACAGAGTTGGATCCCGGTGCACCCTATTTTATATTCACTTTTCATTCTGGCTTATGTTATACGAAACCCTCCGGGTTCGATTGGCAGTTCTTAGCTACAGTTCCGCCCCCCTATTATTTTATAACATTTCCTATGATGATTATATATGACAGATCACTACCCCGGAGTCCCTAAAGGAATTGGTATTGAATATACCTTTATTTCCCGGCCCGGGGTCTACCCCGCCCCGGGAAATCAGACACCATGTGTCTTAATTCCTTGTTATTGCATCCTTTTTTATGCTCCCGGCTTGACCGGAATGGATGGCTATACTTTAGTTTCAAGTTAGACTTATGTTTAGGCCCGGGACCTCCGGTCCCGCCCCTATGTAAGAATATTACAGTTAAGCTCTAACCTTGCGTTAGACCTATGTTAGGCCCGGGTCCTTCGGACCCGCCCCTACTTAAAGAATAGTACAGTTAAGCTCTATTCTTGTGTTAGACCTATGTTAGGCCCGGGTCCTCCGGACCCGCCCCTACTTAAAGAATAGTACAGTTAAGCTCTAATCTTGTGTTAGACCTATGTTAGGCCCGGGTCCTCCGGACCCGCCCCTATTTAAGAGAATTACAGTTTCTCATATACTATTCTTTTTATAGATGGTGCATTGTCTGACGCCGGCCTGTGCAGCTGTTCTGCACCAGCCTTGTGGCCACTCCGTCTGCCGATCTCACGCCCCTTGTGGGGTTCAACTGGAAGACGTTGTGGTATGGCACCCGGATAACTGTGTGATTTGCTTCGACCTCATCACTACCCTTGGATCTGACTCGGTGAGTCCCGTTGGCTATATTGCCTTCTTATTTTATTTACTATTAGTAAGATATATATGGTCTTGAAGGACCATTGGAAGTCTCCCTTTTATAATTCCCACTATCATTTCAGGCATCCCCGGAGCAAAAGTCTGCGGCTCGGGCCACACTGAAGGTGTGGGTTGGTGGGTTTGCCCGGAATGTGAAGTCTAAGCGGCCGTACGTCCTATCTGAGGACTACTGCACCATGGTTTACCCCAACGCCAAGTCTTCAGCTGCTGTGGCTAGGCATGTGGCAGCTCCCATCATTGCCCACATTGATGCCACTATAACGGGTCTCATCGACCCAGAGCAAGATCCATCGGACGCCCCCGGAGGTCTGGAGGATAATGTTGCCTCCATGAACCTGGACGTCGAACCAATGTTGCTAGACGAGCCGGATACAGGTAGGGTGGTAAGTGAGGCAGGTGTGTCCGGCGCTGAGATTCCTATCCTCAGCCCCGCTCTTTCTTCTTCTTCTGATCGCTCTTCTTTTCTTGGATTTTCTGGGGACCGTGATTCGTCTCAACCTTCATACCCGGTTCCCCCTAAGGATAAGTCTACTTCAAGGACCTTACCCAAAGCCCGCAAGCCTCACAAGACTTCTCATGGCTCTAAACATTGTACGAACCCGTCTTCAAAGACCTCTGGTTCCTCCTCTAAGTCTCACGACCCGGGAGTTCCTTCCGCCCCTCCTGCTGCTAGCCCGGGCCTTTCCGAATCAGCCATGCTTCGCATCGTGTCGGAGATGCAGGCAAAGTTGGTTTCGGAGATGCAGTCGAGGATGGACTCGATGTTCTCTAACTTCGGTCAGAGAATTGGGGCTTTAGAGCAAGGAGCTCCGGAGAGAGTCCAAAGCTCTCTCATCCCGGATGCCTCTAAGCTCCCGCCGTTTGCCAAGAACAACCCCTGGCGGATGGCTCTTCATTCCCCGTTCTCAGATGGAATGTTGACTCTGGAGGGCCTTGGCACTCGTCCTCTAGAGGACTTTGAATTCTTTCCTCCTGGTCTGGCATTTCCATTTCATGGTTATGCCAGACTTACCGAGGAAGCTTTAGTTCGATTAGACAAGGTCCCCAAAGAGACGGTCATCTTCCCGAAGGAGCAAGCCCAATCTGTTTGGGCCAGATTTTTGAATGACATCGGCTGCACTAACACCATGCTGACGCCTTATAAAAGCTCCTTTACGATGTTCTTAATGGACAAGAACACCTTGACTCCATGCGTCAATAAGGTGGCAGAGCTTGCCTTTCAATATGCTCTGGAGGAGAAGCCCTTGCCTCCCATCCGAGAGGTGGATCCAATCTCCCTCCTTCTTCCCTCAGGTATTGAGTGTTGGGACAACGTCCATACCACCTTTACCTCCGGCAAGCTTGCAGCAGACTGTGCCTCAGTCTTGTTTAGTGAGAAGCTTCCCCGTCTCCCGGAATCCCTCATTAAACAGGAATATGATTCCCGCCTACGTGTGGGCCGTACTCTAAACCTGGCCACATCCACGGAGTCGATAGCCTTGACTTACGATACGGAGAGTATTTTTAAGTCTCTCAACAAGGCTATGTTACAGTCTTTATATTATGACTTATATGACTTCGCTACTGCTAAACGCAGATGTCGCAAGCATGTCCTAGCTGAGGCGACGATTAGGCATGAACCTAATAAACTCATCCGGTCCTCCTGTTGGGGTTCAAATCTCTTCCCCGAGGATCTCGTAGAGGAAGTCTTGGCGGAGGCCACTAGGGTTAATCAGAGCCTTAAAGCCCGTTGGGGTTTGACCCCTAAACGCAAGTATGACCCCGCAAATTATCAAGCCCGGGGTAGGAAGAAGCTTAGACCATATACCTCCACCCAGTTCAGGCAACAACAGAGTGCTTCATCCAACTTCCGGCTGCCTCTTCCTCCATCTTCTGTTGTCCCTGCACAGCCTTCCACCTCTCGGGCTCCTTCGGATGATTATGTCACCGTTCTGCTACCTAAGAGCCAGCTTTCTGGTGCCTCCGCCACTTCCCCTGCCTTTAACCAGTCTTACGAGGCTCATAGCTCTTCCCAGAGTTATGGTAGAGGTAGAGGCTACCACCGTGGCTCTAACCAGAACAAAGGCAGGGGAAGAGCCTTTCGCAGAGGAAAGAACTTCCGAGGCGGACGTGGAGGCAACTCCTCAAACCAATACTGAGGTGCAGCAGGTAGGGGGGAGGCTCTATGCCTTCCGCAACAAATGGAGGTTCAGTCCCTGGGCGTTCAGTATCATCTCCAAGGGACTGGGGTGGAGTTGGATTCAAGGACCTCCTCCTCCGAACAAATTTCGTCAACATTCCACTCCGGACCTGGTCGAATTTGTCCAGGATCTTTTACAAAAGAACGCCATACAAGAAACGAAACATCTGAAGTTTCAAGGTCGGCTGTTCAGTGTCCCGAAGAAGGATTCAGACAAGAGAAGAGTGATTCTAGATCTATCCCTTCTCAACTTGTCCATTCAATGCGACAAGTTTCGAATGCTTACCGTCTTGCAGGTGCGGACCTTACTTCCCCGTGGGGCCGTCACCACCTCTATCGATCTTACAGACGCCTACTATCACGTCCCGATAGCGAGACACTTCCGTCCGTACCTAGGCTTTCGCTTAGGGGACAAAAGTTACTCCTTCAAGGTGATGCCTTTCGGGCTCAACATCGCCCCAAGGATCTTCACAAAGCTAGCAGAAGTCGCTGTTCAGGAACTCAGGAATCAAGGGATTCAAGTAGTAGCCTATCTGGACGACTGGCTCATTTGGTCAGACACCTCCCAAAATTGCCTAAAAGCCACTCACAAAGTCATCCATTATCTTCAGTCTCTAGGCTTCCAGATCAACTTCAAGAAGTCCCGTCTTCTTCCAAAATCGAAGTTCCAATGGCTCGGCCTGCAATGGGATCTTATATCTCATACTCTGTGTCTTCCCAGACCCAAGAGGTTAGAGATTGCAAGGAACACCAAACGCTTTCTCAAAGACAAAGTAAGTTCCAGACGACTCCAAGAGAAGATTCTGGGGTCTCTTCAGTTTGCCTCAGTGACGGATCTTCTTCTGAAGGCAAAATTGAAAGATAACAATCGTGTCTGGCGTTCGAGGGCGAACCGGAAGCTCCGGGACAGGAAAGTCCGCCTTCCTCCCATTCTACGGGAAAGACTTCTTCCTTGGACAAGAGCAAACAGTCTGTCAAAGTCAGTTCCCCTTCGATTTCCGCCTCCGGAATTAATCATTCACACAGACGCATCCTTATCAGGTTGGGGCGGCTATTCTCAGCTCAAGAAAGTTCAAGGTCTTTGGACTCCCTTGTTCCGCCATTTTCACATCAATGTGCTAGAGGCCATGGCAGTTCTTCTAACCCTGAAACGTCTCGCTCTTCCCAAGAAACAACACCTTCGTCTGGTCCTCGACAGCGAAGTGGTGGTCCGCTGCCTCAACAGAGGCGGGTCAAAGTCAGGGCCTCTGAACCATGTTCTAGTAGCCATATTCTCCCTAGCAGCCTCGAACCGTTGGCATCTTTCAGCTGTCCACCTGGCGGGAGTCCGGAATGTAGTGGCAGACGCCCTGTCCCGGACCTCCCCTCTAGAATCGGAATGGTCACTCGATCTAAAGTCATTTCGGTGGATTCTCTCTCAGGTTCCCGGTCTCCAAGTGGACCTCTTCGCCACGGAATCCAACCACAAATTGAGAGTATATGTGGCTCCCAATCTAGACCCTCAGGCTTACGCCACAGACGCCATGTCACAGAATTGGGACAACTGGGAAAAGATTTATCTCTTTCCCCCGGTGAATCTTTTACTGAAAGTTCTAGACAAACTGAGATCCTTCAAGGGACAAGTAGCCTTGGTCGCACCCAACTGGCTAAAGAGCAACTGGTATCCTCTCCTGCGGGAGTTGAGACTATACCCTCATCCGATACCCAATCCGGTTTTGTCTCAGATAGTACAAACACGCGTTGTGTACGCTTTCTCAAACATTCAGAGCGCCCTAACTTTATGGACTTTATGAAGTTTGCGGCTATGCATGGTGCCAATATTGATCCTCAAAACACCTTGTTCCTAGAATCGGATAAACGGGATTCCACCATCCGCCAGTATGACTCTGCAGTTAAAAAGTTGGCAAAATTTTTAATAGACTCAGACGTGAACTGTATGAACTTGAACCTTACAGTCACTTTCTTTAGATCTTTATTAGAATCAGGTCTGGCAGCCAATACTATCACCACTATTAAATCGGCTCTGAAAAAGATCTTCCTAGTGGGTTTTAACATAGACTTAACCGACTCTTTGTTAGCTTCAATTCCGAAAGCTTGTGCCAGACTGAAACCGGTTACTCGTCCTACCCCGGTGACCTGGTTCCTTAATGACGTACTCAAATTGGCTTCTGATACCATTAACAGTTCTTGTGATTACATGCCCCTTCTCAGGAAAACTCTTTTCCTAGTGAGCTTGGCTTCCGGGGCAAGAATTTCTGAATTGGCAGCCTTGTCGAGAGACCCGGGTCATATTGACTTTCTGCCTTCAGGAGAGGTCCTTCTTTCTCCTAACAAATTCTTTTTGGCTAAGAATGAAGACCCTCAAAACAGATGGACCTCCTGGAAAATTGTTCCCCTCACGCAAGATCCGTCGCTGTGCCCTGTCACTACTCTTAGGTCTTATTTATCCCGGACCTCCTCTAACTCCTCGGGGCCTCTATTCGTTAGAGAACAAGGCGGTACCATTACTATTAAAGGGATCAGGCAACAAATTTTGTATTTTATTAAACAAGCTAACCCTGACTCTTTTCCTCTTGCACATGATATCAGGGCGGTTGCCACCTCGGTGAACTTCTTTCACCACATGAATTTTACAGACCTTTCCAGGTATACAGGGTGGAAATCACCGTCAGTGTTCAAGAAACACTACCTTAAACATTTGGAAGCCCTAAAATTTTCTACAGTAGCCGCAGGGAGCGTAGTTACTCCCAAGTAACTCACAGGTTAATGCCTTGACTCTTTATCTCCCTCTTACCTGCCTCATTTATACCCTATTGTATTCGTTGGTCTCGCACCTGAATACTGTTATTATATTTGTAAATTTTATGCTCCTGAGTATCTGTATATATTATCACTCACGGCATTATTATACCTACCTTATTGGATTTATGTTCATATTTAAGATACCCTTATAATTGTTTTTTGGTACTCATCTCTGATTAAAGCATCCTGTATTTCCCTTACGCTTATGTTTTTTCCTTTATTTTGCAAGTTTGGTGACATTTTTCTCTTGTATAGATTCACTGGGCGGCACAGGTTCGAGCCCAGAAAAGGGATTTTGACGTAGGAAAAATCTATTTCTGGGCGAGGGACCTGTGCCGCCCAGTGAACCCTCCCAGCTCCTCTCCCTTGGAGTCCCCAAACTTTGGGTGCTAAGGAGTTGGGTTCTGAGCGGATGCATTGTTAGTAGTACCGAGTGAGGTTGAACGGCTCTCCTCTATTGGGGTTCTCTGTCGTGGATTAATCTAAATAGTGCGGGACCTCTGGAATATACGCCCAATTTTATACCGACACCAATAGGTGAGCGAGCTAGTTAACCTAGCACTCCTTTACATTTTTTCTCTGGTATATTTAGCAGTAAATTACCTAAGAATAAGTGCTAAATGGAGCTTATTCACTGGGCGGCACAAGTCCCTCGCCCAGAAATAGATTTTTCCTACGTCAAAATCCCTTTTTTAGCCAAGATTTAATGACCATTAAAGGAAATTATCATACTAATCTCCACTCTACACAGTTTCTTTCATAACATTATTATTATTTTCCTTAATAGCCAGTTTACAACCCAAGTTGGAAAAGCAGGATGCTACAAGCCCAAGGGCTGCAACTGGGAAAGCAGCACAGTGAGGAAAGAACATATATATGACAAGTAATTCAAAAAATCTATATTAAAATCAGTAACAACTTTAAAATTGATCAGTTGTGTATAAAATGTGAAATGTTACATGTCAACCTGTTTAACAGTAAAGTATTTGCAAAAAAAATTGTACTTCTGAAATTCCACCGATTCAACCGCCAAATTAGAAAGATCATTCCATAATCTAATCACAGTTAAAGTAAAACTTATAAAATATAATGTAATATTAAGACACGATTGAGAACACAAAACTAGTTAAAATTAACTACAAACCTAATAATTATAGTGTACGATGATACTTTTTTTTTTGTTACCTTAAGCCAATATATTAAAATATTTAATTTGTATGTCTGCACTCTGTAGAAAATGAAAGATCTCTAGTACTTTCCAGATTAACAAATATCTTTATCAGTCTTCCAGAAGCAGGCTTTCGAAACTTTTTATAATACTTTTTTTTTTTCATTTTAATTACAGTATGTATTAATTAAAGTGCCAAGTGCTGAAATTTTTGGTGAGCTCTCTGTTAAGAAATATATGATAGTCTTAGGTATTGTTGAAAAGATAGGAATTTTATTAGCTACATTTAAGGTCAATAATTTTTATGCTGACTCCCAATTTAATTTCACTTTGATCTTCAAGCGTTAATTACAAGATGGCATCCACACTCCCTCTCCCCCTAATCTTTACAATCTCTCTGAATCTATTATCTAATGCCCTTGCAAAATATGTAAAACATGCTCTGTTAGTTTAATTCCCTTGTAGTAACCACATTTCAAGATATCACCTTTCTGTTTAAATGTAGATACCATTATACTCTCCTCCCAGTCTTTGCGCAATAGTTACTCTTCCTATATTGCTTATAATAAAATCAAGCATCCATTCTTCTCCCTCTGTAGCTAGTATTTTGACCATTTCAATTTGTAACTGATGGACCTGGTGCTTTATCATTTTTCATTTTACTCAATATCTGCTTCACTTCATTACTGGCCCCTCCACCTCTTGTGTTTCTACCAGCTCCTCGCTCTCATTTTCAGTATTCAGTAGTTGTTCAAAATATTCTTTCCATATTTTCTTAATGTTTTCATCCCTATGCAATATATTTCCATCTCTATCCCTGATGACTGCCAGTTGCTCCAAATCCTGTCTTTGCCTTTTCTTCAAGTTTGAAGACTATCCAATAACCCCTATCAGCATAACCCTTTCTGTGAGGGAAACAGGATATGTTTGGATATCTACAAAGTTCCTCTGCAGCCTCCTATCAAACAAATAGGGCCATTTTCTGCCATCAGTCATAGGAGTACTTCTCCAGATAAAGATAAAAGTAATTCAAAGACAACTGTACGGTGAGATGACTCCCTTTAGTTTTCTAGACACTTAGATTTTCTTAGCTCTTGATTTCCGTTGTTTTTTTTTCATTTGGAAAGTGTATTTATCTTGATTACCTGAGGTTGTTGGTTAGTTTTCCCTTCTACTTGTGTTTCCTTGATTTGAAATGATAAGCATGTAAGAAAAAATATAAATTACAAGCCAGAAATCCAATACTTTACCCTTATATTTTGACGATATCTCTGAGATGGAAACCTCGCTAAAAGTCTCTTTCCTGCTTGGGATGCTCCAGAAGCTTTGTTTACAGCACTGGTGACACCTTCCACCTTCCATATGTGAATGACACGATCACCGCTTCCAGCTACAAGCAGAGCTCCATCATCACTAAAGGCACATGAGGTTACATAACGTTTGTGACCCTCTAGCACTCCTAGAGGAATCAGTTTGATCTGGAAAGCAACCATTAAAAAGTTGAAAACTATAATGGAAGTATATTCATGACATATTTCCCTTTCATATCACTACAGTATTTTATGTTCAATTAGATTAATAAAAGAAAGTTGTGACATCCTGCATTTCAAACAGTATGGTGCTATTGTTCAAATTAGAAAAGGAGTTATGTTTCTTAGTATACATACTCTTAAGTTTGTATAAGCACAAATCTCTTGATATATAAATACAGAAGGTCCCCAAATTACAAACATTCAGAGTTAATAAAACAAATCCAACTGAAAATAACAAAGATAAAAAAATATTGTAATAAAACAATATTATATCATTTGATACAGTAAGCAATAACCAGATATTTATTTCATATGAACCCTAACTATTTATTGACTATTGTAGTTGGAAATCATAAGCATGGGATTCAGATTTGGCTTAACCTAGGCCAAAATGTAAAAAAAATTTGACTTGCAAACAATTCAAATTGCAAACAGCTTCTTGGGGACTTATTAAGTTTGTAAGAGTAGGACCTTCTGTATACATATGATGCTAGGTTGCAGTGACCTGAAAAAAATCATCTGATATTCCAGAATCTTACAAATTACCATCACCAACTAATATCATTATGGAATTATTTGTTTGCGTTTTAAAAAGTGGAAGATGATTTTTATAGTCATATAAGTGTTTGGCGTAACTACGGGTAATCTTTTGTTCACTCTTATACCAAACACATTTATGTGTAGTTTTTTTATAAACAAGATTTGATCCCTTCATTTTAATAATTTCATAATTGGTTGGTATCATTGGGAATTCATAAGGAAAATCTTAACCTTAGGAGTTTCCTTGTTGTTTTGAATTCATTAGTTCTACTCTAGAAAAGAAAATAACAGCATTCATTTTTTTACACTTATTATCAGCCAAACCAATAAATTTAAAATTTCCATATCTGAAAAGCCTACTAATAATTTACCAAAACTAATATCTATTCGAGCTATTCTAAAGGATATAAAAGCAATATGAACATAGGTGAGTATAGAAATTACAATTACTATTAAAATTCAATTTTTCTGATTCTTGTCACCAGCTGTATTGAACTGAACATTAAATACACAGAGAATCTGGCATTCTCAAGTTGGTGAGAATTACTTTACTTCAGAATATTTTTTGCTGGAATTGAAATTCAACTACTTAATTTCTTTATGTACAGTACTGTAGCATCAACTTTCTTTTTTCTTTCTTTCTTTAAAGGCTTTAACAGCCACTCATGAATGACAGAGGCAAGGGACAGTGACATTTCCTTCTCAAGCAGGACAATTCCCAAGGGACTATCCATATATACATATGATCAGCACCTAAGCCCCCCTTCTCCACCCGAGGTAGGACCAAGGGGGCCAGGCAATGGCTGCTGGTAACTCAGCAGATAGACCTATAGGCTCCCCAAACTGCCCATCCTTAGCTCACAAAGATGGTAAGTTTGCAGCGACCAAAGAAACTTAACGAGTTTGAGTGGGACTGGAACCCCAGTCTGGTGTTCACCAGTTAGGGACGTAACCGCATCGGCTACCACAACCCTTGAAAATCTAAGGGGGATCTGTGTCACCATATAAACTTCATCATATGTACTACCGCACGTCTAATTCCTAAAGTTTGGCTACACATGCCATTGAGTACTATACATCTATCTACAAAAATCAAGTTTGGAGCAACACAAAAAGTCATAAAATAGAAAATTATTTTTCATAAGCACCCCAGCTATGACCTGACACTACTTTAAAAATATTGAGGGATTTTTTCACCTTCATTTTCAAAGTGTTAATATGACTAGACCAGGTTAACTTTGTGTTAAAAATTATTTCATGAAATTTTACTTCAGCTTAATACATCAGCGGGAAATGGCATGACCATAAATAGAGATCTATTACTGTATTATCGAACATGAGTGTCTTCTACTGCTTTTGATATTCTTAATAGGAATCACTATCTCAGTGATAAACTTTATTTTGGAGACATTATAAACCTAAGTAAGTAAGTAGTCTTGGGTAGTGCCATAGCCTTTGTACTATGGTCTTCCACTGTCATAAGTTAGAGTTCTCTTGCTTGAGGGTACACTTGGACATACTATTCTAACTAATTTCTCTTCCTCTTGTTTTGTTAAAGTTTATATAGGATATTTATTTTAATGATGTTTCTCTTCTTAGAATATTTTATTTTTCACTTTTTCCTTTCCTCACTGGGCTATTTTCCCTGTTGGACCCCTCACTGGGCTATTTTCCCTGTTGGAGCTCCTGCTTTTCCAACTAGGGTTGTAGCTTAGCAAGTAATAATAATAATAATAATAATAATAATAATGATAAAGCTTATCGCCCCAGAGTTGTTCTTCTGGCAGACAAAAATAAAATTGAAGGAAATCTTAATTAAAGGGCTGAATATTTAGTTTTATTGCCATGATACAAGCTTAAAAGTTTAATTTTAGCCTTGTTTGGGGGTCTTTCTTTCATTGTTAAAGTTTTACTTATCTCCTTCATACCAGCTCATTGCCATTTATTCTACTTTCAGAAGATTCTTGGAAGGGGAGTAATGTAAAAGATTATGGCGACCATGTTACAATTACCCAACTGCAATGCCAATCACACCACTATCGCATCACCACTTGGTCTCCCGTTACTGGTTCAAGTGAACTCGAAAGAGCATATGAAGAGGAGATGGGGGGTTCTATCATATATGTTATAGTAGTTCTGGTGGCATGTGAAGACAGAGACAGACTTCCTTTACACCCAACTGATATGCTGTACTTATATCCGGACTGGTTTGGAAAGTGGTCGTTCCTGTCATATGTCTTCAGTGGGCAAAAGTCCTTATCACAGACAAGTCATCTGTCATCGATTTCCTCTACCACAACTACAGTTGACTAATATACCTTTATATTTATCACAGCTATTTCATTGATGTGGGGATGAGTTACAGCCATTTAATTCATGTTATTTTCATTATAGTTATTATTTGATATATTAAAGCGAGCAAATAATGTTTGTATTTCCCTCTTCCTGTCTGTTACAGTCTTTCTGTCACTTTAACATGAAAGATTATTACATCTGACCCTCATCCTTAGTGGTGACCTATTATATAAATGAGGCCCTTAAAGTTACACAAGTTTTTTTTATACATAGTGTATGGATCTCATAAACAACAATGGCAAAAAATTTCCACAAAAATAAATCAAATTTTTCCTTTATGTATTCCTTAAAATATGTTGCCAATGAAAACCGATGGTTAACCAGTCCACCGATTTATTTGTTCCTAGATGCCCTCCAACATTGGATTCATGGGCTAATTGCATCACTTGGTTTATCTTTGGTACTCACATCTGACTCGTATCTTTGGTTATCTTGTCATGGAAAACGCGATAGACTTGAGACCATAAAAACAATGAAGATGTTAGCTGTGGGGGACCTGAGGATTCATAGATGCATACATAGGACTAACATAACTCTTCATTTTCACTCATACAAAAGACAGGTGTATAGGGCATTCAAAGAAAAATAATGCTGGCTACTTGAAACCTATTAGTTTTTATGCAATTGTTAGATAGCTCTTTAAAAAAAATAATAATTGTGTAGATATAGAAATATATTTGATAACTACATATAGGCAAGCTTACTAAGTGGTCTCGTATCGTAAAGCATTTTTGGGTATACTGTACGTGTATATTTACTAAAAATTACTAATTATAAAAACTAAAAGTTATGTGTTACTTATTGATCATGTAAAAGGGATAAGTAGCTGCAGCAGTAAACTAAAGGCTCAACTGATATAGTAACAGGGAAAGGCAGATTAAACATCCTGTTAAAACCAGATTATTATTATTATTATTATTATTATTATTATTATTATTATTATTACTTGCTAAGTTACAACCTTAGTTGGAAAAGCAGGATGCTACAAGCCCATTGTTTCCTTTCCTCACTGAGCTAGTGAGGAAAGGAAACAAGGAAAAATAAATTATTTCAAGAACAGTAACAACATTAAAAGATATATTTCTTATGTAAACTATAAAAACTTTAACAAAATCAAGAGGAAGAGAAATGAGACATAGTATGCCTGAGTGTACCCCCAAGCAAGAGAACTCTAACCTAAGACAGTGGGAGACCATGGTACAGAGGCTACAGCACTACCCAAGACTAGAGAACAATGGTTTGATTTTGGAGTGTTCTTCTCCTAGAAGAGCTCCTTACCATAGCTAAAGAGTCTTTTCTACCCTTACCAAAATACTGTGCTTAGTTTTCTGACCCTTTAGAAATTCTTCTCAATCAGCCAGTACTAACTTCATCTAATGTCAGAAACAGAATGAAGTACGAGCAAATTAAAATACTCACAGGATCCCAAAGTCTGACTGTCTTGTCCCCTGAGGCAGAAGCAAGGATATGTCCACTCGTACTGAAGCGGACGCACATAATTGCCGCCGCGTGACCTTGTAAAGTGTGATGAGGAGCAATTACGGGTGAGCTGCTCCCACCCACAATCTGGCCGCCAACTTCAACCACCCACAAGCGTAATTCATTATCCTGTCCACCTGTTGCCATAAGATACTGTTTGCCCAAAATGCTATCTGAAAAATTAATTACATGTTGAATTATGAGGAAAAAACAATTATATCATTCAATAATTACCCTTAAACTACTGAATAAAACTAAAATCCCTAATAGATATAACTTGTCAATAATACTCTTGATATCTTATTCACAATCACCTCTTTATCTCTGTTCATATATTGTATTGATATAGATAAACAGTATACCATTTCAAGCATATTTGACAGAGAAGACTACATAATTCATACTCAATACACATCCTAATAAACTTAAAAAAAATAATAGTAAGGTTTTTTTCCCACATTCAGAAATAGGTTTTACCTTGAAGTTATGTTTTGTTTTACAGTGGTAGTAAATATATCTTTATTCATTATTATATATGAATAAAATCCCTAATGCTTGCTGTCTACTATCAGTTCTAAAATTCTCAATGAAAGGCCCAGATAGGAATCTGTAGTCCCCTAAAAAAAGTAATCAAGGGCCTGTGTATAAAAATAGAATAACACAGAGAGAGAGAGAGAGAGAGAGAGAGAGAGAGAGAGAGAGAGAGAGAGAGATGTAGTTAGGGACACAAACAGTTGTGATTTGGACATATTTTGGAAGGTAAAACCATAATGATTATAAGAGTTTCGAATGTCGTGCCATTCACGAGGACAAATTATTATTATTAATATTACTAGTTAAGCTACAACCCTAGTTGGAAAAGCAAGATGCTATAAGGCCCAGGGCTCCAATAGGGAAATATAGCCCAGTGAGGAAAGGAAATAAATAAACAATATGAGAAAAAATTAATAATAAAAATTTAAATATGAACAACATAAAAATGTTATATATAAACTATAAAAAGACTTATGTCAGGCTGTTCAACATAAAAACATTTACAACAACTTTGAACTTTTGAAGTACTACCGATTCAACAAATCGATTAGGAAGATCATTCCACAACTTGGAAACAGCTGGAATAAAATTTCTAGAATACTTCTAGAAAAAGGAACTCGCAACAAGTCAATTATTTTCCATTGCTGTAGAAATGCCTTGCAGGGTTATTATGCTTCCTGATAAAAAGCATAATTTCCTCGCAAGCCATTACTAGTACCTCTAGAAGTGCAATACCACCTCCCATACAATACTTCCCTTTACCACCAGATAAATGCAAGACACTTTTAAATGGTATATCTTTTCCAGATCTAGAGGAGTATCAAAGCTGTGAATAGCTACCTGAGAACACAAGAAATGGTAACATCCCTGTTTTCCATAAGAGATGATATAAGATTGCCCCTTGCATTTGCTAAAATACTGCCATAATTACATCGTAAAATAGGGAGATCTCCATCCCTCACCTCGTAATCTTGAAACAAGATAAAAAAATATCCAATACCTATATCTATCAACCGGCAACTATTTTTAATCATCAATTCAGAATTATAAGTAGGAAAACCTCAACTGATCTTATTTTCTCTAATATACTACACTGGAATCATCAAAGTCTGACGGCTAAATATGAAGAGTTGAAGCTATTTATACATGAATATTTCCCTACAATTGTATGTCTACAGGAGAGACTAGAGAGGCACTCAGTAGAGCGTAGACCTCCACTGAAGCAGCTTATTTCACAACCTTTTGCTTGACCTTGACCTTTGACCTTAACATGTATTGTGATAAAAAGAGAAAAAGGAAAATCCTAATTCCGTTTGACAAACTTGTGGAATTTTTATTCCTCTTTTCAATGATATATTTCTCTCTAAAATTGTACAATAAATAAGTGAAAAAAATGTACCTATGTGTGAATAAGTATGTTTTAAGTTATGAGCTCCCAAAGATTTGCTATAAATTTTTGCTTTTTTTCTTAAAAAAACCAAGAAAACATTATTATGATAACCTTACTTTGTACTAAATGAGGTATTTAAATCCTAAGTTTACTGATACACATGGTGTAACTGTGTCATATGTTGCCAGTGGACTCTCATTGTTGCCCGAGCTTTAGTTAGAATGTTCCAGCTGTGTACTTTTTTCATGTTTCCCTGTCTTCTTGGTTCTTTTTTCTTTTTGCTTTCTGCTTACTTTTTGTTTTTTCTTTGGCCTTAGGTAACATTGGCCTCGCTATAAAGTTCACGAGGAAGTTGTGAAAACACAATGTACATACAAACTGCAAGTAAACAAACACACATGTAACGTAACTTCTATACATCTTTGGAAACTCTGGCTGATCTTCTCGTAGATCGTAGTTTGCATTAGCCTACCCACTACCAATGCCTTCCATCTCTGCCAGATGAACAAGATTTCGAAACATAAGTGAAAAAATCACTATATATACTGTACGCAAAAATAAATACACAAAGATAATTCTGTCAAACTCAGTCATGCAGACGACGCAGTAAGGATGACGTCATCATTTAGAGACTGCTTTATCTTCATTATTTGTAAAAATAATTGGCTGAAACTTCTGGAGAGCATGTACGATGTGTTTTTGCATAATTAGAAACAATAAAACGATTTTTTATTTTTTAAAGTTGTTAAACACCATAGCAGACAGACCCATTAAAACCAGAAATAGTGCTCTCTTATAAATATCAGCGCAATGAAACTTTTAAAAAGTGAGATGGAAGGTAATGCAAAAGAGATCCCAAGTGCAGACGATTTCACCAACTTGCACTCTTCACAGAGTGGGGGGCCATTTCTAACCTGAAAAACACAGATCTTTTCAGATGGCATCCATACCTTGCTGGTCACTATAACTTATAAAATTAATTAGAGCTAAAAGAAGGGCCCTGCCTTGATGCCATAGAAAGAACTGAGCAGAATATGAAAACTTACACAAATTTCGAACTTAGCTCTGTCTTGTAACGAATGCAGCTAGCTTCAGTCATGGTCATCGTATCTTCAGTAAACAGTAATACTTCACCAAATGCAGTTTAAAAAAAATAAATTTTAACATTTTAAAAGTGAATACCCAGTACATGGTAAGTGCACTAAAAATAAATAATTCTTTAGCTGATCACTTCTAAAACATGTTATTTTTATAAAATAAATTTTTGAATATACAGTACTTACCCGGTGATTATAATAGCTGCAACTCTGTTGCTTGACAGAAAACTCTAAGGTAAAATTCGCCAGCGATCGCTACACAGGTTGCGGGTGTGCCCAACAGCGCCATCTGTCATCCAGATACCCAGTACTCAATGTAAACAAAGAACTCAATTTTCTCCTCGTTCCACTGCGTCTCTATTGGGGAGGAAGGGAGGGTCCTTTAATTTATAATCACCGGGTAAGTATATTCAAAAATTTATTTTATTATAAAAATAACATTTTTCAATATTTAACTTAGCCGGTGATTATAATAGCTGATTCACACCCAGGGGGGTGGGTAGAGACCAGCATTATATGTTTACATTATTATGAGCTAAGAATTTTTATTTCATTTTAGAAGTTATCTAAATAACAAAAACAAAATAAATAGGTACCTGGTAAGGAAGTCGACTTGAACAATTACTCTGCCTTTTTAAGTACGTCTTCCTTACGGAGCCTCGCGATCCTCTCAGGATGCTGATCGACCCCTAGGATCTGAAGTATCAAGGGTTGCAACCCATACAACAGGACCTCATCAAAACCCCTAATCTAGGCGCTTCTCAAGAAATGACTTTGACCACCCGCCAAATCAACCAGGATGCGAAAGGCTTCTTAGCCTTCCGGACAACCCAAAAAACAACAATAAAAACATTTCAAGAGAAAGATTAAAAAGGTTATGGAATTAGGGAATTGTAGTGGTTGAGCCCTCACCCACTACTGCACTCGCTGCTACGAATGGTCCCAGAGTGTAGCAGTCCTTGTGAAGAGACTGGACATCCTTAAGATAAAAAGACGCGAACACTGACTTGCTTCTCCAATAGGTTGCGTCCATTATACTTCGCAGAGATCTATTTTGTTTAAAGGCCACGGAAGTTGCGACAGCTCTAACTTCGTGTGTCCTTACCCTCAGCAAAGCTTGGTCTTCCTCATTCAGATGGGAATGAGCTTCTCGTATTAACAGTCTGATAAAATAGGATAAGGCATTCTTTGACATAGGCAAAGATGGTTTCTTAACTGAACACCATAAAGCTTCAGACGGGCCTCTTAAAGGTTTAGTTCGTTTTAAATAGAACTTAAGAGCTCTGACAGGGCATAAGACTCTTTCTAGTTCATTTCCAACCATATTCGATAAGCTTGGAATATCGAACGATTTTGGCCAAGGTCGAGAAGGCAGCTCGTTTTTGGCTAGAAAACCAAGTTGTAGAGAACATGTAGCCGTTTCAGATGAGAAACCGATGTTCTTGCTGAAGGCATGAATCTCACTGACTCTTTTAGCTGTGGCTAAGCAAACCAGGAAAAGAGTCTTTAAGGTGAGATCTTTCAGGGAGGCTGATTGTAGCGGCTCGAACCTGTCTGACATGAGGAATCTTAGTACCACGTCTAAATTCCAACCAGGTGTAACCAAACGACGCTCCTTCGTGGTCTCAAAAGACTTAAGGAGGTCCTGTAGATCTTTATTGTTGGAAAGATCTAAGCCTCTGTGACGGAAGACTGATGCCAACATGCTTCTGTAACCCTTGATAGTGGGAGCTGAAAGAGATCGTTCTTTCCTCAGATATAAGAGGAAGTCAGCTATTTGAGTTACAGAGGTACTGGTCGAGGATACTGATACTGACTTGCACCAGTTTCGGAAGACTTCCCACTTCGATTGGTAGACTCTAAGGGTGGATGTTCTCCTTGCTCTAGCAATCGCTCTGGCTGCCTCCTTCGAAAAGCCTCTAGCTCTCGAGAGTCTTTCGATAGTCTGAAGGCAGTCAGACGAAGAGCGTGGGGGCCTTGGTGTACCTTCTTTACGTGTGGCTGACGTAGAAGGTCCACCCTTAGGGGAAGTGTTCTGGGAACGTCTACTAGCCATCGAAGTACCTCGGTGAACCATTCTCTCGCGGGCCAGAGGGGAGCAACTAGCGTCAACCTTGTCCCTTCGTGAGAGGCGAACTTCTGCAGTACCTTGTTGACAATCTTGAACGGAGGGAATGCATATAGATCTAGATGTGACCAATCTAGGAGAAAGGCATCTATATGAACTGCTGCTGGGTCCGGGATTGGTGAGCAATATATAGGGAGCCTCTTGGTCATCGAGGTTGCAAAGAGATCTATGGTCGGCTGGCCCCAGGTGGCCCAAAGACTCTTGCATACATCCTTGTGGAGGGTCCATTCTGTTGGAAGAATTTGTCCCTTCCGACTGAGACAATCTGCCATGACATTCAAGTTGCCTTGGATGAACCTCGTAACTAGCGATATGTTTAGACCTTTTGACCAGGTGAGGAGGTCCCTTGCGATCTCGTACAGCGTCAGTGAGTGGGTCCCTCCTTGCTTGGAGATGTACGCCAAAGCCGTGGTGTTGTCCGAGTTCACCTCCACCACTTTGCCTTGAAGGAGAGACCTGAAGCTTTTCAAGGCCAGATGTACTGCCAGTAGCTCCTTGCAGTTGATATGCATTGTCCTCTGACTCGAGTTCCATATTCCCGAGCATTCCCGACCGTCTAATGTCGCGCCCCAGCCTACGTCCGAGAAGAGAACGTGGTTGGGAGTCTGAACAGCCAGGGGCAGACCCTCTCTGAGGCTGATACTGTCCTTCCACCATGTAAGGCAAGACTTCATCTTCTCGGAAATGGGGATCGAGACCGCTTCTAGCGTCTTGTCCTTTTCCCAGTGAAATGCTAGGTGATATTGAAGAGGACGGAGGTGTAGTCTTCCTAATGCTACGAACTGTTCCAGGGATGATAGCGTCCCTATCAGACTCATCCACTTCCTGACTGAACATCGTTCCTTCTTCAGCATGTTCTGGATGCATAACTGGGCTTGGATTGTTCTGGGGGCCGACGGAAAAGCCCGAAAAGCTAGACTGTGAATCTCCATCCCTAAATACACAATAGTTTGGGATGGGACCACTTGTGACTTTTCCATATTGACAAGGAGACCCAATTCCTTGGTCAGATCTAGAGTCCACTTTAGATCCTTCAGACAGCGACGACTGGAAGAAGCTCTGAGAAGCCAGTCGTCCAAATAGAGGGAGGCTCGGATGTCCGCTAAATGAAGGAATTTGGCTACATTCCTCATCAGCCTCGTAAACACAAGAGGAGCTGTGCTTAGGCCAAAGCACAGGGCTTGAAACTGGTAGACAACCTTTTCGAAAACGAATCTCAGAAAAGGTTGGGAGTCCGGGTGGATGGGGACGTGGAAGTAGGCGTCCCTTAGGTCTAACGAGACCATCCAGTCTTCCCTTCTGACCACTGCTAGAACCGACTTTGTGGTCTCCATGGAGAACGTCTGCTTTGTGACAAAGACATTCAGCGCACTGACGTCTAACACCGGCCTCCACCCTCCTGTCTTCTTGGAAACCAAGAAGAGACGGTTGTAGAATCCTGGGGTTTGATGGTCCAGGACTTTGACTACCGCTCCCTTCTCTAGTAAGAGAGACACTTCCTGTTTCAATGCCCGTCTCTTGTCTTCCTCTCTGTACCTGGGAGAGAGATCGATGGGGGACGTTGCTAGAGGGGGTTTTCGTACAAACGGGATCTTGTACCCCTCTCTGAGCAACTTCACAGATTGTGCATCTGCGCCTCTCTTTTCCCAGGTCTGCCAGAAGTTCTTGAGTCTGGCTCCCACTGCTGTCTGAAGAAGTTGGCAGTCAGACTCTGCCCTTAAAGGACTTGGTTCCTTTCTTCTTTCCACGTCTCCCTTCGGCACGAGCACCTCCTCTGCTGGAGGCTCTGCCACGAAAGGGCGGAATAAAACGGGACGCTGGAGTGTCCATCCTTGGTCTAGCTGACAAGGTAGGCAAAGGGGTAGCTTTGCGAGCAGAGGACGCAACAAGATCATGAGTATCCTTCTGTATCAAAGAAGCAGCAATCTCCTTAATCAGGTCCTCTGGAAAAAGGCACTTAGAAAGAGGAGCAAACAGAAGTTCGGATCTCTGGCATGGTGTAACTCCAGCTGAAAGGAATGAACACAGGTTTTCACGCTTCTTAAGGACTCCGGACACAAAGGATGCAGCAAGCTCATTAGACCCATCACGTATGGCCTTGTCCATGCAGGACATAATGAGCAAGGAAGTCTCCTCCGTCGGAGAGATCTTTCTGCTTAGAGCTCCTAGACACCAGTCTAAGAAGTTGAATACCTCGAAGGCTCTAAATATCCCTTTCAAAAGGTGGTCCAGGTCCGAAGATGACCAACATATCTTCGAGCGTCTCATGGCTAGGCGGCGGGGAGAGTCTACAAGACTTGAGAAGTCGCCCTGGGCAGAGGCAGGAACTCCCAAGCCGAGAACTTCTCCCGTGGCATACCAGACGCTCGATCTAGAAGAGAGTCTAGCAGGGGGAAACGTAAAAGCTGTCTTCCCTAAACTCTTTTTGGACTGCAGCCATTCTCCAATCACTCGCAAAGCTCTCTTGGACGAGCGTGCGAGGACGAGTCTAGTAAAGGCAGGAGCAGTTGACGGCATGCCTAACACAAACTCTGACGGAGGCGAACGCGGAGCTACAGACACAAACTGGTCCGGAAACATCTCTTTGAACAGGGCCAAAACTTTCCTAAAGTCCAAAGAGGGTTGCGTAGACTTGGGCTCGTCCAGTTCTGAGTGCGGTTCATCTTCATGTGCAGCACCATCATCATCAGAAAGTCCCTCATCCGATAACTGATGAGGGAACGGCAACGGAGTGGGTAACGGCTGGTTGGCTGAGTCCGGCCGCACGGGTGCATGCGTGACTGAGCCGGACGCAACGTCATGGAACTGTTGCCCAGTCTGTGAGCTGGCAACAACCATAGCAGCGCGGGGACGCACAGCGTCTACTCCAGACTGTCTAGACTGATGTGGGTGCGCAGTGGCAACCACACTGGGTTGCGGAGGTTGACGCACCGCGTCAAAACAAAACAACTCTGACGGTTGTTGAACCTCACGGACGTCAACGGATACCTCCGTGCGTCGCTGAACGTCAACATGCGGCTGGCAGATCACACTGGAACGCATGGGTGGTGGAACTCTCTCAACTGGAGTGCGTGAGAAGGTTACCTCAGCGTCCCCAGGACGCACAACCGATCGTGTGGGTGGTTGTAGGCAAGGAGCTGCACTAGCTACTGGTGCGGCAGCAACCTTCTCCGCACGAAAGTCCTGCATAAGCGACGTGAGTTGCGACTGTATGTCTTGCAGTAAAGACCACTTAGGGTCTACAGGAGCAGGTGCAGCGACAGACGGTGTAACTGTCTGAAGCGGTACCGCTTTGCCTCTCTTAGGAGGTGAGCAGTCATCGGATGACTGCAGCGAGTCCGAACTGACCCAGTGGCTACAGCTGGGCCGTTGGACTTGCGCGGAAGGGACCGACTTGCGCTTTAACGTTCGTGAGACCTTGGTCCATGGTTTCTTGCGAGAAACCTCTTCCGCAGACGAGGTATAAATGGGCTCTCTCGTCTTTGTTAGGCAGGGGCGATCTTGGGTAGATACGCCCGATACCACGGAGGGAACGTCTGTTCGCTGATTAAAGCCTCTCGAACCCATTTGTCGTACGACATTGCTTCTCCCCTGGACTTGGGAGCTTGCAAGAGGTCCCGGACTAGGAGGACGACAGGCACGAACAGACGAACCCTCAAGCGCAACACTATCCACAACACTATCCCTCACTTTATCACTTCCCACTGCACTTTTACACTTCAGCTCCTTGACATCCGCCATGAGCTGATTACGGTCACTAGCCAGTGACTCAACTCTCTCACCCAGAGCTTGGATGGCACGCATCATATCAGCCATCGAAGGTTCCTGAGTGCCAGAAGGGGGATTAGGAGCAACCACTACAAGGGAAGGAATAGGTTGTGGGGCATGAGGAGAGGAAATGTCAATAGAACGAGAGGAACTTCTCCTAACTCTATCTCTCTCTAGCCTACGTGTATATTTTTGGAATTCGATAAAATCGAATTCCGAAAGCCCAACGCACTCCTCACATCGATCTTCCAATTGACAGGTTTTATCCCGACAATTGGAACAAACAGTGTGAGGGTCGATAGAGGCCTTCGGAAGACGCCTTGAACAGTCCCTAGCATTGCACTTCCTAAATTTTGGGACTTGTGAAGGGTCAGCCATTTTGAATTGGTCAAAGGGGAATTCAAAAACTATCAAAAAGTCATCAACAAAGAATCCGTAATCAAAAAGAGTTCAAGGAATTGCGAAGAGAAAGCCTGCACAGCGAAAGCTCAAAACTAGAATAGTGTACTTCACCAATTAGTTGTGAAAACAAATTCAGTTAGCAACAGCGAATAAGCACGTCTTGTCGGGAGCACGACAGAGAGAAAATTGAGTTCTTTGTTTACATTGAGTACTGGGTATCTGGACGACAGATGGCGCTGTTGGGCACACCCGCAACCTGTGTAGCGATCGCTGGCGAATTTTACCTTAGAGTTTTCTGTCGAGCAACAGAGTTGCAGCTATTATAATCACCGGCTAAGTTAAATATTGAAAAATATCAATTAATTAACAAATTGATCCTGGTCACCAACATAAATACAGTTAAGAACAGAAACAAACAAATTTACAATAAAAAGGGACGAAATTTACATCTTTCCCCTTAGCAAAATATAATTTGATTCTGATCTAGCTGCTTATAACAATACAGACACAGGGCCTGATGTAAATCAATCCAAAATTATTAGACATGTATGTGAATAAAAAAATATTTACATTCACTGTTAAGGTATTGATAGAATTTGGTGTGACACCAGTTTCCCAGCAGTGTGGAATTTGTATTTTTTAAACTTTAAACAGATAAGTTTTTTTTTAAGTAGCAAACTACTGACCCATTGCGCTTGCATCTTCACCAAGATCAAGGAAAATATTTTCAATGCAATATTCACATGATACTTGGGAAACAAAGTCATTTTGTCAAAAATACAGCATTGTTTTAAGAAAACATACTTAGGTGTGCTAATTCAACAAGAAACCTCTATATGTGAAATATTTGCCTACGAAGAGCATTATATATCTTATATTTTCCCTTAAAAAGGTAAGATACAGCATGCAGATATGGCATTCTTAAAACTATTCATGATTGAGAGAGCTGTACTTTTTTGGCTTATTGATATTTCAAAATTAGAGTAGGAGACATTTTGTCTGAGAAATGATACCAAGAAAAGGAGTTCCCTATGAAGTGTGTTGATTGTAACACTATTTGCTGTAGGTGTTAATGGGATACCCTCTATCATCTTAAATGACATCCATTCCACACCTGTAGATCTTTTTATAACCAGGCGAAAGAAATGAGAAACCTATCAGATATCCAGACATCTCTTACGAAGTTAACAGAGATAGCCTCTCACTCAGCCAAGATATTGAAAGTCTCCAACCGCCAAGTCGCCATACTTCACAAAAGGGGGGTTACATTCTGAAGAAGTACACCATCACACTGTTACTGCACAGGGAGTTCCTATGTGTATCACTGTCCACCACCTCTGACGTCTCTCCCTATGCTACCTATTTGGTTACTCGCCGCACAATAAGGGTGTGACAGGGTGTACTTCCTCAGAGTGCGGTGTGCCAAGAACTCTTTTGTTCAAATGTATCTGTAAAGGGGCCTCTTGACACCAAAGAACAGACCAATATTTATCTCCCTTGGAACCCACCCATTAAGTTAGAATATTGAGTTATCATTCAGCTTGAGCTCACTTGGGTCACCCTGATTCCCGAGGATATCTCCTCAATTAATTCCTGAGAGAATATGGTTGAAAGAAGGTAAATTTAAGACCTTTCCACTATGCAAGGTTATAGGAATCATGTCTCCAGAACTTACCCTAAGCGACTGAGCTGATCTGCATGGACGTTCTCCTACCCAAAATTTAACCTTGCTAATAACTCAACAGTCTAATGACGGTCACTCGTGTGTGCAATTATTTTGTCAACTAGCACAAGGTAGGGAACCGTGCCGCCTTGCTTGTTGTTGTAAGCCATTACTGTTTTGTCTAATTGCTAACAGTACAACCTAGTCACTATTTACCTGTTATTCTTATGTTTCAGGGTTGAACATCCACAGAAATGAGGTTGGAGTTGTTTTTCTTACAAAGTTCAATTTGAAAGTGGCGAGAACAAAGTGTAATACATATGTTAATGCTCTAAACTTGTGTAGTCTCTCACAGCAATCCAATGATAAATCAAATATATATCTTTAAATATAACCAGAAAAACACTGTTGATGATTGTCTTGTTAAATAACTAGTCTGAAGATAATTACCTTTGCCAACAAAGTTGGGAGGAGGTTATGTTTTTGCCCTTGTTGATCTGTTTGTTTGTTTGTTTGTGAACAACTTCCTGGCCACAATTTTACTCACAGAGTAGTGAAACTTTCAGGGATTAATTGCTATGTTGAGATATGGAAGTAATTTAATTTTGAAAGTCCTAGGTCCAAGGTCAAGGTCAAGCAAAAGGTCGACCAAATTAACCCTAAGTTTACACATGGTTGTCACACAGACTTCAAAATCACACATGGTCTAAATTGATTCTAGGAAAGGCAAGCTGGTTTCGAGAAATAAATTGATTCTGGGAAAGGCAAGCTGGTTTTGAGAAATAAATTGATTCTGGGAAAGGCAAGCTGGTTTCGAGAAATAAATTGATTCTGGGAAAGGCAAGCTCGTTTCGAGAAATAAATTGATTCTGGGAAAGGCAAGCTCGTTTCGAGAAATAAATTGATTCTGGGAAAGGCAAGCTGGTTTCAAGAAATATACTCCCATGGCGGAGGTCTGTACTTAGAGTGCGTTTCTAGTTGGCTATCAAAATCCTATTAAAAATAGAACCCTACAACTCAATCCAAATAAAAGAATAAAGCTCATCATATCACATCAAAATAAGACTTACCTTCTTTCCCAATGGCTGGACTGAAATGAAGTGTACTGACGCCTAAGTCATGTGCCTTTGATTTGATGGCGATGGGAACTGAATGACCATATCGAGCATCCCAGACACGCAGCTCTCCTCCACTACTACCCGTTGCCAGGTAACTGCTGTCTGGAGTGAAGCCAACAGTTGTTACTGTCGATTCGTCACCATTCATTTGCCTGTAAAGACAGAAATATTTCTTAAATATTCAAATTTAGTACTTCTACAGCAACATACTATAGCTGATTATCTAATGAAATTCATTCACCCCTTTATAACCACTTAAGTACTTATACATTAGTGAGTTTGGTACAGGCTACTATATCGCTTCTTTTTTACTAGAATGCACTGAAGAGAACACTAAAAATATGTCCAATTGTGATGACTGGCATTTTGAGACTTGATAATATTTCTCTTTGGGGATGCTAGTATATCACATTCAGAATTCCTAGAATGCTAGAAACAGAGTCAATACAAACTTAATTATATTAAGCAAAGAATCCCAATCTGAATTTTCATTTGAAACAATCATAAACCATCATTAATATAATTGGCTTTTGTTGGTGCGTATGGGCTGGGTTGTGGAAAAAAAGTGAAGAAAGGAATAGTTTCTGGAATGAGTTAACTAGGTGTGTAGATGGACTGAATAGAAGGAATTATGTACAGTAGTTTTACAGTGTTTTGTGTAACTTAAATGCCAGAGTGGGTGCTGGAGAGGTAGAAGGTGTTATTGGGAAGCATGACATACTAGGAGAAAATGAGAGTGGCAAGAGACTGCTAGATATGTGTTGAACAAGAGCTGGTAGTAAGAGTGTTTTCAAGAAGAGAGAAATAATAAATGTACATAGATAAGAGTGGTAAGTGAAAGACTGGTAGAAAGAGCATTGATGGATTATGTGTTAATAACAAGAAGGATAATTGGAAGATTGTAAGATGTGCACATATTTAGGGGTATGGCTACCGGTATGGCGGATAATTTTTTGGTTGAAGCAAAATTAGTTATAACTAAAGAATGGGGAAATAGAGTGGGGGATGTAAAAGAAGGGTTATGAAGGTGGAGGAGTTGAAAAATGAGAGAAACTGGTGATCTAGAGGAGTGGAAATTAGTAAAAGAAAATTTTGTTGGGCATGCTAATGTGTGTGGTAAGAAGATTATTGGAGGTAGTATGAGGACGGGTAGTGAATGGAGAAAAAAAGGAGTGAAGATGAAGGTGGAGGAGAAAAAGAAGGCATTTGAATAATGGCTGAAGAGTAACAACCTAAAGAAGTATGAAAGATAGAGAGAGAAAAAATGTTATTTTCATTAGTAAAATAAATTTTTGAATATACTTACCCGATAATCATGTAGCTGTCAACTCTGTTACCGACAGAAATCTACTGTCGGGATACGCCAGCGATCGCTATACAGGTGGGGGTGAACACCACAGCGCCATCTGTGGTCAGGTACTCCAGTACTTCTTGTCAACACCACCTCAATTTTTTCCTCGGTCCACTGGTTCTCTATGGGGAGGAAGGGTGGGTCAATTAAATCATGATTATCGGGTAAGTATATTCAAAAATTTATTTTACTAATGAAAATAACATTTTTCAATATTAATCTTACCCGATAATCATGTAGCTGATTCACACCCAGGGTGGTGGGTGGAGACCAGCATACATGTTAACAAAGAAGCTAAGTATCCCGTATTTTATTTTATTAGTTATTCAAAAATAACATAAAATAAATAAGTACCTGGTAAGGAAGACGACTTGAACCATTACTCTGCCTTTATTAAGTACGTCTTTCTTACTGAGCGTAGCGGTCCTCTTAGGATGCTGAACGACTCTTAGGTGCTGAAGTATAAAGGGCTGCAACCCATACTAAAGGACCTCATCACAACCTTTAACCTCGGCGCTTCTCAAGAAAGAATTGACCACCCGCCAAATCAACAAGGATGTGGAAGGCTTCTTAGCCGACCGTACAACCCATAAAAAGTATTCAAGAGAAAGGTTAAAAAGGTTATGGGATTATGGGAATGTAGTGGCTGAGCCCCCGCCTACTACTGCATTCGTTGCTACGAATGGTCCCAGGGTGTAGCAGTTCTCGTAAAGAGACTGGACATCTTTGAGATAGAATGATGCGAACACTGACTTGCTTCTCCAATAGGTTGCATCCATAACACTCTGCAGAGAACGGTTCTGTTTGAGGGCCACTGAAGTAGCCACAGCTCTCACTTCATGTGTCCTTACCTTCAGCAAAGCAAGGTCTTCTTCCTTCAGATGAGAATGTGCTTCCCTAATCAGGAGCCTGAATAGGTAAGAAACTGAGTTCTTAGACCTTGGAAGAGAAGGCTTCTTGATAGCACACCATAAGGCTTCTGATTGTCCTCGTAAAGGTTATGACCTTTTTAGATAGTGCCTAAGAGCTCTAACTGGGCAAAGTACTCTCTCCAGTTCGTCCCCCACCAAGTTGGACAGGCTTGGGATCTCGAACGACTTAGGCCAAGGACGTGAAGGAAGCTCGTTTTAGCAAAAAACCGAGCTGCAAGGAACATGTAGCCGTTTCAGATGTGAAAAACTATGTTCCTGCTGAAGGCGTGGATCTCACTTACTCTTTTAGCTGTTGTCAAGCACACGAAGAAAAGAGTTTTTAATGTGAGGTCCTTAAAAGAGGCTGATTGGAGAGGTTCAAATCTTGATGACATAAGGAACCTTAGGACCACGTCTAGATTCCAGCCTGGAGTGGACAACCGACGTTCCTTTGAGGTCTTAAAAGACCTAAGGAGGTCCTGTAGATCTTTGTTGGTGGAAAGATCCAAGCCTCTGTGGCGGAAAACCGCTGCCAACATACTTCTGTAACCCTTAATCGTAGGAGCTGAAAGGGATCTTACGTTCCTTAGATGTAACAGGAAGTCAGCAATCTGGGTTACAGTGGTACTGGATGAGGAAACTGTATTGGTCTTGTACCAGCTTCGGAAGACCTCCCCTTTAGACTGATAGACTCTGAGAGTGGATGTCCTCCTTGCTCTGGCAATCGCTCTGGCTGCCTCCTTCGAAAAGCCCCTAGCTCTTGAGAGTCTTTCGAAAGTCTGAAGGCAGTCAGACGAAGAGCGTGGAGGTTTGGATGTACCTTCTTTACGTGAGGTAGACGTAGAAGGTCCACTCCTAGAGGAAGAGTCCTGGGAATGTCGACCAGCCATTGCAGTACCTCTATGAACCATTCTCTCGCGGGCCAGAGCGGAGCCAACCAACGTCAGCCGTGTCCCTTTGCGAGAGGCGAACTTCTGAAGTACCCTGTTGACAATCTTGAACGGCGGGAATGCATACAGGTCGAGATGGGACCAATCCAGCAGAAAAGCATCCACGTGAACTGCTGCTGGGTCTGGAATCGGAGAACAATACAACGGGAGCCTCTAGGTTATCGAGGTAGCGAACAGATCTATGGTTGGCTGACCCCACAGGGCCCAAAGTCTGCTGCAAACATTCTTGTGAAGGGTCCACTCTGTGGGGATGACCTGACCCTTCCGGCTAAGGCGATCTGCCATGACATTCATATCGCCCTGAATGAACCTCGTTACCAGCGTGAGCTTTCGATCTTTTAACCAGATGAGGAGGTCCCTTGCGATCTAGAACAACTTCCACGAATGAGTCCCTCCCTGCTTGGAGATGTAAGCCAAGGCTGTGGTGTTGTCAGAGTCCACCTCCACCACCTTGTTAAGCTGGAGGGACTTGAAGTTTATCAAGGCCAGATGAACCGCCAACAGCTCCTTGCAATAGATGTGAAGTGTCCTTAGCTCCTGATTCCATGTTCCCGAGCATTCCTGTCCGTCCAAAGTCGCACCCCAGCCCGTGTCTGATGCGTCAGAGAAGAGACGGCGGTCGGGTTTCTGAACAGCCAAAGGTAGACTTCCTTGAGAAGAAAGCTGTTCTTTCACCACGTGAGAGTAGACCTCCTCTCTTCGGAAACAGGAACTGAGATCGTCTCTAGCGTCATGTCCTTTATCCAGTGAGCCGCTAGATGATACTGAAGGGGGGGAGGTGGGGTCTCCCTAACTCGATGAACAGGGCAGCGATGAAAGTGTCCCTGTTAGACTCATCCACTACCTGACTGAGCATCGGTTCCTTCTCAGCATGCTCTGGATGCAATCTAGGGCTTAGTATATCTTTGGGGCCGACGGAAAAGCCCGAAAAGCTCGACTCTGAAGATCCATACCCAGGTAGACAATGGTCTGGGATGGGACGAGCTGGGACTCCTCAAAATTGACCAGGAGGCCCAGTTCCTTGGTCAGATCCATAGTCCATCTGAGAATCTCCAGACAGCGACGACTTGTGGGAGCTCTTAAAAGCTAGTCGTCTGACGGAGCCGGACACAAGATCATGGTACTGCTGCACAGTCTGTGAACTGTCAACCATGGGGAAGCGAGGAAGTACAGTGACAACCCGAAGCTGTCTAGACTGTCTGGGTCGTACAGACAACTCCTTATCGGGTTGCTGAGGTTGCCGCACTGCGTCACAACAAGTCACTTCTGCTGGTTGTTGAACGTCTTCCCAGTGACACACTGACTCCGTAAACAAAAAATCCTCTAACAAGGACTAAGCTTGGACTGCATGTCTTGCAACACAGCTCAAGGTCTATGGGAGCAGGTGTGGAAACAGACGGGGTTAGCGACTGAAGTGGAACCATTACCCTCCCTGGAAGCATGCTATGCTTAAATAAAAGTCCATAGGAGGCTAAGCAGCTAAAGGCTCCTCTCCAAATGACAGAGTCCTCAAGGGAAAATCAGAAGGAGGGAGAATAGCACTTTCTCATCTACAGGAACCATATCCGAGAAAAGCTAAGTTCTCTCAGTGAGGGTTTCACTGGTGCAAAAGCAGCAGACTAGAAGGCAACGTTATGAAACTGCTTGACAGTCTAGTGAGTTGGCAACAACCAAAGATGTGTGACTGAGAAGCATGCGGTAAGGTATGCAGAGCATGCTGTATGCAGAGCATGCTGTATGTAGAGCATGCTGTAAGGTAAGCAGAGCATGTTGCATGGCGTGCGGCTTATGCTGCATGGGATGAGGCTCATGCTGCATGGGATGAGGCTCATGCTGCATGGTATGAGACTCATGCTGCATGGGATGAGGCTCAAGCTGCAAGGGATGAGGCTTATGCCGCATGCGTTGAGGAGGATGCCGCATAGTATGAGGCTCCTGCCTCATGGGTTGAGGCGGTTATTTATTCTTAAAAGGAAATCTGAACCTGACCCTAATCTAGCTGTCCGAGGATTTACCTGGTGAGACATCAGTCTCTTTACCAGCGAGTTTTACCAGATTTCCCCGGGCCACCACGTGACACAATTGGTAGTAATTCATTCAAATTACCCCTAATGAGTCAATATGGATAAATATCAACACAACATCATGTTCAAATAGAAATAAATTTCTACCTCATACTTGGGATCGAACGCTAGCCCCTTCTAATGAAAGGCCAGGTCGAAACCAACCATGCCACGAGAGCCCATTGCCGCATAGCATGAGGCTCCTGCCTCATGGTTTGAGGAGGACGCTGCGCAGAGAGAGGCTCATGCTGTGAAGAATGCGGTTGCTGCATGCGTTGAGGCGGCTGCCTCAAAGCATGAGGTTCCTCAAGAGTTGAGGCTCTTGCCTCAAGAGTTGAGGTTGCCTCAAGAGTGGAGGTGGCTGCCGCAAGAGTTGAGGTTGCTGCCTCAAGGATGGTGGAGGTTGCCGCAACGCAAGAGGTTGCTGCATAGCGCTGGTATCTGGCAACTCCCAATGCGGCAGCTCACGCGTGGAGGTAGGTTGAGGAACCTCAACATCATACGTCTGGCAGGGTGGACTGCGCAGAGGTGGAGTTGAGGTTGCTGCCTCGAGGATGGTGGAGGTTGTCGCACCGCAAGAGGTTGCTGCCTCGAGGATGGAGGAGGTAGTCGCAACGCATGAGGCTCCTACCTCAAGGGTAGAGGAGGTTGCTGCAAAGCATAAGGCTCCTGCCTCAAGTGTTGAGGAGGTTGCCGCGTGGCAAGAGGCTCCTGCCTCAAGGAAAGTGGAGGTTGCTGCACAGAGCTGGTATCTGGCAACTCCCAAAGCGGCAGCTCACGCATGGAGGTAGCTTGAGGAACCTCAACATCATACGTCTGGCAGGCTGGACTGCGTAGAGGTGGAGGAGCGCTCGCAGGAGGAGGTGTGTTAACCTTCTCTGCCTGAAACTCCTGCATCAACACCGCAAGCTGAGACTGCATTGTCAGCAGCATAGACCACTAGAGTTTAAGAAAGACAACAACAAACGGAGCTACTGTCCGTTGAAACTGAGGGTCTAAAACAGCTGGTGCGGCAACAGACGGAGCTACTGTCTGTTGCGATACCACCTTGCCTCTCTGGGAGGTGTGCAGTTGTCGTACTGCAGCAAGTCCGAACTGACCCAGTGCTAATGGCACCACCTAGGAGTTGGACTTGCGCGGAAGGGACCGACTTGCACTTAAAAGCTGCAAGATTTGGTCCATGGTTTCTGCGAGAAACCTCTTCCGCAGACGAGGAATAAATGGGCTCTCTCGTCTTTGTGTGGGTGGGGTGATCACGTCGGCTACGTGAGTTGGTTACACCCGAAACCACGGAGGGAAACGTCTGTTCGTCGATCAAGGCCTGCTGAACCCATAAGTCCTTCGACATTACTTCTCCCCTGGGCTTGGGAGCTTGTAAGAGGTCCCAGACTAGGCGAACAACTGGCACGAACAGACGAACCCTCGAACGCAACACTGTAATACTTTGCGCTTATCACTTTATCACTTTTGATTTTCTGTTTGCACTTATTTCACTGAACTCGAAACTTTAAGTGGTTTGTACCTGAAACACGCAATTCTATCCTTCATTAAAAGTTAGTAATTGCGAAAACAGTATTACAATGTAACAGAAAAACATAATGAAAGATAAATAATTCAGTGGCTGGAAAAGAGACTAAACACTAGATCAAATAAACTACGTTTAAAATCTCTCACCGCATAAAGTCTGAGAACAAGAATAAAACTCTAGAAACGTTTACCTTCTTCCCCTAAAGAGACTAGGGAGAAGAGCAAAAACGATAACAACGTTACCCGCTTGAACGAAACGTTTATCCTCCTCTCTCTCCCTCCGTCTCTATCTCTCTCTCTCTCTCTCTCTTGACTTAGCACCTGAGAGAAGAGCCCAATTATATATATCGTTAAAACATATTATTGTTAAAGGAAAAAAACTGAAAGGTTTCCCAAATAAAAAGTTCCTTTATTAGAATTAAAACCATTTAAGCTAAGAAAGAATGAACAAAACGCTAGAATCGGTTTACTCTTACTGCAACGTGACACCGTGATAGACTCTCTCTCTATCGTAACGATAGAGAGCAAGTTGAACGTTCTGAACGTCAACAACTGCAGAGACAAAACAAAACGTTAGTTCAACTTTGAAAACAGTACAAGACTATCAAAGAAATTCTTTCAAAAACATTAAAATAGCATAATATGTTAACAGGTAAAAACGAAATGACGGGCTCAATGTTAATTAACTTCGGTTCAAGAAAAGACCGCCTACTATTAGGAAAGGTCGAATATAAACAAATATAAAAATCAATTTTAATAAGTTTATAATAAAAGGAAGTTAATCAAAGAGGCCTATAAAAGGCGGAGAGATATAAAATAAATCTATAACTTTGTTAAGCAAAATTAAGAGAGTCTATACTCTCTTCGACACCAACACTTCCGTCTAAGGGAAGGGTCGGCCATTTAAAAGTGAAAGAGAGTTCATACTCTCTTCGTACCAAAATTAAATCAAAAATTAAATCAAATTAATTCCAAAAACTTGCTAAGCTAATGATATAGCTTCCTGAATAGCGAAGGCTAAACTCTAGAGCAAATACATCACCAAATCGTGAGCAATAACTCCAGAATCAACAGCGTATCCATGTGGGTCTAGCCGGAGGCACGACAGAGGAAAAATTGAGGTGGTGTTGACAAGAAGTACTGGAGTACCTGACCACAGATGGCGCTGTGGTGTTCACCCCCACCTGTATAGCGATCGCTGGCGTATCCCGACCGTAGATTTCTGTCGGCAACAGAGTTGACAGCTACATGATTATCGGGTAAGATTAATATTGAAAATGTGAAAGTAAATCGTAAAGTGGCTGAGGCAAAGAGGGAGGCTGACTGCAGGTGGGGTCAGGGATTTGGTAGTACGTATGAAGAGAATAAGTAGTTTTAGAAACACGTGAAGAAAGTAAAGAAGGGTGGATCAAGAAGTGAAGTGACTGGCTATTGAAAGATGAGGCGAGAATATTTTGAAAGGTTGCTGAATGTTGAGGATGATAGGAGGCAAATATCATTGCTCTTGCAGGTGTTGAGGTGCCAGTAATGGGAGATGATGAGAGAGAGATAACAAGAGAAGAAGCAAAGAGAGCACTAGATGATACGAGAGTAGGTATGGATGGTGTGAGGGCTGAGATGTTAAAGAAAGGGGGTGTGACTGTGCTGAAATGGTTGGTGAGCTTGTTTCATATATGTTTTATGTTGTCAATGGTGCCAGTAGACTGGGTGTGGCCATGTATTGTTCCACTATACAAAGGCAAAGGAGATGTGCATGAGTGTTGTAATTTTAGGGATATTAGTTTATTGAGTGTTTCTGAAAAAGTGTATGGTAGTGTTAATTAATAGGATTAAGGATAAAATGGAGTATGTAATCTTATAGGTGTAGGATGACTTTGGAAGAGGTAGGGAATGTATAGATCAGAATTTTATAGTTGGGCAGATATGCGAGAAATATTCAGCATAAGGTAAGGATGTGTATGATGCATTTATTAATCTGGAGGAAGCTTATGACAGAGTTGATAGGGATGTGATGTGGAATGTGATGAGGTTATATGGAATTGGTGGAAGGTTGTTGCAAGTATTGAAGAGTTTATACATTGGCAGTAAAGGGTGTGTTAACATTGAGAATGATATGAGTGAATGGTTTCAATTGAGAGCAGAGCTGAGACAGGGATATTTGATGTTGCCATGGCTGTTCATTTGTTTGTTGATGGAGCTGTAAGAGAGGTGAAGGCTCGAGTGCTTGGTTGAGAATTGAAATTGATAGAAGAAAGTGATCATGAGAGGGAGGTGAATCAGTTTCTGTTTGTGGATGATACTGTACTGGTTGCAGACTCGGAGACGCTGTGTTGATTAGTGACAGAGTTTGGAAGGGTATGTGAGAGAAGAAAGTTGGGAATAAATGTGGATAAGAGTGAGGTTATGAGGTGCACAAGAAGTGAGGGTGGTGCTAGATTGAATGACATTGGGTTTTGTTGTTGCTGCAAATGGTGAAGTGGAAGCAGATGTATGTCAAAGAGTGAATGAAGGATGTAAAGTGTTGGGGGCAGTGAAGGGAGGGGTAAAGAATAGAGGGTTAGGAATGAATGTAAAGAGACTTCTGTATGAAAAAGTGAATGTACCAACTGTGATGTATGGATTGGAGTTGTGGGGAATGAAAGTGGAGAGACAGAAATTGAATGTCGTCGAGATGATGTGTCTTGAGGAGTATGGTTTGTGTATCTCGGTTGGATAGGGTTAGGAATGAAGTAGTAAGAGTGAGAACAGGTATGAGGAGTGAATTAGCAGTTAGAATGGATATGAATGTGTTGAGGTTGTTTGGCCATGAAGAGAGGATGGAAAATGGTTGTCTGCTGAACAAAGTGATGAATGCAAGAGTTGATGGGCGAAGTGCAAGAGGAAGGGTAATATATTGGTGGATGGAAGGAGTGAAGAAAGCCCTAGGTGACAGGTTAGATGTGAGAGAGACAAAAGAGCATGCTAGGAATAGAAATGAATGGCAAGTGATTGTTATGCAATTTCTGCTACCTCGGGTGCTTTGAGGTAGTGGCAGTAGGGGAATCAGCATATGAAGCATGATTTGTGGTGGAAGATGGGGGGAGGGTGGCCTATGGCACCCTAACAGTACCAACCAAACTCAACTGAGCCCCTCGTCAGGCATAAAGGAACAAAGAGGATAATCCAGCTTTTGTTAAAATGACTTCAATCTTTTGGCTCCTAAATACTTGCAAGAAAGGTAATATTTGCCTTGATGCATTTATACAATTTATTATTGTCAAGGAGGGGAGATAGCCACCTTTCATGCCATTTCATTAAAATATAAAACCAAATAAGTCTGTTCATATTGGAATGGGGAAAATACCATTACCAGAGAGGCCCTTATGAAGGAATTCAAAAGAAATGAAGAGTTCCTGAATTAATAAATGGAGGCTATAAAAACTTTTAGGAGATTAATGCACTCTCCAAGTCACAACAAATTAAGAATATTTTACTTCAATTTTTAAAAAAAGGGTTCTCTGCAGTAAATATAGAAGCATGGTCTGGAAAATAAGATAAATATGATCCATCATTGTGGACTTCACTACAACCAAAGCCATTCTCTGACTGAATCATCCGTAAATAACACAACATAATCTTTATGCACAGCATCATGTTTCAGGAATTAGGCCCAGACTTCTATAGCAGAGTTTTCCTTTATGAAAAATTTTAGGCATAAAGATACTTGTAATGACCCAGGATAGATCACAAGGATAGTTGATTTCCTTATTTTTAGTCTCTGAAAAACATCATCAACTTTAATACAGTCAACACTCAATATTTGAGGGATTTAGGTAACCGAGAACATGAAGATCGAAAAACTGCATAATACTGGTGAACTAGGGTCAGTGAATTCATAGCCCCTTAACCAATTAACACTTGCCAAAATACAGTCAACTAATACCTCAAACGATGCACTACATTGTAAAGTCCACTAACTGTACTGTAGGTTTCATTACTGACATTGTACAGAACAATACTGTACGCGCTCCTATTTTCACATCTTTTCCTTAATAAACTTATGTCATCTGTAACACTTGATAATCTACTACAAAATTTCCTTCTATTCTCTTCACAGTCCAAAATCCTTGGGTACTGTAGTAGGTTTGGGTGAATGGATAGGGTGAAGAAAGCTCTGGGTGATAGGAGGATAGATGTGAGAGAGGCAAGAAAGCGTGCTAGAAATAGGAATGAATGGCGAGCGATTGTGATGCAGTTCCGGTAGGCCCTGCTGCTTCCTCCTGTCACCTTGGATGACCACAGAGGTAGCAGCAGTAGGGGATTCAGCGTTATGAAGCTTCATCTCTGGTGGATAACGGGGGAGGGTGGGCTGTGGCACCCTAGCAGTACCAGCGGAACTCGGTTGAGTCCCATGTCAGGCTGGGAGGAACGTAGAGAGGAAAGGTCACCTTTTTTCATTTGTTTGATGTTGGCTACCCTCAAAAATTTGGGGAAGTGCCTTGGTATATGTATGTACTGTAGTAGGTTGGCCAGGGTACTAGCCACCCATTGAAATACTACCGGGAAGAGCAAGGATCATCACATCTGTATCTGGAGAGTAGATGTGGACCCTGTATCCAAAACTGTGAGCTTCAGACCCATAGAAGATCATTAACTTGGCTGCTTCATCATGCTTGCACTCTGTGTTGAATGTCGCTTTTGTTGGAATAGTGCACATCTCCTATGTAGTGTTTTATAATTTTGCTTAAGTGCAATGTTAGGAGTTCCTTTGTCTTGGTACTACTGAAAATTTTTAATAGATCTTTAATGCATGTGTTCCTGTCAACTTAGTAATCAGCATCTTGAGAAGCTTTCCATTTTGCACGACATTGTCCAGCGAGTTCTTTCAGTGATGACTTTAACGTACGTGTCAAACACTACATAAATCTTAGAGTGAGGTCAAATTCGAATGTTGAGCCAGCTCAGCACATGTGTATCTGATCTTTGAATACAGACATTTCATGGACAACAGCCATAGCACCAACAATTATCAAAGCATTACCATTTAACAACTCCTGGTCACTAACTTGGTTGTCTCCAGTATGTGCTTGGTCTTCCAGAAGGTGGATGAGTTGACATTTGTCACTGCAGGGATGAAGTTAACTTTCCCTTTCCATGAACATGCTGTTCGCTGGAGAAAATTCATAGGTGCACATGGCATCATTCAGATCAATTTCTCTTGAATGAGAAAGGATGAGCAGGTGTGCCATCTCTGAATTTGAAGCTTTTAGAATTACAGGTACATACTCTCCAGTAATTTTGGTCCAAACTACTTAGCTGTGTTTACCCCAGCTTTTGTCTTTAGCTTTGTCATCTTGCCCTAAAGGTTCTGTGTACCACAGATGGGCTCTTCTCCAAACTGATCGTAAGCCATCTTTTCACAGTGTAATGTGTTCAGGATTCTTTCCTGAACATCCACTTTCATATTGATGTTCTTCGTGAAGTGGATCAGTTTCATTTCTGCGCTGTCATGTAATCCCACCACTTTTAAGGATTACAATTTGACAATGATTTTTTAGCTCATAGATTTCCTTCCTTGTTGTGCTAGTTTTGCCTTTGGTAAATCATGATGTTGAGTCACTGGTTCACATTCTATGTCTAGTATTATTTCTGTCTCTTCTGTCAAGTGTGACAGCTTTGCTGTGCTCAGGCAATACTTCAGAAGGATTTCATGATTAGTTGTAATGCCACTGATATCTCTGTCTCCTTTGTGTAATTTGTTGATATGCTCCTGAGCTTGGTCAACACCAACAGCTGCAAAAAATTACTCGATCTTCTGAACCACAAATCCTCAATTTGCCAAGTCTGTCCATACCGCAGGGTAAGTGTCCTTTATTTCTCGCATGCGTGCAAGATACTCAGGAATATGCACTGCATAATCTATGCAATGCAATCTTATACAGTACTAAGCAAATTAGTATTATTTAATAGTTTATTAGTGTGCTGTACACTGCATACTAGAAATGCAACTAGTATAGTACATCAAAGAACAGGGAATAATTTTCATAATTCACAAATACTTCCTAGGTGACATAATGTTGTGTGTGTAACAATTTACATTTATACCCCACAGTGGCTTTCGTAACATGATTTTTTTATAGGTTGAAACAGAATTAAATAGAGCCAAATATATTTGAATCACTCAATATACCTAACCTAACCGCACAACTTTCATTTTGTACCCTGATTATTATTTCGTAATATAAGGCAAAAAAAAATCTTCATACATCATTTCGTTAATTGAATTATTTGCATACAGAAACTTTCATACCTAGAGGTTTCACTATTGAATTCTCCCACATTCATTGTAAAATATCAAATGTATTATAATTATTGAGGGTAAAATTTTTCAACATGTTAAAACTACGGCTAGAGTCCTTTGACATAATAGCTGCATAACTGCTATTTGAAACTTTAATGCGGTGAACATCTGTATAATAAAATTTCCACTCAAAATACAAGATTATATACAATTGTATTCACAACACTCACCACAATTTGAAGTATAGGGTATAAAAAGCAAAATGGCTGCCAAAGTTCAAAATGGAGTCTAAAAAAATGCCAACATTATTTTTTCACAGACAAGTCATAATCATTAGGGGAAAGATACATCTCAAAAAATCTATATGAAATTTTCACGAAAATACATAACGCCATATAGGCCTACTATGTATTAGAAGACCTAAAAATTACTTGCCATCTGAAATGAACCTGACTGCTACCTGTCTAACGGGGTAAGAACTCCAATCACATTAACACCAGAAAATTATAGGCCAAGGAAGTTTTGGTTGTAGAGAATTGTCTCACAATTATCTTTATGTATTTTTGTACTCTCACTTTACCGTATACTGTACACTATACTGTATAAAGACCTCCCTCAATAAATCAGTCCCCTGAAGAAATACCACAAAACTCGTCAGGACTTAATCTTATATGTTTGTGTATGTGCATGTATATGTGAGGAATCCCTGCACACACACACACAGAGAGAGAGAGAGAGAGAGAGAGAGAGAGAGAGAGAGAGAGAGAGAGAGAGAGAGAGAGAGTGTGTGTATTGATTTCATTGCATTTTCATAATTCTTTATAACTATTGTGCCTTTTAATGCAGTAATATGAACAAAATATGACAAATTTTAAAAGTAATTTATATTTTTCCTATCTATACAAACCTACATCCTTTACACGGTAAGATTCTGGCAAAAGCTGGAAATGCTCAATAAAAAATTATCAAGGTTCTGGCAACCACCCGCTAGTAACCACTGGTGATAGGGGTCTGACAGCACTCAGAGCATTCACTTTGATTCTGCCAAGGACTTGTGGGATGGATATGGTGGGAAGTGAAACCCATAGGTAGGAAAAATACAAATTACTTTCAAAATCTTCATCCTTTAGTAGAGGAGTCATCCTTAGGAGGGAGAAAGTCCAGCTGGCTAGCTAGTCTGGTAAGGAAGGCAGAGCAAAGGATCCTTGCATCCTGTGACCCAAGGTTTACTGCATCACAGCCCAGGAGTTTTTTAAACAAGAACTTATCTTCAGTAGCAACAATGTTCCTATTAATGTTGTTTTTGCCTTAATTATCACACTTCCCCCTAATAAGGAGAATGGGGATTCTATACTATTAATATTTTAGTAAAATAACTACCCGTCATTAGCATGCTCACCTGAATCAGTATCCTATCCAGCTCCATAAAGTTACACTGGCTGATCCCAAGAGAGGGAAGGAAGGAAAAGAAGAGAGAAGACCAAACATTCTCACTCTTAAACCTTAGACTTATGATGTAAACACTATCCTAGACAGGAGCGAGGTTTGCTATACCACTTGGCTGGGGAGCTATCACAGGTCCTATGAAGAATGTATCCAAGAAACTGTGAGTCAATCCTGAAGATAAGTGTGCTGTGAAGGTGGTCTGTCTCTGCCAGACACCCAGCTTCAACACTTGGGCAACTGAATGTTTCTTTCTGAATGCTAAAGTGGTAACAATCCTCATGACTTCATGAGCTCCAGGAAGGCTTGAGGCCAAGGGAGTATCCTTTTGCTCCCTGTAGGGTATACTGATGACTTCAAGAAGCCAGAAGGAGATGGTATTCCTGGAGATTTACTTCTTTGTCCTCCATGTACTAAAAAGGAAATTCTGTAAGTGGAGTCTAAATGATCTCGTTCACTTTATGTAGAGCCTCACTGTCTTCACAGGACACAGAAGCAAGTCATCGGGATTATCGGTCATCTCTTTAGCAATGAGACAGAAAAGGAGACAATCCTTAGTCAGTGATTAATGAGTTTTGGGATTTTGCCACAAATTTGGGAACAAATACAAGAGGAGTCCGAAGTGCAGCGGTGCCCTCTAAATGCCGGACACAAAAGGGGTGAGGATTAACCTCAACCTTACTCATAAAGGTGCCACAGTACTGATTTGACAGCCCTAGATACATCCGCCTGCTTGCAAAGTTCTTTCACACTCATACTGAAATGAGAGAGAGACAATTAGAAAAACTTGTCTGGTTGGAGAGCGTCGATAATACGTTTTTGCAGCTTGACGACCTGAATCAGAAAGGAGCTCTGAACGCTGTCAGACCCATATTACCTACGAATATTGGGTGGAGGTTGCCAGAACTGCAATAATTCTTCTTTGGCTGTTTCCAGTTTTAGCCACCAGATTTCATCTGAATCTTACCCCTATTAAAGAGTGAAGGTTTTTATTTGCATACGAGCAAATAAATATATGACCTATATAAACCTCTAGCAGCAATTGTTTCCTCTAAGTCAATTTACTTTTTCAAAATAGTTCTAATTTCTACAAATCAACAAAATATTTCAATTAAGAGTAGTGCTCCTTATGTGTTAGTTATCTACATAAACCAATAAAGAGTGTACAGTATTACTGTAAAAACAATCATAATAAATAAAAGTGCAATGATGCATGAAGAGCATTAGATAAATTGGTAACAAAGCAGGCAAATACTATTCTAACTAGTGGTTGTCAATTGATGTCACATGTTTAGAATTAAAAGGTTTAAATTATTCAGTTCCTATTTTATATGTAGTGATTATAATACTATACAGAAAAATACACAGCCCATATCAAACATGCTAACACACCTGAACGGTGCCACTAAATGAATATCTTATCACATATTACATCTTTCGGTGAATAGATGAATATTTTGAGTTCATAAAAATGATATATCCAAATCAACAGGCTCTACACATCGAAAAGATGAATACTAACTTGCATAAAAACCAACCAAACAGTATACATATATAATCCAAATTAAAATATGATTAAAAAATAAAAAAAAACTATAACCACAGTACACAAGACTAGTGTAAGATATTAGTAAAGAATTCCTTCATTTGGTATCATAAGAACTTCACCTATTATTAGCAGAACATTGAAAGATTTTAGTTTTCCACTGTTCCTCAAAATGCATTCGGTCCTTACAAAACATTTCTCCTGTTTTTTAATCTTAGCCGATACAAATTTCAATCATACTGTAAGATATTTAAATGCAATGACATATGAAACTAGATATAACCTGTGAGGTTATTCTCGTCAAATAAAAATATATATATATTTTGTTGTTGAAAAATAAATGTTACAGGAACAAATAATGCCACAAGTTAAATTAAAGTAATAGAGGTGAGTCAAACTTCAACTGGACCCATATTCATACCAAAACCATTCCTTGAGTAAGACGTGGATGTGAAGAAAATTTTGACAAAGTAAACAAAAAGGTAGATAATAAATAAATATAAATATATATTTATACATATATATATATATAATATATATATATTTTTATACATATATAAATATATATATATATATATATATATATATATATATATATATATATATATATATATATATGTTTATATATATATATATATATATATATATATATATATATATATACTGTATATATATATATATATATATATATATATATATATATATATATATATATATATATATATATATATATATAAAATATATATATATATATATATATATACTGTATATATATATATATATATATATATATATATATATATATATATATAAATATATATATATACATATATATATATATATATATATATATATATATATATATATATATATATATATATATATGTCAGAGGTGACATGCTTATAGAATTTGCAGAAAGAATGTAAAAATCATTAGCACCTTTTTTTTTATAAAAGGGAACATAGTAAATGGACACGGTGAAACCCAAATGGAGAAACAAATAAGAAATCTATTTTATTCTCAGTGAAAAAAAGTAAATTTAGCTAAAGATGTAACGGTGTTAGACATGTTAAATTCAAGCGACCATAAAACTGTGAGACGTGATATTTGTTTATATCTTATTTTTTTTCTTCCATTTTTCTTATGTCATAGTTTTCAAAACCATCACTAATGTTATTTTCGCAGTATAAAGTATGCTTTGTTCATGTATTCTTTTATAGTTCATTCTCCACTTCTTTTTCTTTACCCATGCTGGGCTGTTTTCCTTTATGGAACCTTAAGACTTGTAGCATCCCACTTTTCAATCTAGGTTGCTGCTTTGCTTTTAATTATAACAATAATGTATGTTCAGTCTCTAGGATAAGGTATAATAGAGTAATGATTTGTGCTTTGCCTCTGTTGTTCACTTGTGGCATTTAAGACTTAATAAAAGTGACGGAAAAAAACTTTTATTCCTGTTTTTTATTCAAGTTAATTCATGTTAGCAGGATTACACAATTAGATGTGTGTTGATTTTCCCAAACTGGCTAGTGATTACACTGTGGAAGAGATAAGCATGTAATTCTTGGAAAGAGACTGCCACTTGAGGAAATGAATTAGGCTTATAATGACCATAGAAATTATGTTTATGGTCTTATTTGTCTGTTTCCTTTAACCTTTCATGGATAAGTACAATGCCTCTACCTATTTATTTCAATTTAATAGTATGCATCTAATTCTCTGAATATAAACATGATTTTATTCCGTGGAGAGATGGGACATTTTCAGTAGAATGATCGGATTACTAGCTAATCTACAACCCTAGTTGAAAAAGCAGGATGCTACAAGGCCTAAGGTTCCAACAGGGAAAATAGTCCAGAGAAAAACGAAATACGAGACATAATGAATAAAAATAAATAAAATACTTCAAGATTAATTACAATGTTAAAATAGATCTGTCATATATAAACTATGAAGAAAGACTGATATCAACCTGTATTGCTGCAAGTTTGAACTTCTGAAGTTATTTTTATCATCATTATTACTTGCTAAGCTACAATCCTAGTTGGACAAGCAGGATGCTATAAGCTCAGGGCCCCAACAGGGAAAATAGCCAAGTAAGGAAAGGAAACGGAAAAATAAAATATTTTAAGAACAGTTACAACATCAAAATAAATATTCCCTATATAAACTATAAAAAAAAACTTTATCAAAACAAGAGGAAGAGAAATAAGACAGAATAGTGTGCCCGAGTGTACCCTCAAGCAAGAGAACTCTAACCCAAGACAGTGAAAGACCATGGTTTGATTAGTAAGATCATTCCAAAATCTAGAATACTTTGTAATATTGAGCTTTATGATGGAGAAGGCAACAAAGTCAAAATTAACTGGAGACCTAGTGCTATGTCTAGGACGGTACGGTCTGGGAAGATCCAAAAGTTAAGGATATCCAGAATTATAAAAATCTTATGCAACATGCATAATAAACTAGCTGAAGGATGGTGCCAGAGATTAATATCCAGATCAGGAATAAGGAATTTAACTGACTGAAAGTGTTTGTCCAACAAATTAAGATGGGAGTCAGCACCTGAAGACCAGACAGGAGAGCAATACTTGAAACTGTACTACAGTGACTTAATCAATTCAAACAATACAGTATCTATTTTATCTTATATGATTTGGGAATTTTGTTTTACTAAGAATTTCAAATAAATCCAGTAAATCTTGTAATCTTGAAAAGGAATTTTTTTGGGAGCACTATCTTTCATTTATGGTTAATGAAATGCTCTCTATATATACTTTATTCATATGAAAATAATCTTATTGGATTGCCTAACTGTATGGGGCTTGGACAAAATTTTGATGGTAAGCTGACTGTGTTATCAAAGGGTAAAGATGAATGATCAGGAATATCAGGATACCCAGTTCATTTGTTGAAGAGATTTTCTTACGGTATTCAAGTTTTTGGTGATGTTAGTAAAGTTTGTTAAACTGTAATTAGATTGCTTGATATTTTTCATGGGTTAAGTTTAGTTGTTTTAGAAGTACATATGACTTTCTCCTGACTTGACCACATCTGTTACTTGAATTCTGTTTAACTTCCTACTCCTAGAAATATTATGAGCAATCAAAACTACTGTATATCTGAAGTCAAAAAAAATTTATTGATTGATATTCAGTTCAGAAAGTCCAAGGAGAGTAAGAATGGATGTAAAAAAGCTTAAAATGACATATAACTTTGGGTAGTGCCATAGCCTCTGTACCATGGTCAACTGTCCTGGGTTAGAGTTCTCTTGCTTGAGGGTGCACTCGGGCACACTATTCTGTCTAATTTCTCTTCGTCTTTTCTTAAAGTTTTTATAGTTTATATAAAAAATATTTATTTTAATGTTGTTACTGTTAAAATATTTAATTTTTCATTATTTCCTTTCTTCACTGGGCTATTTTCCCTGTTGGGGCCCCTGGGCTTATAGCATCCTGCATTTCCAACTAGAGTTGTAGCTTAGCAAGTAGTAGTAGTAGTAATAATAATAATAATAATAATAATAATAATTATAATAATAATAATAATAACAATACTGTAATAATAATAATAATAATAATAATAATAATAATAATAATAATAATAATATGTTTAGCTCAATTGCATTCTGCCAAGTTATGAGAATCAGAGTTTCCACATTATTATCTAATACAATAACACATCACAAAAGCTAGGAGTCTGGAGAATTACCCACAATGTCAATTAAAATATATGAAGAGATGGAATGGGGCACTGGTAATAACTAGAAAAATGATATTTTAATTATAAAATAAATTTTTGAATATACTTACCCGGTGAATATATAATAGCTGCTGCTCCAGCGGCTCGACAGAAAAACACAAAAACTCGCGAGCGATCGCTATGAAGGTTGCGTGTGTGCCCACCAGCGCCAACTATCGGCCAGATACCGCATATGCATGTAAACAAGCCTCAATTCTTCTCGTCCCGCTGCGTCTCTATTGGGGAGGAAGGGAGGGCCTTTAATTTATATATTCACCGGGTAAGTATATTCAAAAATTTATTTTATAATTAAAATATCATTTTTAAATATTTAACTTAGCCGGTGAATATATAATAGCTGATTCACACCCAAGGTGGTTGGTAGAGACCAAAGTTAATTAAGTTTACAGCGTATATGCTTAGAGTTTTTGACAGTTATAATATAACAAAACCCAAATATATAGGTACCTGGTAAGGAAGTTGACTTAGACGATTACTCTGCCTTGTAAGTCTGTCTTCCTCACGAAGCCCAGCGATCCTCTTAGGATGCTGAAAGACTCCCAGGAGCTGCAGTATCAAGGGCTGCAACCCATACAACAGGACCTCATCAAACCCCTAATCTGGGCGCTCTCAAGAAATGACTTTGACCACCCGCCAAATCAACCAGGATGCGAAAGGCTTCTTAGCCTTCCGTACAACCCAAAAAACAATATTAAAAACATTTCAAGAGACAGATTAAAAAAGGATATTGGAATTAGGGTAATGTAGTGGTAGAACCCTCACCCACTACTGCACTCGCTGCAACGAATGGACCCAGTGTGTAGCAGTCCTCGTAAAGAGTCTGGACATCTTTTAAGTAAAATGACGCGAACACTGACTTGCTTCTCCAAAAAGTCGCGTCCATAATACTTTGCAGAGATCTATTTTGCTTGAAGGCCACGGAGGTTGCTATAGCTCTTACTTCGTGCGTCTTAACCTTAAGCAAACCTCGGTCTTTCTCATTCAAGTGAGAATGAGCTTCTCGTATTAAAAATCTGATAAAATATGACAAAGCATTCTTTGACATAGGCAATGATGGTTTCTTAACTGAGCACCATAATGCCTCAGATCTACCTCGTAAGGACTTAGTACGAGCTAAATAGAACTTAAGAGCTCTAACAGGACATAACACTCTTTCCAGTTCGTTGCCTACGATCTCTGATAAGCAAGGAATATCAAAAGATTTAGGCCAAGGACGAGAAGGCAGTTCATTTTTGGCCAGGAAACCAAGTTGAAGTGAACAAGTGGCTTTTTCTGTAGAAAAGCCGATGTTCTTACTGAAGGCATGAAGTTCACTGACCCTTTTAGCCGAAGCCAAGCACACTAGGAAAAGTGTCTTGAGGGTGAGATCCTTCAGGGAGGCTGAATGTAATGGCTCAAACCTGTCTGACATGAGGAACCTTAGGACCACGTCTAAGTTCCATCCAGGAGTTGCCAAACGACGTTCCTTAGAGGTCTCGAAAGACTTAAGGAGATCTTGGAGATCTTTATTGTTGGAAAGATCTAAGCCTCTATGCCGAAAGACCGAAGCCAACATGCTCCTGTAGCCCTTAATCGTGGGAGCTGAGAGGGAGCGAACATTTCTCAGATGTAAAAGAAAATCTGCAATTTGGGCTACAGAGGTACTGGACGAGGACACAGATGCTGACTTGCACCAGTCTCGAAAGACTTCCCACTTCGACTGGTATACTCTAATGGTAGAAGCTCTCCTCGCTCTTGCAATCGCACTGGCTGCCTCCTTCGAAAAGCCTCGAGCTCTTGAGAGTCTTTCGATAGTCTGAAGGCAGTCAGACGAAGAGCGGGGAGGCTTTGATGGACATTCTTTACGTGGGGCTGACGTAACAGATCTACCCTTAGAGGAAGACTTCTTGGAAAGTCTACCAGCCATCGAAGTACCTCGGTGAACCACTCTCTCGCGGGCCAGAGGGGAGCAACCAACGTCAACCTTGTCCCTTCGTGAGAGGCGAACTTCTGCAGTACCTTGTTGACAATCTTGAATGGTGGGAATGCATATAAGTCCAGATGAGACCAATCTAGGAGAAATGTGTCTATGTGTATTGCTGCTGGGTCTGGGACTGGAGAGCAATAGATTGGAAGCCTCTTGGTCATCGAGGTGGCAAAGAGGTCTATGGTGGGTTGACCCCAAGTTGCCCAAAGACTCTTGCACACGTCCTTGTGGAGGGTCCATTCCGTGGGAATTACCTGACCCCTCCGACTGAGACAGTCTGCCAAGACGTTCAAGTCGCCCTGGATAAACCTCGTTAACAGGGAGATGCCTCGATCTCTTGACCAAATGAGCAGGTCCCTTGCGATCTCGTACAGCGTGAGGGAGTGTGTGCCTCCTTGCTTGGAGATGTACGCCAAAGCTGTGGTATTGTCGGAGTTGATCTCTACCACTTTGTTTCGAAGGAGACTTTCGAATTTCATCAAGGCCAAGTGGACTGCCAAAAGCTCCTTGCCGTTGATGTGCATGCTCCTCTGACTTGAGGTCCACAGACCTGAGCATTCCCGACCGTCCAGGGTCGCACCCCAACCCAAATCCGACGCGTCTGAGAATAATACGTGGTTTGGGTTCTGAACTGCTAGGGAAAGTCCCTCTCTCAGACTGATATTGTTGTTCCACCATTTCAGGCATGCCTTTACTGGTTCGGAGACCGGGATTGAGACCGTCTCTAACGTCTTGTCCTTGTTCCAGTGAAAGGCTAGATGGAACTGGAGAGGCCGAAGGTGTAGTCTTCCTAGCGAGACAAACTGCTCCAGGGATGATAGAGTTCCTACTAGACTCATCCAATTCCTGACTGAGCACCGTTCTCTCTTCAACATTAGTTGGACTTTGAGCAGGGCTTGATCTATTCGGGTGGCAGACGGAAAAGCCCGAAAAACTGGACTGCGAATCTCCATCCCTAAATATAGTATAGTTTGGGATGGAATCAGCTGGGACTTTTCTAGGTTGACCAAAAGTCCCAATTTCTTGGTCAGATCCAACGTCCAATGAAGATCCTGCAGACAGCGATGACTGGACGAAGCTCTGAGAAGCCAGTCGTCCAAGTACAGGGAGGCTCGGATTCCCGATAAATGGAGGAATTTTGCTACATTCCTCATGAGCCTCGTAAACACAAGAGGAGCAGGACTGAGGCCAAAGCACAGGGCCCGAAACTGGTATACCACATTCCTGAAAACAAACCTCAGAAAAGGTTGGGAATCTGGGTGTATAGGAACGTGGAAGTACGCATCTCGTAGGTCGAGAGAGACCATCCAGTCTCCCTTTCTGACCGCTGCTAAGACTGACTTCGTGGTCTCCATAGTGAACTTTGTTTTCGTAACAAAAACGTTGAGCGCACTGACGTCTAGCACCGGTCTCCAACCTCCTGTCTTCTTTGGGACTAGGAAGAGACGGTTGTAAAACCCCGGTGATTGAAGGTCCGAGACTTTCACCACCGCTCCCTTCTCTAGCAACAGAGACACTTCTAGGTTTAGGGCTTGTCTCTTTGACTCCTCTCGGTACCTGGGAGAGAGGTCGATGGGAGTTGTCACTAGAGGAGGTTTGCATACAAACGGAATTTTGTACCCCTCTCTGAGCAACCGAACAGACTGTTGGTCTGCGCCCCTCTTCTCCCAGGCCTGCCAGAAGCTCTTCAATCTGGCTCCTACCGCTGTCTGAGGCTGTGGGCAGTCAGACTCTGCCACGTGAGGACTTGGCTCCTCTCTTCTTACCTCTCTTTCCCTCGGCACGAGCACTTCCCCTGCTGGGAGCTCTGCCACGAAAGGGCGGGATAAATCTGGATGCCGGAGTCTCGATCCTGGGTCTTACAGCAAAGGATGTAGAAGGAGTCCCTTTGCGAGCAGAGGACGCCATCAAGTCATGGGTGTCCTTCTGCACAAGCGAAGAAGCTATGTCCTTAACCAATTGTTGCGGAAACAAAGACGTTGATAAGGGAGCAAAGAGCAGTTCTGATCTCTGACAGGGAGTAACTCCTGCCGAAAGAGAAGAGCAAAGGGACTCTCGCTTCTTTAAGACTCCTGACATAAAAGAGGAGGCGAGCTCATTGGAACCATCGCGGATGGCTTTATCCATACATGACATTATAAGTAAGGAAACATCTCTGTCAGCAGACGAGATTTTCCTACTTAAAGCTCCTAATGACCAGTCAAGGAAGTTGAAAACTTCAAAGGCCCTGTATACGCCTTTCAGCAGATGGTCAAGGTCCGAGGAGGACCAACTAATCTTCAAGCGTCTCACGGCTAGGCGGCGGGGAGAGTCTACGAGGCTTGAGAAGTCACCCTGGGCAGAGGCAGGGACTCCCAAGCCCAGAACTTCTCCCGTGGCATACCAGACGCTCGATCTAGACGAGAGCTTTGACGGAGGGAAGGCAAAGGCCGTCTTCCCCAAACTCCTCCTGGTATCCAACCAGTCGCCTAAAAGTCGTAAAGCTCTCTTGGAAGAGCGAGAAAGCACTAGCTTAGTAAAGACTGGCATGTTAGCAGGTAAGCCTAGAGCAAACTCAGACGGTGGCGAACGAGGAGCAACGGTAACAAAGTGATCGGGAAAAAGCTCCTTGAAAATTAACACGACTTTCTTAAAGTCCATCGAAGGAGGAACCGTTCTAGGTTCGTCTACATCCGAAGGATGATCATCGTGATGAGGGTCAGCAACGTCCTCATCTGAAGGATCTTCATCCGACAACTGCTGAGTAACAAGCAAAGGGGTTGGCAATGCTTGACACGCAGAGTCCACACGCACTGGTGCATCAGTAGCAGTCCAGGACGCTACGTCATGTAACTGCTTAACAGCCTGACTGTCAACAACAACAGGAGCGGGAGGACGCTCGACGTCAACTCGAGACTGTTTTGACTGCCTAGACTGAGCAGTCAAAACAACTCTAGACTGCGGTGTTTGACGCTCAGCGTCAAAACAAGTCAACTCCGCTGGTTGGCGAACGTCCTGAACGTCAACAAGAGCATTAGGAAGTGGCTGAACGTCCATATGCGGCTGAAAGTCAACACGTGACTGCATCGAGTGAGGCTCTACAAAGCGTGACTGACGTGACTTAGTAACGCCAACGTCAACAGGACAAGCAAAGGCTCGTTTTGGCGGCTGAAGGCCAGGATCTCGATTAGCTAAGCGGCGAGGATCATCGTGAACCTTTTCAGCAGAATAGTCTTCCATAAGGGAGGCGAGCTTGATCTGCATGTCTTGCAGTACAACCCATTTAGGATCAACGGGAATGGGTGCGGTAAAAGATGGGGGTAACGTCTGAGACTGCACAACCTTGCCTACACCAAGACTCTCTGAGCTTGTGTAACGTTGCTGCTTAGGCGGCGAGCAGTCTTCCGATGACTGCAAAGGGTCAGAGCTGTCCCAATGGCTACAACCAGGACGCTGGACCTGTCCTGAAGGGACCGACTTTCGCTTCAAGGGCCTTGAAACCTTGCTCCATGGTTTCGGATGACGAGGAGCCTCGAGCTCTTGAGAGTCTTTCGATAGTCTGAAGGCAGTCAGACGAAGAGCGGGGAGGCTTTGATGGACATTCTTTACGTGGGGCTGTCTCATCAAGGGGCGGTCTTGATGAGACACGCCTGTTACCATAGAGGGAACGTCTGTTCGCTGATCAAGGCCTCTCGAACCCATAAGTCGTACGACATTACTTCTCCCCTGGGCTTGGGAGCTTGCAAGAGGTCTCGGACTAGGCGAACGACAGGCACGAACAGACGAACCCTCGGTCGCAACACTGAAAACACTTTGCGCACTAATCACTTTCCCACGATTTTCCGCTGTGGCACTCTGACACTTTAGCTCTTTAACGTCAGCCATGAGTTGATTACGATCTGTTGCTAACGACTCAACTCTTTCACCCAAAGCATGAATGGCACGTAACATGTCCCGCATTGATGGTTCCTGAGTGCCAGTAGGGGGTTCAGGCACAACCACTACAGGGGAAGGAATAGGTTCAGGGGCATGGGGAGAGGAAAAATCTACTGATCTAGAGGAACTCCTCCTCACCCTATCTCTCTCTAGCTTACGAGAATACTTGTCATATTCGAGCCAATCGAATTCCGAAAGGCCCACGCATTCCTCACACCGATCTCCTAATTGACAGGTTTTACCCCGACAATTAGAACACACAGTATGTGGGTCGAGAGAGGCCTTTGGAAGACGCCTATTGCAATCCCTAGCATTACACTTACGAAATCTAGGAATCTGAGAAGGGTCAGCCATTTTGAATTAGTCAAAGAAAGTCCAAAAAACAATCCAAGTCATCAACAATTAAATCTGTCCAAAAAAGAGTTGAGTTTAAGTTGAGGATAAAACACCTGCACTGCGAAAGCTCAAACCAAAATGAAGTACTTCACTAAGTCTGTTGAAAAAACTCTAGGTTATACAGCGAGTAATGATACGTCTTGTCGTTAAGGCCGACAGAGAAGAATTGAGGCTTGTTTACATGCATATGCGGTATCTGGCCGATAGTTGGCGCTGGTGGGCACACCCGCAACCTTCATAGCGATCGCTCGCGAGTTTTTGTGTGTTTTTCTGTCGAGCCGCTGGAGCAGCAGCTATTATATATTCACCGGCTAAGTTAAATATTTAAAAATGGAATTTGATAAAACCTAAAACATTTTGAATATCAAAAGAACTACCAAATTCTACAACATTCTGTTTATTAAAAAAACTCAATTGAAGAAAATATGATATAATCATCATATGTTAAAGACAAAATCAGCTTCTGGACTATAAATTCAATCTTGTGTACAAAATATACATACAGTATATACAGTCTACTATATAGACAAGATATAAATGTAACAAGTGTTAGGAAATTTATAGACAAACATCAAATGAAATCACATCAACCACGCTTACCAGCCAAATGCCTATGACTAAATTTTACATAAAATCTAATTACAAATCAATTTGTTCTTGAATTCAACTTTTCAAACTATCCATAATTAGAGGAGATATGGATTGCTTCCTATATAAAGTAACAGCGAATTTCAAATGAAAAAATCTTAAATTTCCAAAACTTTAAATGCACCAGTTTCATCAAAATTTCAAATGAATTAGGACAGATTAACAAAACTATTATCAACACAGAAAATATGCTCATCATGCATAGAAAATTGTTTAATATATGAATGTGCCCAGGGTGTGCATTTATTGCAAAAAGAAAACTCACCTTAATAAGCACTGTTCAGGGGCATGCTTGTTTCTGAAAAGGCATTTTGGAAAATGAAGTCAACACTTTTGAAACGCTAACTTCAAAATTTATCAACCAATCAAGGGTTTCAATCCTAAGTCTAACATATAGACATAACATAGAAAACAATGGATATGAACACATTACTGATCAACACAAATACGAAAATCAATCCATGAAATTTTGACATGACTTTAAGAACAAAATAATCGGTCAGGAATAACTTTTCTGAAAAGGCATCTCTAAAACAAAATATCATACAGAATAACTGACTAGCAATTCCTAATATATAGAAATAATGAATCACCTTAAAGCACCTGAGAACCAATAATCCACAATGTACACAAATTTAAAAGGGTCATTTATAAAAAGCAATTTTTTCAACGAATCTTCCCCAAAATAAACTTGCCATATAGCCTCAATGTATGAACTTCTTGACAAAGAATATTAAACCTAAGAGTTTAGCTTGGATGTACAATGGACCCTATTTCCTGTGACATCAAAAGACGGCATCTGGGACTCTTCATATTGTTCTCTTCATGCATAGCTACTACATATTCAGTAACAATTACTCAAATTTGAGAATATGAAATTTCCAGTATTATCACATGTTGAGATCTTCACATTATCCGAGTTGTGTCCTCTCGTTCTTCAATACATATACTGTACTGCACATTTTTTGTTAGCTGCAATGATTAATGACATGCAAATTGAGCCCATTCCACACGCTTTTAATGTAGATGATTGAATGATCAGTCAAACATAGACGAGTGTGTTAACCATAAAGAGATTCAGATAAAGCTACATCAGCAATTTTTCTTAACAGGAGAGAGGCCAGGATGCTACTAGATTATACTGTAATTCTAGTACTGTGTCTCTTGACTGAGAGTCTTATAGATTTTTATCTGGTCCATGTTTGATAATGTGGCTGTCATCTATAGCTTAGTCAGATCTTGATCGGCTTGAACTAGAATGAGACAAAAAGTTTTTATAATGTTATAAAATCATTTCATATCTAATTTTGTCCCCAAAGGTGTTTGAAACTGAGTGGACACATAGCGTTTCACTTGTTATTCCTGTCGGTCATCATCATCAGCTACCATTACACCCAAATAGGCAGCAAAATTGCCTTGTTTAGTCCATCAATTTGATGCTCTCCTGGTTAAGCGTAGCACTTACAACATCACTCCGTCAACTAACTGGTTCATAATCTTTATGAAACGTATTTCCATAGAAACAAGAAAAATATTACCTCCTCAGGATATAGTTTTCCTCTTCTCTTTCAGAGCTTATTTCAGTTAAGAAATACATGTCTCATTCTAAAGTTTTTGCCTCAAGCTCAAACCATCCTAGAAATGTAGATTTTTCCAATGCAACAGTCTTTGAGCCAAGCGATTTCCCTTAGATACGATGTTAAGCGATCCCATTATGTTTGGATATGTTACTTATCTGATATCCCTATGTCTTGTAGTTAAGCCTGTTATTTCTTATAATCCTTTGGCCTCATTGCTACACTTGTTACTTCCTCTGATATCCCCTCCAACAGGTGACAGTTACTGCTGCTCAAGTGTCTGGCATCAACATTCATATTCCTCCACCTGTTATGCGTTATGAATTCTAAAGTTTTCATATTACCGTATACAGAAGGTCTGTCTACATTCTAATAAAGATGGATAACTTCCACTTTTGATTGATATATATGTCAACTTAACCAGGATAACTAGTCTTCCCCAATTTGAACATGGATTCATTTACTTCTCTTCCCTTTCAAGTGACATACAGTACATCAACAGATTAGTATGTAGCCCACGCAGTACAGAAGGTTGTACCAACCGTTTGTCGCACGTTCGTACATAGTTCATTTTGTGCTTGTATCTTCGCTCTCCCCTCGCACTAAAAAGAACCCGAAAAAACATGTCTTGTTTCTCCTCTGTAACAATGTCTGTTTTTTTAACATGAAAATTCTTGTTGCCTTGAACTTTTGTATATAAAGGAGTGTTCTATTATAAAGTCACTCAGTTGTTTTCAACTTGCCTTTGAGTCACAACCTTCTCTCGGCCCATCACAAGGTCCTCAACTTATAACCATTTTGAGATACAAACATAAATCCAACTGAATATAACAGATAAGATAAAGAAATATTGTAATAAAACTATAATATATAATTTAATACAGTAAGTGAAATAACATTTGTAATGACCTGATATCTTTTTTCATATGAAACCTGATTATTTGCTGACTTTTGTAGCTGGAAACCATAGGCATGGGATTCAGGTTAGGCCTAAATTTAACAAAATTCAACTTACAAACAGTTTCTTGGGAACCAATTAAGTTTGTAAGTTAAGACCTTCTGTATTTCCTTTTCTGTGATTTCAGACACAGTATATAATTACTATCTCTCCTTCCTTAAGTTGAAAGAATGAGTTATTAGTTTTGTTTTTAAAGTGAAATTACAAAATTCTTTCATATAACCTTTTACAGTGCAGTATACCATTAGAATTACACAGAATGTTACAATACTGCAACTCTTAGGTTTTGTTCATACTATATTTGCTCTTAGCATTAAGATTCTAATTAAGTAATTTAAGAGATTTGTAGGTTATCTACCAAAGGATAATGACCAGAATTCTTTTATTGAATTAGCCCATGCCCCTCTGTTTTTGGAGGAAACAGCATATACATAATTATTGGCTGTTTAGTAATAGAAGATTGGGAGCAGTTATTCACCTACATAGAAAGATAAATACATTGTCAACAAGTGATATAATTTTTTTGGGGTTTATGGTACCAATTATGCTGTAATAATAGTATATATGCTCGTTTTCTCTACTTATTTTATAAGTTTTCAAGGGCCTAACCTTTATTACTGATATCTCTCTCTCTCTCTCTCTCTCTCTCTCTCTCTCTCTCTCTCTCTCTCTCTCTCTCTCTCTCTCTCTCTCTCTCTCCTAATTTAGGTTTTTTTACCCTGTCTTTTTTTTCTTGTATATTCTTTCAGTCAACCTATACAGGTAACCTATCTTGAGGTGACTTTTTTGTCTTGCCTTTAAAATTGTGTGGTTAAGGAACATTGCATTGACCTATAAATTGATTATTTTCTCACCCTGCAAAGCTTTATGTGAGTGATGTATTTCCACAAAATATTGCAGTGTTTCCCATATTTTCACCATTACAGTACCCTTATTTCACTTGACGTGAGAGGTTTGTTACTCTGATCCTCCTCTTCCTCAGTAGAAACATTCTGCACTACCTCTTGTTGCTGCTCCTTATGCAACTCCAACAGCTCAAAAGCATATGCTCCTCAAGCAGATCACTGATGTCGTTCTTGTTCACCTCCAACCACACTGACTTGCTTAAAGATATAATTTCATTGTCAACTGCTCCTCCTGCAAGAGTTTCAACCCCTCAAAATCATCTTCTGCAACACATTCAGTCCACAGTTTCTTCCATGCACAACTCTTTTCCAGGCTTCATTAATGATTTTGAGGCAGCTGACAATGTAGTGATGTTCTTTCCACAACTCTCGAAGGGAGAGCTTGGTCCCTTGTGTAACCACAAAATGTCGCTCGGCACTGGCTTCTTGTACAATTCCTTGAAGTTGGAGATCACCTGCTGATCCATGGGTCGGAGAATTGGAGTGGTACAGGGGGGCAGTAAAGTCTCGATGAATTTTAATTCCTCCATCAGTTTGTCTTCAATGTCTGGTGGATGGGCAGGAGCATTGTCCATATGCAACCAGGCTTGGAGTGGGAGGTTCTTGTCCATGAGGTACTCGTTGACCTATTCCACACACAAAAAAAAAAAATAAAAATAAAAAATAAAAAATAAATGCCACTCAAGCCTTGCTCTTTGACCTCCATATGAATTAAGTTGCTTCTCCTGCACCTTGTACTTTTATAAATGGCCATGGATTCTCCAAGTGGTACAGGAGAAAAGGTTTAATTGTGCAATTCCTACTGGCATTAGCACAGCATAACAGGGTGAGATGGTCTTCATGGGCATGTGACTGGAAATTGCCATCGCTTCTACAGTAATGAAGGTCCTCCGGGGCATTTTCTCCCCAAAGAGACCAGTCTCATTGCAATAGTAAACTTTACGAGGTATATACGACTTTTTAAATTCTAAACCAGCTACTTCTACTTCCTTGATATGAGAGCTTTCAAAACCACCATGGATACCTATTCTTCACTTAAATTTTCACACCAGCAATTGCTTGCTTTGAATATTACTTTTTCATAGTCTGCTTTTATACCTGGCTCATTTCTCAAAATGTCAGCATACAAAAACTTTGCCTTTTCACAAATTATCTTCTCTGTTATTGTATTGCCTGCTAGCTGCTTCCAATTGATCCACACAAGAAGCAAGTTCTCGCCATTATCTAGAATATGCGGCCGTTGTTTCATCAAAGTATGCACTCGTTTTGCAGCATCAAATAATTTGCTTTCTTTTTTCTTCTTCAAGATTGTGCAAATTGTCAATGATGTATGATTGTACATTTTTGCCAGGATTTTTACTCTTATAATTCGATCATTCATCTGGGAAATATTTATTCAGCTCTAAGGTTATTACATTCTTCTTTCCTTTTCTTGATCATCTTAGGGGTCATTGTTGAGAGGCTGAACTTTCAGCTTGATGTGAACAATATCAATCATCATTCTATAAAGAATATGAGGTCACAACTTAACAAAAGAACACTCCAGAAAAGGATTTATAAGATAATGTAATGTGATGCTGGTATGAGTACTGCAGAGAGTGAAAGAAATAAGGTCTGGGGGGAGGATTGCGAGCAAAGGCAAAGCAAAATTGGCATAAAAATAATGTGAAAACTACATGAGTGGCATATGGTGACTGTGCGACTGTTTTCTGTGCATCGCATGCTAATCTCATTAGTACATTTCCACAAAAAATGCAAATATGGAGATAAACTTTGCTTGCTGACTGATAAAATATTTGTTTACTGATTTGAAACTTCTTGCTCGTATGTTGATTTATTCGTATCTGAGTTTCGTAACCCGAAGTATTACTGAAACTGACAAAAAACCCACAATATAAAGAAATTGAAGATTGTACATGGAATGCAAGGATAATGAATAGGCCAGAAAAGCTACCAATTATCCAAAGAGAAATGAGTGGATTAAATCTTAATATCCTAGGCTTATGTGAAGTAAGATGAAGGATTGTGGAGACTTTGAAGATGAAGATGTAGGGGTGATTTATTCAGGTGGTGAAAGAGCAGAAAGAGGAGTAGCTATTGTGCTGAGAGATAATCTCAAGAAGTCAGTTGAAGAAGTGGAATGCATATCAGACCGCACTGTGTTGATTAGATTTAAAGGGGGAAAGATGGTTACATTGATCATCCAAGTGTGAAGAAGTAGAAGAAATGTATGGTATGATAGAAGAAATAATCGACACTTGTGGCAAGAGAGTTAATCGTATTGTAATGGGTGACTGGGATAGTTTAAGTGGTGAGGGAAGAGATGGAAATGAAGTAGGAAATCTTGGGTTAGGGAGACGGAATAACAGAGGAATCAAACTACTGTAGTTGATTTCTGTAAAGACAAAAAATTGTAGTAAGAAACACTTGGTTTCAAATTTACAGGAGGAGAATATACTCATGGAAAACACGAAGAGAACGTGAGAGATGCCTAATTGACTTCATCTTCATCAGACAAAGGCATAGGAATACTGTTAAGAAATCGAAAGTGTATCCAGGGGCAGATGATGATTCTGACTGCACTCTTGTGGTTATGAATTTAGCAGTTAGGTTAAAGTTCTTAAACACAAAGGACCGAGAAATGGAATACAGAAAAACTGTATGACCGCAAATCTATGCCCACACTGGAGCGTGAGTTTAAACTGTTTACTGGGGAGGCCACTGCTGTGTTTGGGCACCACAGGGGGGAGGGGGACCTTGCCTGGCAGATATTCTGGTGAGTATTTATTCTGATGAAACTGGAATTGAAACCAGACACCTTTAACATTTAACAGAATAACAAAAATGTAAATGATGCTGAAATGACAAGTAATGAAAGATGGGTTAAACTAAGCAAGGCAATCAAGAATAGTACACATGTAAACATCACAAGGGAGAGCAAAAGAAACCATAGGTCACAACAGAAATGATTGAGAAAATGGTGCTGAAGCTGGATGCAGGACTTATAAGAAGTTGAACAACAAGTTGAGGAGGGAAACAGACAAGCTAGGGAAATTCATCTTATTGAAGATCTCAAAGACGTAGAAGAATTTGAGAAAAGACAAAGATCAGACCTCATGTATAAAAAGTTAAAAAAAATAATAGAATGAGAAGAGGTGAATTGAAAAGCATTGAAATAGAAGGGAAAATGGAGTAAAGCTGAAAAAAAAATCCCGAAGAGCTAAGGAAATGATGGATGAAACACGACCTATATGATAAAGAGAACAAACCTTCTGATATGGAAATAAAAGAGGATGAGGAAGTAGACGATGATGACATTGGCCCTGATTTATTAGAACAAGAGAAATTACAGCAGCTATAAGGAACTGAAAAGTAGTAAAGCTTCGGACCTGACGATATTCCAGCAGAGTTCTTGAACCGTCTAAGGGGATAATCCAAGGAAGAACAGACTCTATTATCTCCCTGATTGGATTCCTTAAGAAACCAAAAACAATAAAGTGCTCAGAAAATAAAACAAGCTTAATTAGTCATGCATAAAATATACAGTAATGCTTAGAATAGCAGCAGAAAGGTTAAAAGCAAAAGCTGAAGGATATAATGGAAAGGACCAATTTGGATTTAGATCAGGACATGGAACACGAGAGGCAATTGGCTGTATGAGGATGACGTAAAAAAAAGTTCTAAATGTTAATAAGTAAATGTTTGCTTGTTTCATTGACTTTGAGAAAGCATTTGATAGAGTTCAGTGAACATTACTACTGAAAATTTTATGAAATATATCCATTGACTGGAAAGATGGAGTGTTAATAAAGAATTCATATCTAAATCAAACAGTAACAGTACATATTGCAGGAGAAGATTCAAAACCGGGAACTGTTAAAAGAAACCAGACAGGAATGTTCCCTATCACCAATTCCATTTAACATCTTCGCAAAAGCACTGATGTAAGTCACTGGAAAATCTGAAAGATGGCATTAACATGGGAGGAGAAATAGTGAAAACTATAGAGTTTGCTGATGACGAGGCAGTTGTCTGTATCACAAGAGAGAGTTTACAAAGGATGATGCAGCAAATAAAAGAAACATGACAGCAGAGAAGTATGGAATGAAAAAAAATATATCTCAGACCAAGGCAATGAGAATTTCAAGAAGACAGGGATCTCCAATAAACATACAGATTGGCGATGAAGCTGTGGAGGAAGTCAAGTCATTTCAAGTACTTGAGAAGTATTATAACACAAGAAGGAAACTGCAGTAAGAGATTAAGAGTAGTATACCCAAGGTAAGGAAGCTTTTGAGAGAGAGAGAGAGAGAGAGAGAGAGAGAGAGAGAGAGAGAGAGATTAATGGGAAAACTCAAAATAGAACTGAGGAAAAGATTTGTAAAAAGTTTCATATGGAGTGTAACATTGAATGGGTCTAGAACGGACTATAAAAGCAACAGACAAGAAACATCTGGAAGCATTTGAAATGTAAATATGGAGGAAGATGCTGGAAATAAGTTTGAGACACCACAAGACAAATGAAGAAGTGCTAAGAATAGTTGGAGAAGAGAGAACCCTAATTATAACAATAAAGACAAGGCAGAAAAACTGGATAGGACACAGTTTAAGACGACATGGGTTACTGAAGGACATTACAGAAGGTATATTTGAAGGACGAAGACCCAGATGAAATAAAAGGAAGTCAATGCTAGATGACCCAAAGGGGAGGGGGTGAAAGTACCAAGAGCTAAAAGAGGTGGCGAAGAATAGAGAATTATGGAGTGCAACTAATCCCTGAAAAGACCTTCCTCAGGGCAGAACACTATAGTATTCTATAGTCTATTTTTTATAGCCGTGCATATTTGCACCCACTCACAGGGGTGCCCTTTTAGCTTGGAAAGGTTCCTGATACCTGATTGGTCGGAAGTATTTTTGTCCGAACACCTTCCTTGTTCTCGAATAATTACCAAGTAATGTGAATTGAAACTTATTTATTGACCTATATTTCTCCATCAGATATATGTTTTGGCAATAAACAATGTGAAAGAATAAATATATTATAAAGAATCGTCTTGGTAAGTCTAGATTTAATAACACAATCCGCCGAAGTCAACGACAGCAGCTTGTTTTCGGATGCATGCTTTGTAATTTTGTAATTTTTCACATATTTTAACGCAAATTGGGATAAATTACACTCAGCATAAGTTAAAAATGTTATTATAAACTTTCTTTGAATACCAGAATTTACCAAAATCATGGACTTAATAAAACCCGATATTTGTGAAAACTTATGGGGAGGTAAAAGAACAGCCTGTAGCGGCCTGGCGGGAAAACGATCCCTTCTGACTTGTAGACGCAGTTTTTTTTTTTTTTACGTAGTATAGTTCGGCCTATTCCTTTCAGTTTAAATAGTCTTGCATTGTCTCTCTTCGTATTATTTTGCTTATTATTTTCCCACATTCTTGTTCCTCACCTAATATCTATCTATTTTCCCAATATCACTTCTTTCATATATGTGATACCCCGCACTACAATTCCTTATATCCTCTGTCGAAAGTGATGGCTTGAAGGGAAGCGCGTGCTAGTCTCATTAAAATAGTGTACAGTAGAGGCGGCAATAAAGAAAAAATACTATGCCTAATTTCAGGTTTACAGAATAGGTTATACTTTCTACACAGCATAAAATTTGTTGTAAGTATTATTTACCTGCTTACTGACGTAAGGTACAAAACATAAGGAATCGTAGTGCGGATATCACATAGGCCTATATGAAAGAAGGGATATCAGGGAAAATAGATAGATATTATGTGAGGAACAGGAATGTGGGAAAATACTAAGCAAAATAATACGAAGAGAGACAATGCAAGACTATTTAAACTGAGAGGAATAGGCCGAACTATATTACGAAAGAAAAAAAACTGCGTCTACAAGTCAGAAGGGATCGTTTTCCCCGCCAGGCCGCTACAGGCTGTTCTTTTACCTCCCCATAAGTTTTCACAAATATCGGATTTTATTAATTCCATGATTTTGGTAAATTCTGGTATTCAAAGAAAGTTTATAATAACATGTTTAAATTATGCTGAGTGTAATTTATCCCAATTTGCGTTAAAATATGTGAAAAATTACAAAATTACAAAGCGTGCATCCGAAAACAAGCTGCTGTCGTTGACTTCGGCGGATTGTGTTATTAAATTTAGACTTACCAAGACGATTCTTTATAATATATTTATTCTTTCACATTGTTTATTGACATAACATATATCTGATGGAGAAATATAGGTCAATAAATAAGTTTCAATTCACATTACATGGTAATTATTCGAGAACAATGAAGGTGTTCGGACAAAAATACTTCCGACCAATCAGGTATCAGGAACCTTTCCAAGCTAAAAGGGCACCCCTGTGAGTGGGTGCAAATATGCACCGCTATAAAAAATAGACTATAGTGTGTGTGTGTGGGTATGTGTGTATGTATATATATATATATATATATACAGTATATAAATATATATATATATATATATATGTATATATATATATATATATATAATATATATATATATAATATATATATATATATATATACATATATATATATATATATATAGATACATATATACACACACACATTATATATATATATATATATATACTGTATATATATACATATATATATATATATATATATTGCTTTTAATGAAAGCAGTGTTGACATCTACTTCAAAATTAAACTTGTTCTCCTTCTCCCTCCTTGCAAAATGTCTCACGCTCTGGGAATCACCATGCCATCTGGTGGTTGATGGCTACTAACATATCCTCCTACTTTTCTGTTTCTCCTCGACTGGTGTCTAAATAAGACGTCTTTATTTCACCCATCTATTCAAATCAAATTTTGATAGTTCATTATAAACTATTAATCAAATCGCGATTCAAATCATTCCTGGCTTTGTGTACCGCAAACATATCCAGCAGGCATTTGCAGTGTCGTGTTTATAGAGGAATGTTGTTCACTCATTACTTTCATTACAAACATAAAGTAATTAATATTTAGTAACAAAATTACTATTTGCATTTTCTGCATTTAGTTCAGGTAAATCCAGAAGCCTGACAACACTAGGCAAGCTGCTTAATTTTTGCCTGTTACTTTAGTTTTCTTTTTCTTACATTACGTTCATTAACTCCTCAACCGTTTTGTTTTTCCGAACACTGAGTTCAGAGTTGTAGGGGATTGTGTCCATCTTTTAATATCTTTATTATGGTGTGAATATTTATTTAAGATTCTTCTAATTATAACTTTAGGAAGTTGAAAATTTATGTTTTGACTGCCAGACAACCTGGCCCAATTTAAAATTCTAACTTGTGTATTTTTCTGCACCACCAGCTGCATTAATAAAAAACTAGTACATTTCCTTCAGAACAAGTTTCTTGTCTAGATAGCCATAAAGTATGCAGAAACTTATTTTGGTAAGATATGCAAATTACTTGTGGTAAGTTTGGATCATTCATTTTGCTCTTAGTTACTGCTAATGTTAAAATAAAAAATATGACTAATTTTCACAGTTTCTGTTATTTTATAGACAAATGATAGTCTCAAGTGCAATAAAGGTGTCTCATTCAATTCCCAATTGCTGTGGAGACCCTTTTAATTTTGAAACAATCTATAGATCAATCAATGGTCTGATCTTGTTCGTGAATAGTTAAATTTCTTTGACATTAACGAGTGTAACCGAATAAAAATCTTTGAAAATGGGAGAAACTACGTTTTTATTAGAAGAAAATTAGTCCTGATGTTAATTTGGATTTGTTTAGATATGAGTAATTCGACAGAGTGAATAAAGTGATCATGAATTATTCTGAGAAATGACTAAAGTTGCATCAAACTAAACTAAATATTGATATAGCTTCCAAGATAAATTCTGTTCCTTATTTCAAATGAATGATTTTTACACTGTTACTATTATTATTATCATCATTATTATTTTAATTATTATCATTATTATTAGCTAAGCTCAAACCCCAGTTGGAAAAGCAGGATGCAATAAGCCCAGGGCCTCCAACAGCAAAAAGTAGCCCAATGAGGAAAAGAATTAAAGAAATAATTAAGCTATATATGAAAAGGAATGAATAAAAGAGATGAAATCTTTTAAAATCTGTAACAACATTAAATAGATCTGTCATATATAAATTAAGAAGAGACTTCCATCAGCCTGTTCAACATTTGCTGCAAGTTTGAATTTCTGAAGTTCCACCTAGATAGATGTTAAAATCTATGTGCTACATACCCATTTAGGGGAGGTAAGATGGTATGATTATAATGAGAATTAAAGTTCTGAATTGGTTTATAAGTTTAGATGCTCAAAGGTCATCTTTCCAAAAATTACATCTAATTCTAGTTAAGGGTTCAGTGACAAGGTCCCACAACGAGTTAGTTTAAAAATAGATGAAGGACTTGAAGGTTTAAATCTTCTTAATTGGTTTACAAGTTTGGACGCTCAAAGGTCATCTTTTCGAAAATGACATTTTCTTCTAGTTAAGGGCTCAGTGACATGGTCCCACAGCAAATTAGTTTAAAAACAGAGGAAGGACTTGAAAGTTTAAATTCACTAAGTGGTAATTCAGCTACAGTACTTTTGTGTGGAAAAATTGAAAAGAATTGTTGGCAGTGACTCAGTGGTTTACATGGTCAGTTTTTTGCTTAGCTTTATCTAAAAGAAACCTGTTGCATTAGATATTTACGGACCATTACATGCTGTGGTAACTGTGAGAGATATGGTGTAAATAAAATTTTACTGTTAATTTATTTACCAACACTTGTTCAAGTTATACCTTAATATTTTTCAATGAGAAATTGAAAGGCTTAATTTAATATGCTATATGAGATTTTAGTTTTAGAAGGTGGATAATAAGCACAGGTGTGGAATCCAACCAAGAAACTTGAGACATTACGAGTTTAACTGGAGTCTTGAGTGGTTGATAAATTTGCTAATCTAGATTGTTACTTTCCCATCTCTTTCCTTAATTATCCCACCTCCCCAAGAGTGTGTGAATCAGCAATAGGAAAATCAATCCATCTCATATAAATATATAGAATCTTAATACAGTGGAACCTCTACATCCGAACGTATCTACATCCGAATTTTCCAACATCCGAAGTAAAATTCGAGCAAATTTTTGACTCTACACCCGAATTTTATTTCGACACACGAAGTAAACATTACGCCATTGAGTGTCGAGTGCTCAGTTCTCTGTTCTTGTGTGTATCATGTGGTTGTCCTCTGTTTGGTCTGTTATTAACAGTGCTTATTTTCTTCCTTTTCTCACATTTCCTTTGTGATTTTACCTATAATCATGGTGCCTAAGAAGCTAAGTTTCAGTACAGGAAGAAGGCAATTCTTTCATTAGAATTGAAGCAAGAAATTATAGAAAAACATGAGAGCAGTGTGCATGTGAGTGATACTGTATGGCTAAACAATATGGCCGGAATAGGCCTATGATCTCGAGGATCATCAAGCTAAAGGCAGCCATTAAAGCAAATAACCATCGAAAGGGATCACCATTATTACAAGACATCGTAGCAATACCCTGGAAGAGATAGAGCGCCTTTTATTGATAGGGATAAAGGACAAAGAGATTGTTGGCAACGATCATTTGTGAGAAGGGCCAGCGTGATGAATAGAAAGAAAGAAAAAAGTGAAGCAAAGAAAACCAAGATAGCGTTAACAAGCTCTTTTAAATAAGACTTCTCTCTTTTTCTGTTTCTCTCTAAACATAGCATTAACATGTTCTTTAAATAAAATCTCTCTCTCTCTCTCTCTCTCTCTCTCTCTCTCTCTCTCTCTCGTTCTTCTTCGCTGTTGTAGTGTTAGATACGTCTACGTCTATTATTTTTTTTTCCGAAAGAGAGAGAGAGAGAGAGAGAGAGAGAGAGAGAGAGAGAGAGATTAAACAAAAATGTGTTTAGAGTACATATGATTTTTAACTGCGTCAACGAGTTGAAAAACAATTAAATGAAATTAAGAAAGTAATAACAGCTAATCTGAATTCCTTTATTAACTAAAACAAATATTCATTCAAACACACTCGTGTGCGTATGCACAAACACACACACACAGGTGCAAGAATTTTGCTACGCAGTAAGAGAGACGGTCAGGGAGGAGGTAGAGATGGTGACTGCGATAACATACCGTAACTCGTCACTGAAAGTGATGAAAATAAAAAATCAAAAGAAAAAAATGTGAAAAATATGAAATATAAAAATAAAATAAAAAAATAAATAAGCTTAGTTAGATTAAAATTTCCGTAGTGTAAGTTACGGTATGTTATCCCAGTCACTATCTCTACCTCCTCACCGATCGTGTCTCCTTGTGCGTGTGTGTGTGTGTTTGCGAATACGCACACGAGTGTGTTTGTATCAATATTTGTTTTAGTTAATAAAGGAATTCAGATTCGCTGATATTGTTTTTTTTAGTTACATTTAACTGTCTTTCAACTCGTTAACGCTGGTAAAAATCATATGTACACAACACATTTTTGTTTAATCTCATTTTTGTTTAATCTCTCTCTCTCTCTCTCTCTCTCCTCTCTCTCTCTCTCTCTCAGAAAAAAAAATTAATAGACGTCTCTAACACTAACAGTGAAGAAGAACAAGAGAGAGAGAGAGAGAGAGAGAGAGAGAGAGAGAGAGAGAGTATTCATTTAAAGAACATGTTAACACCATATCTACCTTCTCGCTGATCGTCCGTCTCCTCCTGGGTAGCAAATCCTACACCTGCGTTGGCCTGTCTCTAAGGTAAAGTGGCAATAAAGCACATTTTTTATTCATTATTTCTTAATATTTATCTTTTTTTCATGCTTCTTTCATATTATGCAGTTATGTTATTGTTATGCGTAATTATGTGTAGCCATTTGTTAAGGATTTATTATGGGTTTTTAGGCTGAGGAAAGAATTAAATGAATTACCATGTATTCTTATGGGAAAATTCGTTTCGACATCCGAACATTTTCTACATCCGAAGTTGGTTCTGGAACGGATTAAATTCGTATGTAGAGGTTCCACTGTAATAAAATTTATTATTTCTATACTCATCTGATGTTCATAGCATGGTCCCCCTACTCACCACTGATTAGTGATACAGTATTGTGAGACTAATGATCTGGTTTTCAACTTCGAGAACTGAAGAGTGGGAGGTTAATATGTCGTACCATGGACTAGTCAGCAGACGTCAACCACCGGATGGTGTGTTGGTCCCAGATGGGGAGGCATTTTGCAAGGAAAGAGAACGGAAAATTTTCATTTTAGGGTAGATGTCGGCACAACTAGTGAAGATTACTGAGATGATAAGTATGGGCACGTGTTAAGGATAGATGGTGTGGAGGGAGTGAAGAGGTCTCGGGAGGAACCTGTTAGGGGGAGAAGATCGAGAGGGAGGAGGAGAATTAGATATTGAGATAAGGAGAAGGATGATAGAGAGAAGAGGTTTGGTGGAAGAGGATGTCTTTGATCAAGGCGTTAGAAAGGGCGCACCAGATAATCAACCCCTTAATGTAGGGATAACAGTGGGAAAAGAAGTAGTCAACACAGCTTTTTGCAACCTATCTGTGGTGTGATTATTGTAATTTAGGATTTTTTGTAATTCAATTAGGAAAACACTTCCACAGTGACGAGTGAGGCAGATAAACGTTTACACCTGTAGGAATTGTCAGGTAGCAGTTATCCAGGTTGGGTGTTTGCCCAGGGCTCCACGGTTACAAGCAGGTGGCGCGGAACCAATCTCGAAAAGGACAGCAGCAACTCTAACCTCATCTTACCAAGTAAGTTTGTTAGTCACAAAAACATGAATTAATCTCTCCCCATTCCATAGATCCTCTTATCGAGCCAAAAGACTTGTGCGATTGTCCAAACAAGTTCTCAGTGAGGGACAGTTTGATTTTTTGCTCAGGCTTTAGCAACATTTGGAATTTTCATGGGCTTATAATGCATGATGTTTACTCTTGCCATCAATGCTGCAATATCTTATTCAGTTCTTGTCACATTATTATTAAGATTATTATTATTATTACTAGCTAAGCTACAACCTTAGTTGGAAAAGCAGGATGCTACAAGCCCAAAGGCTCCAACAGAGAAAAATACCCCAGTGAGGAAAGAAAATATATTACTATCATCCCCTTATCTATATCAATGTGTTATCCATAAATAAATTTTCGGGAAGATACCCAGCTTCCTCTCCACTTACAATGGATTTATCTTAATATAATCATTCATCTTATTGTGAGAGAGAGGGCATCAGAAGACAGCCTTCTATTTTCTCAACAAGCTGCTAGGCCCCAGATCCTTTTTTGACTGCAGAATATGGTGGTACACATTTACAGTATGTGGACTGGTGAGAAGTCAATCAGGAGCAATTGACAAACCACCAAAGGTAAGTCTATGAGGAATCAAAATGGCATCACCATCTAGTGGGGTTAAGAGGACTAGAAATCATACATCCCAGGTAAATTCTAGGTATAATTGTCTATAAGAGCCTTGATTTCAAGAGTATTGTGTATAGCAAATAAATTTTGTATAAGTATTTAAATAATCTATTTCATACAATTTGATTATTTTCAAATGAAAACCATTACCAGCAAACTAAAAATATGCAATGCTGTATCTATTGATGACTATATTGCACATTATTATCATCATTATTATTACCATTACAGTGCCAATATCATTAAATAGTTAAACCAGAGAAATTACTTAATGTTATAGATGAATGCAGGTCCAGAAGGAACTTATCTACACATTTTCAGATTCATCAGTTTTGAATGTTTTCGTATATGAAAACAATATGAATTTTCTCACAAACATAACAACAACTAGCCATTTATGTGTGTGTAACGAATGGTCCCAAGTAAAGGTAAAGGTGTTTGGTTTCAGTTCCTGTTTCATGAGACTAGATGCTCACCAGAATGTCAGTCAGGCAAGCCCAATTTCCCACTGTGGTGCCCAGCCAAAGCAACGGCCTCCCCAGTAACCGGCTTAAACTCACGACCCAGGTTGGGGTCGATCTGCTGCCATGCGAATGCGAGATGAACACGTTGTTTAGTAAAACGTTAGTACAGCTGTCAGTAAGCTGACATTGAGCTTGCACTGCCCATTCCTGCAATCTTTACTAACAGCCATAAATATTCTTCTAGTTCATGAGTTCACACAAAAAAAGATCAGTCAATTTGTTGAGACCTTTCCTCCTACAAAAGCATTCATTTAATTGTAAACCAAATCGGTACCCTGGCCTTGTTCTTGCTCCTAGAAAAGCTAATTTTTTTTATTCCATTATTAATTTGCACAATAGAAATTTCTTGAATCCAGGCTTTTCAAGTTTATTGATTAAAGAAATGTGTTTTTCTGGCAATAGAATAGGGAGTGTACTTTAAGATTTAGCATTTGCATATTCAATATTAGGGATTATCTAACCTCTTATGGCAGAAAAGTCTTCAGATCACCATGATCTTAATCTTAACTTGACCTGATTAGATAATATAATTTTTGATGGGTGTCTGGAGGCTGCTGCAGAGTTTCTGAAATTTCTTGTTAAACATTTGGGTGCTGATCATATGTATATATAGTCAGTCTCTAGGGCATTGTCCTGGTTGATAGGGCAATGTCATTGTCCCTTGCCTCTGCCATTCATGTGCTGCATTTAAACCTTTAAACCTTTAAATTGTACTCCTCTATGGTTGGGGCAGTATTTCATGTGCAGAAATGCTATCTAATTTCTTTTCCTGTATAGGGGACCACGTTAGATCGTAATAAGATTGATAATGTGATAGTTTAGGCAGCCTCTAGAACACAAATGATGCTCTGAGGTCATTTTCACAAAGGCCTTCTCATTCTCTCTACTGTTCTGTGGTTACTTCTCAAGATTCTGTTTCTATCACTCCTATGGCCTTAGTCTCCCTACTGTTCAGTGGTCTGTGAAGTTTCTGTTTATATCACTCCTATGGCCTTATTCTCCCTACTATTCAGTGGTTACTTCTCAAGATTCTGTTTCTATCACTCCTATGGCCTTATTCGCCCTACTGTTCTGTGGTTACTTCTCAAGATTCTGTTTCTATCACTCCTATGGCCTTATTCTCCCTACTGTTCTGTTGTTACTTCTCAAGATTCTGTTTCTATCACTCCTATGGCCTTATTCGCCCTACTGTTCTGTGGTTACTTCTCAAGAAATTGTTTCTATCACTCCTATGGCCTTATTCTCCCTACTGTTCTGTTGTTACTTCTCAAGATTCTGTTTCTATCACTCCTATGGCCTTATTCTCCCTACTGTTCTGTTGTTACTTCTCAAGATTCTGTTTCTATCACTCCTATGGCCTTATTCGCCCTACTGTTCTGTGGTTACTTCTCAAGAAATTGTTTCTATCACTCCTATGGCCTTATTCTCCCTACTGTTCTGTTGTTACTTCTCAAGATTCTGTTTCTATCACTCCTATGGCCTTATTCGCCCTACTGTTCTGTGGTTACTTCTCAAGAAATTGTTTCTATCACTCCTATGGCCTTATTCTCCCTACTGTTCAGTGGTTACTTCTCAAGATTCTGTTTCTATCACTCCTATGGCCTTATTCTCCCTACTGTTCTGTTGTTACTTCTCAAGATTCTGTTTCTATCACTCCTATGGCCTTATTCTCCCTACTGTTCTGTTGTTACTTCTCAAGATTCTGTTTCTATCACTCCTATGGCCTTATTCGCCCTACTGTTCTGTGGTTACTTCTCAAGATTCTGTTTCTATCACTCCTATGGCCTTATTCTCCCTACTGTTCTGTTGTTACTTCTCAAGATTCTGTTTCTATCACTCCTATGGCCTTATTCTCCCTACTGTTCTGTTGTTACTTCTCAAGATTCTGTTTCTATCACTCCTATGGCCTTATTCTCCCTACTGTTCAGTGGTCTGTGAAGTTTCTGTTTATATCACTCCTATGGCCTTATTCTCCCTACTGTTCTGTTGTTACTTCTCAAGATTCTGTTTCTATCACTCCTATGGCCTTATTCGCCCTACTGTTCTGTGGTTACTTCTCAAGAAATTGTTTCTATCACTCCTATGGCCTTATTCTCCCTACTGTTCAGTGGTTACTTCTCAAGATTCTGTTTCTATCACTCCTATGGCCTTATTCTCCCTACTGTTCTGTGGTTACTTCTCAAGATTCTGTTTCTATCACTCCTATGGCCTTATTCTCCCTACTGTTCTGTTGTTACTTCTCAAGATTCTGTTTCTATCACTCCTATGGCCTTATTCGCCCTACTGTTCTGTGGTTACTTCTCAAGAAATTGTTTCTATCACTCCTATGGCCTTATTCTCCCTACTGTTCTGTTGTTACTTCTCAAGATTCTGTTTCTATCACTCCTATGGCCTTATTCTCCCTACTGTTCTGTTGTTACTTCTCAAGATTCTGTTTTTATCACTCCTATGGCCTTATTCGCCCTACTGTTCTGTGGTTACTTCTCAAGAAATTGTTTCTGTCACTCCTATGGCCTTATTCTCCCTACTGTTCTGTTGTTACTTCTCAAGATTCTGTTTCTATCACTCCTATGGCCTTATTCGCCCTACTGTTCTGTGGTTACTTCTCAAGAAATTGTTTCTATCACTCCTATGGCCTTATTCTCCCTACAGTTCAGTGGTTACTTCTCAAGATTCTGTTTCTATCACTCCTATGGCCTTATTCTCCCTACTGTTCTGTGGTTACTTCTCAAGATTCTGTTTCTATCACTCCTATGGCCTTATTCTCCCTACTGTTCTGTGGTTACTTCTCAAGAAATTGTTTCTATCACTCCTATGGCCTTATTCTCCCTACTGTTCAGTGGTTACTTCTCAAGATTCTGTTTCTATCACTCCTATGGCCTTATTCTCCCTACTGTTCTGTGGTTACTTCTCAAGAAATTGTTTCTATCACTCCTATGGCCTTATTCTCCCTACTGTTCAGTGGTTACTTCTCAAGATTCTGTTTCTATCACACCTATAGCCTTATTCTCCCTACTGTTCAGTGGTTACTTCTCAAGAAATTGTTTCTATCACTCCTATGGCCTTATTCTCCCTACTGTTCAGTGGTTACTTCTCAAGATTCTGTTTCTATCACTCCTATGGCCTTATTCTCCCTACTGTTCTGTGGTTACTTCTCAAGATTCTGTTTCTATCACTCCTATGGCCTTATTCTCCCTACTGTTCTGTGGTTACTTCTCAAGAAATTGTTTCTATCACTCCTATGGCCTTATTCTCCCTACTGTTCAGTGGTTACTTCTCAAGATTCTGTTTCTATCACTCCTATGGCCTTATTCTCCCTACTGTTCAGTGGTTACTTCTCAAGAAATTGTTTCTATCACTCCTATGGCCTTATTCTCCCTACTGTTCAGTGGTTACTTCTCAAGATTCTGTTTCTATCACTCCTATGGCCTTATTCTCCCTACTGTTCAGTGGTTACTTCTCAAGAAATTGTTTCTATCACTCCTATGGCCTTATTCTCCCTACTGTTCAGTGGTTACTTCTCAAGATTCTGTTTCTATCACTCCTATGGCCTTATTCTCCCTACTGTTCAGTGGTTACTTCTCAAGATTCTGTTTCTATCACTCCTATGGCCTTATTCTCCCTACTGTTCTGTGGTTACTTCTCAAGAAATTGTTTCTATCACTCCTATGGCCTTATTCTCCCTACTATTCAGTGGTTACTTCTCAAGATTCTGTTTCTATCACTCCTATGGCCTTATTCTCCCTTCTGTTCTGTTGTTACTTCTCAAGATTCTGTTTCTATCACTCCTATGGCCTTATTCTCCCTACTGTTCTGTGGTTACTTCTCAAGAAATTGTTTCTATCACTCCTATGGCCTTATTCTCCCTACTGTTCTGTGGTTACTTCTCAAGATTCTGTTTCTATCACTCCTATGGCCTTATTCTCCCTACTGTTCTGTGGTTACTTCTCAAGATTCTGTTTCTATCACTCCTATGGCCTTATTCTCCCTACTGTTCTGTGGTTACTTCTCAAGATTCTGTTTCTATCACTCCTATGGCCTTATTCTCCCTACTGTTCTGTGGTTACTTCTCAAGATTCTGTTTCTATCACTCCTATGGCCTTATTCTCCCTACTGTTCTGTGGTTACTTCTCAAGAAATTGTTTCTATCACTCCTATGGCCTTATTCTCCCTACTGTTCAGTGGTTACTTCTCAAGATTCTGTTTCTATCACTCCTATGGCCTTATTCTCCCTACTGTTCTGTGGTTACTTCTCAAGAAATTGTTTCTATCACTCCTATGGCCTTATTCTCCCTACTGTTCTGTGGTTACTTCTCAAGAAATTGTTTCTATCACTCCTATGGCCTTATTCTCCCTACAGTTTTCTGGTTACTTCTCAAGATTCTGTTTCTATCACTCCTATGGCCTTATTCTCCCTACTGTTCTGTGGTTACTTCTCAAAATTCTGTTTCTATCACTCCTATGGCCTTATTCTCCCTTCTGTTCTGTGGTTACTTCTCAAGAAATTGTTTCTATCACTCCTATGGCCTTATTCTCCCTACTGTTCAGTGGTTACTTCTCAAGATTCTGTTTCTATCACTCCTATGGCCTTATTCTCCCTACTGTTCTGTGGTTACTTCTCAAGATTCTGTTTCTATCACTCCTATGGCCTTATTCTCCCTACTGTTCTGTGGTTACTTCTCAAGATTCTGTTTCTATCACTCCTATGGCCTTATTCTCCCTACTGTTCTGTGGTTACTTCTCAAGAAATTGTTTCTATCACTCCTATGGCCTTATTCTCCCTACTGTTCAGTGGTTACTTCTCAAGATTCTGTTTCTATCACTCCTATGACCTTATTCTCCCTACTGTTCTGTTGTTACTTCTCAAGATTCTGTTTCTATCACTCCTATGGCCTTATTCTCCCTACTGTTCTGTGGTTACTTCTCAAGAAATTGTTTCTATCACTCCTATGGCCTTATTCTCCCTACTGTTTTGTGGTTACTTCTCAAGATTCTGTTTCTATCACTCCTATGGCCTTATTCTCCCTACTGTTCTGTGGTTACTTCTCAAAATTCTGTTTCTATCACTCCTATGGCCTTATTCTCCCTTCTGTTCTGTGGTTACTTCTCAAGAAATTGTTTCTATCACTCCTATGGCCTTATTCTCCCTACTGTTCAGTGGTTACTTCTCAAGATTCTGTTTCTATCACTCCTATGGCCTTATTCTCCCTACTGTTCAGTGGTTATTTCTCAAGATTCTGTTTCTATCACTCCTATGGCCTTATTCTCCCTACTGTTCTGTTGTTACTTCTCAAGATTCTGTTTCTATCACTCCTATGGCCTTATTCTCCCTACTGTTCTGTGGTTATTTCTCAAAATTCTGTTTATATCACTCCTATGGCCTTATTCTCCCTACTGTTCAGTGGTTACTTCTAAAAATTCTGTTTATATCACTCCTATGGCCTTATTCTCCCTACTGTTCTGTGGTTACTTCTCAAGAAATTGTTTCTATCACTCCTATGGCCTTATTCTCCCTACTGTTCTGTGGTTACTTCTCAAGAAATTGTTTCTATCACTCCTATGGCCTTATTCTCCCTACTGTTCAGTGGTTACTTCTCAAGATTCTGTTTCTATCACTCCTATGGCCTTATTCTCCCTACTGTTCTGTGGTTACTTCTCAAGATTCTGTTTCTATCACTCCTATGGCCTTATTCTCCCTACTGTTCTGTTGTTACTTCTCAAGATTCTGTTTCTATCACTCCTATGGCCTTATTCTCCCTACTGTTCTGTTGTTACTTCTCAAGATTCTGTTTCTATCACTCCTATGGCCTTATTCTCCCTACTGTTCAGTGGTCTGTGAAGTTTCTGTTTATATCACTCCTATGGCCTTATTCTCCCTACTGTTCTGTTGTTACTTCTCAAGATTCTGTTTCTATCACTCCTATGGCCTTATTCGCCCTACTGTTCTGTGGTTACTTCTCAAGAAATTGTTTCTATCACTCCTATGGCCTTATTCTCCCTACTGTTCAGTGGTTAATTCTCAAGATTCTGTTTCTATCACTCCTATGGCCTTATTCTCCCTTCTGTTCTGTGGTTACTTCTCAAGAAATTGTTTCTATCACTCATATGGCCTTATTCTCCCTACTGTTCAGTGGTTACTTCTCAAGATTCTGTTTCTATCACTCCTATGGCCTTATTCTCCCTACTGTTCAGTGGTTATTTCTCAAGATTCTGTTTCTATCACTCCTATGGCCTTATTCTCCCTACTGTTCTGTTGTTACTTCTCAAGATTCTGTTTCTATCACTCCTATGGCCTTATTCTCCCTACTGTTCTGTGGTTATTTCTCAAAATTCTGTTTATATCACTCCTATGGCCTTATTCTCCCTACTGTTCAGTGGTTACTTCTAAAAATTCTGTTTATATCACTCCTATGGCCTTATTCTCCCTACTGTTCTGTGGTTACTTCTCAAGAAATTGTTTCTATCACTCCTATGGCCTTATTCTCCCTACTGTTCTGTGGTTACTTCTCAAGAAATTGTTTCTATCACTCCTATGGCCTTATTCTCCCTACTGTTCTGTTGTTACTTCTCAAGATTCTGTTTCTATCACTCCTATGGCCTTATTCTCCCTACTGTTCTGTTGTTACTTCTCAAGATTCTGTTTCTATCACTCCTATGGCCTTATTCGCCCTACTGTTCTGTGGTTACTTCTCAAGAAATTGTTTCTATCACTCCTATGGCCTTATTCTCCCTACTGTTCTGTTGTTACTTCTCAAGATTCTGTTTCTATCACTCCTATGGCCTTATTCGCCCTACTGTTCTGTGGTTACTTCTCAAGAAATTGTTTCTATCACTCCTATGGCCTTATTCTCCCTACTGTTCAGTGGTTACTTCTCAAGATTCTGTTTCTATCACTCCTATGGCCTTATTCTCCCTACTGTTCTGTGGTTACTTCTCAAGATTCTGTTTCTATCACTCCTATGGCCTTATTCTCCCTACTGTTCTGTGGTTACTTCTCAAGAAATTGTTTCTATCACTCCTATGGCCTTATTCTCCCTACTGTTCAGTGGTTACTTCTCAAGATTCTGTTTCTATCACTCCTATGGCCTTATTCTCCCTACTGTTCTGTGGTTACTTCTCAAGAAATTGTTTCTATCACTCCTATGGCCTTATTCTCCCTACTGTTCAGTGGTTACTTCTCAAGATTCTGTTTCTATCACTCCTATGGCCTTATTCTCCCTACTGTTCAGTGGTTACTTCTCAAGAAATTGTTTCTATCACTCCTATGGCCTTATTCTCCCTACTGTTCAGTGGTTACTTCTCAAGATTCTGTTTCTATCACTCCTATGGCCTTATTCTCCCTACTGTTCTGTGGTTACTTCTCAAGATTCTGTTTCTATCACTCCTATGGCCTTATTCTCCCTACTGTTCTGTGGTTACTTCTCAAGAAATTGTTTCTATCACTCCTATGGCCTTATTCTCCCTACTGTTCAGTGGTTACTTCTCAAGATTCTGTTTCTATCACTCCTATGGCCTTATTCTCCCTACTGTTCAGTGGTTACTTCTCAAGAAATTGTTTCTATCACTCCTATGGCCTTATTCTCCCTACTGTTCAGTGGTTACTTCTCAAGATTCTGTTTCTATCACTCCTATGGCCTTATTCTCCCTACTGTTCAGTGGTTACTTCTCAAGATTCTGTTTCTATCACTCCCATGGCCTTATTCTCCCTACTGTTCAGTGGTTACTTCTCAAGATTCTGTTTCTATCACTCCTATGGCCTTATTCTCCCTACTGTTCAGTGGTTACTTCTCAAGATTCTGTTTCTATCACTCCTATGGCCTTATTCTCCCTACTGTTCTGTGGTTACTTCTCAAGAAATTGTTTCTATCACTCCTATGGCCTTATTCTCCCTACTATTCAGTGGTTACTTCTCAAGATTCTGTTTCTATCACTCCTATGGCCTTATTCTCCCTACTGTTCTGTTGTTACTTCTCAAGATTCTGTTTCTATCACTCCTATGGCCTTATTCTCCCTACTGTTCTGTGGTTACTTCTCAAGAAATTGTTTCTATCACTCCTATGGCCTTATTCTCCCTACTGTTCTGTGGTTACTTCTCAAGATTCTGTTTCTATCACTCCTATGGCCTTATTCTCCCTACTGTTCTGTGGTTACTTCTCAAGATTCTGTTTCTATCACTCCTATGGCCTTATTCTCCCTACTGTTCTGTGGTTACTTCTCAAGATTCTGTTTCTATCACTCCTATGGCCTTATTCTCCCTACTGTTCTGTGGTTACTTCTCAAGATTCTGTTTCTATCACTCCTATGGCCTTATTCTCCCTACTGTTCTGTGGTTACTTCTCAAGAAATTGTTTCTATCACTCCTATGGCCTTATTCTCCCTACTGTTCAGTGGTTACTTCTCAAGATTCTGTTTCTATCACTCCTATGGCCTTATTCTCCCTACTGTTCTGTTGTTACTTCTCAAGATTCTGTTTCTATCACTCCTATGGCCTTATTCTCCCTACTGTTCTGTGGTTACTTCTCAAGAAATTGTTTCTATCACTCCTATGGCCTTATTCTCCCTACTGTTCAGTGGTTACTTCTCAAGATTCTGTTTCTATCACTCCTATGGCCTTATTCTCCCTACTGTTATGTGGTTACTTCTCAAAATTCTGTTTCTATCACTCCTATGGCCTTATTCTCCCTTCTGTTCTGTGGTTACTTCTCAAGAAATTGTTTCTATCACTCCTATGGCCTTATTCTCCCTACTGTTCAGTGGTTACTTCTCAAGATTCTGTTTCTATCACTCCTATGGCCTTATTCTCCCTACTGTTCAGTGGTTATTTCTCAAGATTCTGTTTCTATCACTCCTATGGCCTTATTCTCCCTACTGTTCTGTTGTTACTTCTCAAGATTCTGTTTCTATCACTCCTATGGTCTTATTCTCCCTACTGTTCTGTGGTTATTTCTCAAAATTCTGTTTATATCACTCCTATGGCCTTATTCTCCCTACTGTTCAGTGGTTACTTCTCAAAATTCTGTTTATATCACTCCTATGGCCTTATTCTCCCTACTGTTCAGTGGTTACTTCTCAAGATTCTGTTTCTATCACTCCTATGGCCTTATTCTCCCTACTGTTCAGTGGTTATTTCTCAAGATTCTGTTTCTATCACTCCTATGGCCTTATTCTCCCTACTGTTCAGTGGTTACTTCTCAAAATTCTGTTTATATCACTCCTATGGCCTTATTCCCCCTACTGTTCAGTGGTTACTTCTCAAGATTCTGTTTCTATCACTCCTATGGCCTTATTCTCCCTACTGTTCAGTGGTTATTTCTCACAATTCTGTTTCTATCACTCCTATGGCCTTATTCTCCCTACTGCTCTGTGGTTACTTCTCAAGATTCTGTTTCTATCACTCCTATGGCCTTATTCTCCCTACTGTTCTGTGGTTACTTCTCAAGATTCTGTTTCTATCACTCCTATGGCCTTATTCTCCCTACTGTTCAGTGGTTACTTCCCAAGATTCTGTTTCTATCACTCCTATGGCCTTATTCTCCCTAC